>NC_136263.1:215907338-216330297 GCF_964187855.1 Myxine glutinosa
TCTGTTGGGTTTTTAATTATTGTGTTTAATGGGCGATTTCTGGCAAGGTGTCTGGTGTGGTGTCAAAAGGGACAGAGGAATAAATTACAGAGGCAATTACAAACAGGGAATAAATTACCCATAATCCCTCTCTAATTAACAAGCCACACCCCTCTGATGGGGATGAGGATACAAGCTTACCCGACATCCCGTCTACACAAATTCCCTACTTATGATGTATCGAGGTTTCTTCTTCACGAGAGTCGGAGCATACTAATCTATACAATCTACCTAGATTAAGGTATCGCTACCCCCCACAAACGTAATAATATTAGGTTTTTTTTTTTTGGGTTTTTTTTTGGTATACAAGATCGAGGCTCGTGAAAGAGCTAATATTAATCACACAAAAAGTCAAACCGACACATAAAACACAAAAATTAATGGGAACGGTAGATAAGATGGGGAGAGAGGGGGGAAGGACACAAACACAACATTTGAGAGCAGGGACATCGGGAGAAATGTGGGAGGGGGAGGGCTTGGGGGGAGGTGGGAGAGGTATAAAACATATGAACACTGCAAGGACTTCCAGGAAAGAAGTTGGAATTTCCAAAAAAAAAAGAAAAAAAAGTGTATCTGGGGTGAATTGGCGGGGGTAGAAAAGATCAAGGTTTTCGATGGGGGAAGATAAGAGATGGTGGTGAACAGCTGTTTTAAAGACCTGGAGGGAGGAGTGGGATTGAAGGGAGTGGGGGAGTTTGTTCAAGAGGTGGGAGAAAAGGGGAATGAAAGAGTGAAGGTGAACGGAGAGCCTAGATTTTGGCAGTTTAACCATAAGAGGGTTGCAGGCAGATCTTGTGCGACCTGAAAGAATATTGGGGGAACAGAGCACAGAGAGAGCTGGGGGAGCAAGGCCGGACAGGAGTCGGTAGAAGACAGAAAGACCAACAACCTGCCTGCGGTGAGTGAGTGAAAGGCCCTCGGAGTTAACTTCATCGCAGGAGATTCCAATGATTCTGAAAGCTTTGGTTTCAGCAGTGTGAAGCCGAGCTAGGTGTGAGGCAGGAGCACCAGCCCAGAGGGGGGAACAGTATTCCATTGAGCTGCGGATGAAAGCCTTGTATGTGGTGAGGAGCTCAGGTGTGCCAAGGAAGGACTTCGCACGACGGAGGATGCCCAGTCGGCGACTGGCTTTAGAGGCCAGCTTGGAAATGTGGTTTTCCCAAGAAAGATCATGGCAGATAGTGAGACCCAAAAGCTTGAGCGACAGAACTTCTTGGAGACGATTGTTGAGAAAGTAGATGGGAGGGTTTTCCAGTCGGTCCTTTCGGAGAGACATTGTAAGAGTGTGAGATTTGTCAGGATTGAAAGACATGTTCCACTTGTTTGACCAGTCTGTGATTTTGTCCAGGTCTGCAGAGAGTGAGAAGGCTGCAGACTGCCAATCTGAGGGATGAGGAATGGAGCGGCAGATAGTGGAGTCATCAGCAAAGAGATAGAGAGGATTTTCCAGAGTCGGAGAGATCATTGATGAAGACCAGAAATAGCACAGGGCCCAGCACACTGCCTTGGGGAACTCCAGCCAGAACAGGAAGGGGAGATGAGAGAAATCCATTCAGGGCCACACGTTGCCTACGACCAGAGAGGAAGTCCGCAAGCCATGAGTGGAGATTTCCATGGATACTATAGGAGGAGAGTTTGGTGAGCAGAGCTGGGTGCCAGACCGTATCGAAGGCACGTGATATGTCAAGTGAGACAGCTCTGATTTCCTGTTTGGTGTTGAGGACCTCCATCCATTGTTGAGACAGCAGAAGCAACATGTCCAGAGTAGAATGATCTGGTCTGAATCCATATTGATGATCAGAGATCAAGCCATTGGAGAAGAGGAAGGATTTGATATCCGAAGTAATGATGGATTCCATGACTTTGCTGATAATTGGAAGCAGGCTGATTGGTCTGTAGTTGCAAGGATCTGTTTTTGCACATTTTTTGTGTAAAGCGGTAATGTTTGCTGATTTCCAAGATGCTGGCAGATGACCTTGAGCAAAAGAGAGGGTGAAAAGAACAGACAGAGGGTGAGATAGAGCAGCAGAGCAGGATTTTAGGACCCGTGGGCTGATGCCATCTGGTCCAGTTGCAGAATCAGAGTCGAGGTTTGACAAAAACTTCTCCACCGTGTCAGGAGAGAAGGACACAGAGTCCAGGAGCAGTTGGGTTCGACTGGGAAAGGTGGGAGCAGAGAGAGATGGGTTTGGGACACAAGATTTTGAGGCAAACACAGAGTTGAGGCATTCGACTTTGTCACGTGCAGTGTCAACTGTGTAGCCATTTGAGGTAAGGGAGGGGATGGAGGGGGAACAAACACCAGAAACGGATTTGACCAGACGCCACCAGGATTTGGAGGAAGGAGACAAGTTTGAGAGTTAAATCTTGAGTGTGGAGAGATAGTGCTTCCTGGCACTCCTGAGGGTAGACACACACTTGTTTCGAGCTTGGTGGAAGGAACTGAGATTGCCTTCAGTTGGATTTGCCTTCCAAGAGGCAAAGGCAAGTTTTTTCAGGGCAACTGCCTCACCACAAGCTTCAGTGTACCATGGACGGGAGGAAGGGTAAGACAACTGAAGACGAGATGGGATAAATCTGTGCATGAGAGAGAGCAGTTTGCTTTGGAAGAATTCCCAGGAAGAATTGATGTCAGAGGCAGTAGAGATGGGAGACCAGTCCAGATGATTGATGGCTGCTTGCAGACCATGCCAGTCAGCCTGAGTGAAATGCCAGAGTCGTCGGCGCTGAGGAGGCTCTCTGAGAATGGCCAGAGAGATGTCCACTTTAACAAGCACATGATCAGAAGAACCGATTGGAGCAGAAGAAGAGCAGCAGACATTTGCAGGGAAGTTTGTCATAACCAAGTCCAGAAGAGAAGATACTCCATTGACTGCGATCCGGGTCGGGAAATTGACAGATTGTGTCAGTTCCAATGAGTTGCAGAAGTCCTTTGCTGAGGTGCCATGGCTGGTGAGAGAGGTACCCACACCCAGCCAGTTGGCATGATGACAGTTGAAGTCGCCACATATGAGGAAGAGAGAGTTTGGATGAGTTCATAGAAGTTGGTCCATGTTGTCCGACAGCGACATGTAAATGGAGTCATCACTGTTTGGAGGACGGTACAGAACACATATGAACAAAAGGTGGGAGCGGAGAGGAAGCCGTAGCCAGAGGTACTCCTGGGGGTGGGGTGGAGAGAGGGCAGTGCAAGGAGAGTGAGGAAGAGAGTTTTTGATAAAGATAGCCACCCCACCACCAGGACGAGGCTCAGGTCTATCGTACCGGAGGAGGGAGTAACCAGGAAGAGATATTAAGGAATCAGAGACATCTTTGAGGAGGAAAGTTTCTGTTAAGCAGATCAAGTCTGGACTGTCAGAAGCAACCTGAATGGAGAGATCAATTTGAGCGAAGGCCCCGGATGTTTGAGGTCCATACCGTTAGTGAGGAGAGAGGGGGAGCATTGAACAAGATCTCTTGGGATTGAAAAAAACCGTTCTCTTCAGAATACAGTATCTTCTTCTTCATCATTGTTGTCAATTTTCTGTGAAATCCTGTTTTTGCACGAGTTATTTAATAATTAAAATAATGGTTCAATCCCTGGCGTCGTCACATTTCTGGTCACATTATCAGACCCATGTATCATTGATCTGATCACAAGACATAGAAAATATCTAATGCTGTACAATAGAACACATTTAATATAAAATAATATGTTTTCATCGATGTAAATAAACCTAATCGATCCATAGGATTTCATATGAATCACTAGGCTTGCATTTTAATAGAGAGAGAAATGGCAACAGCCGAGGGAAGATGGGAATGGAGTGAAGAATCCAAAATGACTTCATGAAGCCTCAGAGCGAGGAAAGGCTGCAGTTGTCAATAGGTGTCCGTGGAGGGTTAAATCATAGCTCGCTCGGATTACCAAAGCGGCAAAGACAAGAACACGTCGTGCCCTCAATTTTCGGCCGAGATTGTGCTATCAATCATGCGTGCTGTGTGCTTTTAGGCCCAGCTAGTCCACGGGCCTTCCCTTTGCTCAGCTTAGGAGGACAAAGGATGGCCGCGCCCCCAAGGTAGCATTACCTTACCCTTGAAAGTTGCATATCACCCATGGGATACGGTTCACGCAGAGGATGTGAGACTGAGGAATGAAAGAGGAGTGCCTGGATCTCCGTGGGGATGGCTGCGGCCTTGGCAGGTCGGTGCCTTCGTACAGCAGACGAGTACAAAGCCATAAAGCAAACGCGGCTTTGACACTCGTGACCTCTGTCCCAGTCCTCGTCCTGGAATTCCAATGTCGAGACTGGGATCCATTGGGATCGATCTGCAGTGAAAACTTCCACGGGCATCGCCGCAGGCCCAGGTCGCCCTGTGGTTCCGGCACTCACGGACCAAAGTGCATGGAACCTTCGAAGGAGGAACTTGGTGACCTTGAAAAGGTGGAAACAGCTCGAGGATCTTGTGAAGAGGAAGGCGGTATGGGGATGTGACCTTGTGGAAGTTTGAGATTCCCAGTGACCAAAGCATTCATGGATTTCACAATATGAGCAATTGCGAAACTTATCGAAGGAAAAGATCTGATTGAAATGAGGATGATTTACCTGGAGTGAAGGAGGAGCTCTGGGTAAGGAAAGGTAATCAATGGTGCACAATCTATAGTATTAGAATCCTGAGTAGATCACAAACATTTACCCATGATCCTTTATACCCCAATCCTACAAACAGATGAACACCTATCAGCATCCTGCAATGACCACCAAGCAAGGTGAGCATCGCCAAGACCGCATCTTACCAGGTGTGAAAACCAAGGTCACCAAATGCCAGGTGGCTTTACGAGAGATTACAAGTTACAGAAGGAGGCAAATAGACCTCATCTATATCTATACCTGTCAGGCTTGGCCAAAATAGTATGCAACCCTATTAGTAGCAAAGTACGTCGCTTACACTACCTGGCAATTCCGTGTGGACCAGAGAGACCCAGAGTCGTAAGGTGAGTCACCCGCAGCCTTTACCTGCCACCTTATAGCTACTAATTGGCCCATCGACCTTTTTATTGGCTGTTCCTAAAGCTTTCAGCTCCTGGCTGATTAACATTTCTTCTGAAATATGTTGATTTTCAGTATCATTTATATCATTAATAGTACTACCTGTGCATTCAGACTTCTGCTCACATGTTCCGTGCAATTGCAGGTGTGACCTCAAACAAAGCAACATTGAGTCAAAGTTGCAATTTTGTTACACAATCATTTTTAATTGGGAAAAGTGACTCGATAGTCCCTTTTATTGGTCCAACGATTTCAATTTCCTGCAGCGAGGATTATAAAGTGAACAAAAGCTGATTATGGAACAATGCGCAGGTGCAGACAGGGTGAGCCGCTTCGCCTCACCTGTTGCCACCATCACAGTGAATTCCTGATGAGTGCAGCAGCCATTGCTCCAAACCACGTCAGTCTCCCGGTGAGTGTGTCAAACTCTGTCTTCTTCACCGCTTTGTGCGAAGCCTCAAGGGCAAGAGGTGCGGGTAAACAGGGCAGTGTACCTGTCACCGCACACGTGGCATGGAGAGTAAATGGAGTGTTCATCAATGCTATCTGAGCTGGCTTTCCTCTTCTTCGTGTTGTTTTTATCACACCTGCATCTCTGTTGATAAACAAAAATAGAACAGATTAATCAATGCGGAGCGACAACAGTTGATGTGCAGCCCTTTTGATGAATTATTGGGCAAGCATCAGAGTACACCTGTGTATAGGTGTGCGCATGTACACAGACGTACACACGCATATATATACATAAATATATATATATATATACAGTGCGTATCAAAAAAAAGGTAATCTGAAATCAAGGGGTTAATATGCAAAGGTTATTTATTTTGACAATTTACACATGGTTTACTAATTAAGAGGAGATCCTCAGCTTTCCATTGATACCTTCCATGCATCATTGCTGTCACATGACCGAGTACATGTTCATTGAAAATGACAAGTTCAAATCGCATTTTTACAAGTTTGGCTAATCGATGCAAGTCAGGATAATTGGTGCAAAATGAACGTCAGATGTGAACTTTTCTCAGGAATGATTGGCCTTTATGCACCCACAACTTCAACATGTCCACCTCCCCTTTCAACACAAAGCTCACAGCGGCGGAGTCTGCCCTGAACTGCTCGTCTCACCATAGCAGGGTCATTGTGCAAAGCATCCACTTCATGTCGAATACGGCCCTGCAATCGTCAAGATCACGGGGAGGAGTTACGAACACCTTGTTCTTTAAATGTCCCCAAAGGAAATAATCACATGGTGTGAGGCCAGGTGGTCTTGGCGGCATTTCCATTGCATGGTTGAGGGCGATGACTCGGTCACCAAAGAGTTCCCTCAGTCGATCTCGGACAGCGATAAGACGATGTACTGGGGCGCCGTCTTGGGCCCCCCAGAGATATCTGAAGACACCACGAACCTGTCGCTCAAAGTTCTACTCCATCTGCGGTAAAACTTCATCATTGATCATCTGCAGATACCTGTTACCATTGACATTCCTTTGAAAGAAAAATGGTCCGATCACCTGACCACTTCCACAAAGTCCCAGCCAAACAGTCCACTATTGTCGATTCATGTTGGTGTCAAAATTAAATTCCGGGGGTTGTCCACAGGAAATTGACATCTGCTTTGCAATGTGCTATCAACCATCCGGCAAGCACCAGCCTTCTGGCAAAATCCCCTGGCGTAAGTTGATGCTGGATGTGAATCCAATATGGATGTTGTTGGAGGTCCAGTCTTGTGATTCGGTTGAATGTTGCCGAAGGCAATCCTGTCCCATTTCGTCTTGCGCTGGTATCCCTAGGATGCTCCAAAACTTGCTGCCTTACTGCTGCAATGTTCATTTCCGATCGCCCAGTGCACCTCCTACCAGAATTCCCCTTGTTGCGGTTGAGGCTAGTGCCATGCTCTTGATATTTTCTAACATTCGCCGAGATGGTTTTGGCTGCTGGAGGCTCCCGTTCTGGGAAACGTTCCCTGAACGCATCACGAGTTCGCTGTAAACTTCCAGTTTGGGGAAAGGTTGTAACCACGAAGGTCCGCTGGTCAGTCATAAGTTGAACCATCTTTTCAATGACTCAGACTATCTCTAAACCCATACACTGTAGGCCCATCTTAAATACCCATCTTAAACAAAGGATGACGCAACCAACGATTACCAGACCAGCTTAACAATTTTACATAATTAACTTGGCAGTCAACAAGTAATGCGTCCATTTAAAACTGTCTTGCACCGATTAGCCAAACTTGTAGAAATGCGATTTGAACTTGGCATTTTCAATGAACATGTACTTGGTGATGTGTGACAGCAATGATGCATGAAAGGCATCAATGGAAAGCTGAGGATCTCCTCTTAATGGGTAAACCACATGTAAATTGTCAAAATAAATAACCTTTGCATATTAACCCCTTGAATTCGGATTACCTTTTTTTTGATACGTACTGTATATATATATATATATATATATATATATATATATATATATATATATATATATATATATATACAGTCATGGCCAAAAATAATGGCAGCCTTGCACTTTTTTCAAATAATGCGCCATTAATTCCGGAGATTTGTTGAAATTTAAAAAGATTTTGTTTTCCATAAATGTATTTCTTTAGTTTTCAGTGGAACAAAAGAAAAAGATGTGAAAAAATTAATAAAACTTCGCTTATTCCACATAGAAATCCTAAAATGGCCCGGACAATATTATTGGCACCTTCTCGAAGTTGTTAAAAATAATTACATTTCAAGCAGGTGATTCTCCTTCACTTTGGAATTGAACTCACCTGTGGTGATTTGCAGGTACCTGCCTTATAAAAATCTCTCATTCAACCAGTTTGAACAAAGAAAAGGAGTCATTCTGCTGTTTTGTGTCACTGTGTGTACCGCAATGAACATGGAGAAAAGAAAGAAAACCAGAGAATTGTCTGAGGTCAGACACAAGATTGTAGACAAGCATGGACAATCTCAAGGCTACAAGTCCATCTCCAAAGACCTTGATGTTCATGTGTCCACCATATGCAATGTTATCAAGAAGTTTAAGGCCCATGGCAATGTAGCCGACCTCCCTGGATGTGGCCGCAAGAGAAAACTTCATCGAAGATTGCAGCGATGATTGTTCAAATGGTGGAGAAAGCACCTCAATCGACTGCCAAACAGGTTCAAGCTTACCTTCAGAGACAAGGTACAACAGTTTCAACTCATACCATCTGTCACCAACTCAATGAAAGGGGATTCTATGGTAGGAGACCCAGGAGGACCCCACAGCTGAGAAATCCCGACCAGAGTTTGCCAATAATCTAGAGAAGTTACTCATTCTATCCATATAAAAATCTCAATTTGGTCCTTGTGGTCATATTTTGACTCTTCGGCCTTTTCTCGCTAAGAGAAATGCCCCCAAGTGTCTGCTTTTGCCAGAGCACGTTATATATATATATATATATATATATATATATATATATATATATATATATATATATATATATACACTGTACATACATACATATATACATACATGAATACATACACACATGCACGCATATATACACACATAGTTGGAAACTTTGAGACCTGATAGGACTCAGTCCCTCTTCCTGAAACCCACCCTTGTGTGGACATAACCAGTCACAACAGCAACGTGCATCCACAGGCACAGACACACATACAAACCTGTCTTCTAACAACATACAAACTTTAATCAGGGATCATCACAGAAACAATGCACCACCACCTAACACAACAAAGAGGCCAAGAGGACAGAAGCGATGCAAGAGAGGATGTTATGGGACAACAGACCACCTATTACTAAACAAGGCCATACTCGAAAATTGCAATAGGAAAATAACCAAATTTTCCACAGCATGGATGGACTATATAAAAAGCGGTGTCCTCGATTCATGGATGATAAAGTGCATGCAAATGTACAAAATCAATCCCCAAATAATCAAGCTGATTGAGAAAGCCATGGATCTATGGAATAACACATTCATCCTGCAGCTCTCAGAAGGAAAGATTGAAATACCAGGAGGAAAGATATTACGTGGGATCTTCCAAGGAGACGGTCTTTCCCCTCTCCTGTTTTCCTGGCCCTGGACCCACAAAGTAACCTCATTAATGAGCAAGGACACGGATACACCCTAGCATCCAATATTACTGTATGTATGTTTTACTGTGTGTGTGTGTGTGTGTGTGTGTGTGTGTGTGTTATATTTTTTACTGTGCTTGTGTGTGTGTTTTACTGTGTGTGCGTGTGTTTTACTGTGTGTGCGTGTGTTTTACTGTGTGTGTGTGTGTTTTACTGTGCGTGTGTTTTACTGTGTGTGCGTGTGTTTCACTGTGCGTGTGTTTTACTGTGTGTGTGTTTTACTGTGTGTGCATGTGTTTTACTGTGTGTGCGTGTGTTTTACTGTGCGTGCGTGTGTTTTACTGTGTGTGCGTGTGTTTTACTGTGCGTGTGTTTTACTGTGTGTGCGTGTGTTTTACTGTGCGTGTGTTTTACTGTGTGTGCGTGTGTTTTACTGTGCGTGTGTTTTACTGTTTGTGCGTGTGTTCCACTGTGTGTGTGTTTTACTGTGTGTGTGTTTTACTGTGTGTGCGTTTTACTGTGTGTGTGTTTCACTGTGTGTATGTTTTACTATGTGTGCATGTGTTTTACTGTGTGTGTGTTTGTGTGTGTGTGTTTCACTGTGTGTATGTTTTACTATGTGTGCATGTGTTTTACTGTGTGTGTGTTTGTGTGTGTGTGTTTTACTGTGTGTGTGTGTTTTACTGTGTGTGTGTTTTACTGTGTGCGTGTTTTACTGTGTGCGTGTTTTACTGTGTGTGTGTTTTACAGTGTGTGTTTTACTATGTGTGTGTTTTACTGTGTGTGTGTTTTACTGTGTGTGTTTTACTGTGTGTGTTTTACTGTGTGTGTGTGTTTTACTGTGTGTATGTTTTACTGTGTGTGTGTTTTACTGTGCGTGTGTTTTACTGTGTGCGTGTGTGTATATATTTTACTGTGTGTGTTTTACTGTGTGTGCGTGTGTTTTACTGTGTGTGTGTGTGTGTGTGTTTTACTGTGTGTGTTTTACTGCGTGTGTGTGTGTGTGTATGTGTGTGTGTGTGTGTGTGTGTGTGTGTGTGTGTGTTTTACTGTGTGTGTGTTTTACTGTGTTTGTGTTTTACTGTGTGTGCATGTTTTACTGTGTGTATGTTTTACTGTGTGTATGTTTTACTGTGTGTGTGTTTTACTGTGTGTGTGTTTTACTGTGTGTATGTTTTAGTGTGTGTGTGTTTTACTGTGTGTGTGTTTTACTGTGCGTGTGTTTTACTGTGTGTGTGTGTTTTACTCTGTGTGTGTGTTACTGTGTGTGTGTGTGTGTTACTGTGTGTGTTTGTGTGTTACTGTGTGTGTGTGTTACTGTGTGTGTGTGTGATTTACTGTGTGTGTGTTTTACTGTGTGTGTGTTTTACTGTGTGTGTGTTTTACTGTGTGTGTGTGTGTGTGTTTTACTTTGTGAGCGTGTGTGTATATATTTTACTGTGTGTGTTTTACTGTGTGTGTGTGTTTTACTGTGTGTGTGTGTTTTACTGTGTGTGTGTGTGTTTTACTTTGTGTGTTCCTGAAAATTGAACGAAACTGTGAGCTGAAGGGACAGAAGACAAATGTCTCACTCGGATGGTTTATTAAATTGGAGAAGCATGGTGTCGTACTTCCTGAGCTGTTTGTTACCATAACTTGATGTTTTTGTGCACAAGTGAAGGCTTACTGACCGAATATTCTTTCTTTTTGTTACCTAAAGGCACCAGTGTGTGCTATCCTTCGGATGGACGTTAATCTAGGCGTCCCAACTGACATCATTAGTTGGTGGACGTTAAATATCCCATCGGCCCTTCATGAAGAGTGGGCGAGCTATCGCCGGCATCTTCAACAAATTACAAATTCCTGTTTGAATCTACAGTGGGCATTATATCAGTGGCAGAGCTGCACATCCAACAAGCGATGCTACCAGCAACCAACCTTGTGTTGCATTTGCAAAGGAAATAAGTCAATAAACCTGTGATAAAGAGCAACATTCTCACTTCACAACTGGTCCTTGGCTTTGAAGCTCCGGTTGCCATGCCAACCTGCCAGCTCCCGCTATCAAACACAAACGGCCCATTTTAGGGTCACGTGGCACCAAATGTGACAAACGGCCCATTTTAGGGTCACGTGGCACCAAATGTGACAAACGGCCCATTTTAGGGTCACGTGGCACCAAATGTGACAAACGGCCCATTTTAGGGTCACGTGGCACCAAATGTGACAAACGGCCCATTTTAGGGTCACGTGGCACCAAATGTGACAAACGGCCCATTTTAGGGTCACGTGGCACCAAATGTGACAAACGGCCCATTTTAGGGTCACGTGGCACCAAATGTGACAAACGGCCCATTTTAGGGTCACGTGGCACCAAATGTGACAAACGGCCCATTTTAGGGTCACGTGGCACCAAATGTGACAAACGGCCCATTTTAGGGTCACGTGGCACCAAATGTGACAAACGGCCCATTTTAGGGTCACGTGGCACCAAATGTGACAAACGGCCCATTTTAGGGTCACGTGGCACCAAATGTGACAAACGGCCCATTTTAGGGTCACGTGGCACCAAATGTGACAAACGGCCCATTTTAGGGTCACGTGGCACCAAATGTGACAAACGGCCCATTTTAGGGTCACGTGGCACCAAATGTGACAAACGGCCCATTTTAGGGTCACGTGGCACCAAATGTGACAAACGGCCCATTTTAGGGTCACGTGGCACCAAATGTGACAAACGGCCCATTTTAGGGTCACGTGGCACCAAATGTGACAAACGGCCCATTTTAGGGTCACGTGGCACCAAATGTGACAAACGGCCCATTTTAGGGTCACGTGGCACCAAATGTGACAAACGACCCATTTTAGGGTCACGTGGCACCAAATGTGACATCTCCCCGTCGTGTTGTTGGTAACACAACACTTTGTGAATTGCATTTTGAAAAGTTTAGTTTGATACTGTAAGTTGTTTTCATGCAATACACAAAGTGTTGTGGCTGAATTTAACAACATAAGCAATATACTTCACTTCAATAAAATACATTTATTATAAACAAAATAAATTTATGACCAATGTATTTATTCACGTCCTGACCAACCTGGACTTTTCCCTTGAGTGTTTTGACTATTTATAAAGTGCTGGATATTCTGTTACTGTAAGAGCAGCTATTTCACATTGTTTGTATTGTTGATTGTTTATTTAGTAATTACGTTATTTAATCTCGATTCTCCAAGAGATGAACTTATAAAATGGGTGAATAAAAATCAAATGGGTCTGTCTGTCCGTCTGTCCGTTGACTTTTTGATATTTTTGCTACTCCTCCGTTGTCTCCCGGCTGATTGTTCTGAAACTTGACAAATTATTACAAGGCAGTGGCTCCCATAATCGCTCCGGCCTTCATTTTTCGGGGGCTCCCTTCCACTACCCGTCCTTTATTTACCGACTGATTTCTCTGAAACCCCATGCAGCCCCTTATCCTCAATGGTCCGCAGAACCGCTCAGTCTCGGATTTTTCCATTTCGGATCGGGGGCTCTCGGGAGGGGGGGGGGGAAGGGGGAAGGAGGTTCCCCCAATTCAATAGAGCTCTGCACTACCACCTCAAGAGATCATCATTAGTCCACTCGGGGCTATTATTTTTTTAGGCATGGGAAAACGATGAAAAATATTTCATTTTCAAGAGACTTGGTGTGTGTGTGCTCGGTTTATATATGTTGGACTGAGAAAATTGTGGAACAGTCATGAACGTGTGTGGCAGGCATTTACTTCAGTGGTGGAAGGTGCTTCTATGATTACTTTTTGGATGAACAAAGGTGGCCGAGTCAACTGTCAAAGTTGAGCCTCCCATCCATTTAGTAGTGTTCAGTGGCTGAGATTGGGGGAAATGACGTCGTTTCCCAGAGCACTCTGGGTGCCAGTGCTGTCAGCCTTTGCAACTTTATGATAATGATTTTGAAGGACAAGGAAATTATTGGGAAAAAATTACAGGGGCATAGAAAGGGTGCATTCATATGGTATGTGCCATGTGGCAAAGTATAAAAATTTCCAGGTCTTGGAGAAAATGCCAAACAATAGAAAAGAAGGGACATTCAAATAAATCTCATGTCCATGCTGGACCACCCTTGTGTTCTTAGGAGGAACCAAGTAATGCTCCAGAAACGTTCATGTTAAGGAGCGCCCTGCATCTGGCAAATAAAATACATTTATTTATTCATGCAGGTGTGTGAATCAAATTGGCACCCCTGTATATACATACATACATACATACATACATACATACATACATACATACATATATATATATATATTGTTACGGACACGGCTAGGATGTTGTTTGCCGAGCGGATGGCCGCCGCGCCCGAACAGTTACCCCGACTAACCCGATTCCTGAACGTTGGCCAAAATCGCGCCACAGATATTCAATGGGGGAAAAGACTAAAGCGAAGGATGTGAAGAAGAAGAAGACAGAAGAAGGGAATACGGATATAATTTATTTGTTATTTACAACCAAAAGAAACCAAGGAAGAAGGAAGGATAATAAAATAATTTACAGAAGAACTCAGAGACACAGTGAAAATCGCTAGCTTATCTATGCAGTCTTACTTAACCCAGGACAGAACAAACAAAACGGACTCACACGGGGAATTGCAGAGTGGATTGGCTGGAAGGAGGTGGGTGGCTGGAGGGGGAGGAAGGCACGGAGCTGGCTGGAGCTTGATCCCGCATGGGACGTCGGGCTGCACCTCGACGGCCGCCGATGCCACCGATCCTGTCGTGTGCGCGGGGTAATGGGTCGGAGCTGCTTGGTGGAGCCAACGCTGCTGGTGGGGTGTCTGGCGTGACGGGTTCTCTCTCCCTCTCTCACCAACCCCAGGACTCTTTCTCTCTTTGCTTCACTTCGCCCCTTCTCTCCTCTCTCTTTCTTAGTCCAACCCAGTCCAACAACTTCCTCTCTTGCTTAGTCCAACTCTTTAATCCAACTCTTCCTCTCTTGCTTAGTCCAACAACAACTTCTAGGCTTGCTTTCGCACGCGCTCTATATAGCGGCTCAGGCGATCAAGCCGCTGGTGTCCAGGACACGCCAATCGGTCAGCTCGCCTCGGCCCTGATTGGTCGGCACGGCCCTCTGGCTCCGCCCTTGATGACGATGGGCGGGCACGCCCAGGAGTCGGCAGCTCCTCCCCCTTCTTCTCCAAGCCGACCTCGTGGCGAATGGAGTCGCGGAGGGAACAGTTGGCAATTGTTGGAAGGGGAATGTGAATGAAAGGGGATCTACTCTTATTTCACTTGGTGCAATGGAGTATTTAAATTAAAGGAAGACAAATCCTTAGCCTAATACACATAATAAGGATATAACTATTGAACAGGGATATATGGTGTCCTTCGTGTATGCTTTATGGAATTAACTACGGGAACGCCCTTTGATCTTTATACAACAACAATTGCAGGAAAGAGGGTGACATTTTACAACTATTCACTACACAACAATAAAATAAAAAAACATTCTCATATCCACAACACTGCACCCTCCTCCCCTTAGGCATGTCCCGGGCCTATGAACTTTTACCTTAGTGTGGCACGTAGGTGTAGTTCCCTCTACATTTAACCTGACCCTGAGTGCGACAGTTTAAAAACATAAATAAATATGTCCCGCTGCTCCATTGCACCCTGCCTAACAGATTCACGCCCACAGCTAACCGAATTGCGGAATGGTCTTCAAACTATACATTTACGGTGGGGGGGCATTATTTACAATGACTCTACTTTTATTTACAATACGCAACCCAGGACCTGTGATTGTTCTTTTTGGGGGGGGAGACAGTCTGCTCTGCATCGACGCACCATGAAGCACCCAAAACGCACCAAAACACCCTCAAGCACCAATCGGTGCACAGTCATCACTGTTCATGAATAAAAATAACCAAACAACCCCTAACCCTGCTGGTGGTCTCTTGCTTTTCGGCTCCCTCTGCTGGCTATTTGCTTTGTTCCAGTTGTTGTCATCTTCTTTGCTGGCGGCCTATTTGGCCATAAAACTTGCACAAAACGTGTCCATTTCTTTTATTTATTTATGGCCCACAGGGCCGACTAGTGTGGTTCACCTGTGGGGCGTAGGTACCCTTTGGCCAAGGTCCGCCAGCAAGATCTCGGGCCTTCATGGCCGGTTCCAGCAGAGGGGCCTTGCCCCAACCCATGGGGTCCATAAGTGGTGCTCGGCCACAGACATGTGGTCCATAAGGTGGTGCATCGATGCAGACAGCTGTGGTTCCGGGAGTTTTGGGCGCACAATAGCGGACTCACGCACGCTCCCCTCGGCGCCCAGTGGCGCATAGGTCCTCATGTGGGAGACAAAGGGGGGAAAAGACAGATGAGCAAGGGGTAAGGTCTCAAGGGTACACATCAATACAGGCAATGCAAGGCGAAGTGCGTACGGAGAGCGAAGTGAGAAAAGCTCGTACCTACCGTACATCACCCCCCCTTGTCACCTACTCTACCCTTGCCCTTACCCCATATTTACAAAAATCTACACATTTACAAATTCGTCACTACTGTCACGTCTTCCCCATATCTCTCCCACACCAAATTCGTCACCACAATCCCTCTAACCAAAATTTGCCATCACCCAATTCATCATCAATCCTCATAAGGAGGAAGAGATGGAACATCAACACAATGTCACACCCACGTCATGATGCGTCTCACAATCCAAACATCTGCACAATAAAAATAATAAAACATGGCATGGTGTGGAGGTACGTCATCCCAGGTGAGTGGATGTAGATGGTGCGAGGAGATTCCTAATCCTAACTATCCTCTAAATGACATTAACACACTTTACACTACCCGGGTTCTTTCCCTGCCAATCCATTGGCCAACTTACACTATGGGTTCTAAAAACCAATTCCCATTGACCAAACTGTGGTGCTTCCTTAATTTGGGGTCTCACTCCCCCGATGCAACTCCCTGTGCCCTTGCACAATTTCAGGACTGGGGCGTGTAGCTCTCCCAGCAAGCCTACCCACCGGCACACCTCCACCACTGCAGTTGCCACCCGAGCTTACTTAGCTCCTCACCCTAACCTATCTAACTGGGGAAGGCCCCTCCTGGCTCTGTCACCCCTCGGTGCCCTCTGGCACTGGGCTACCCGGGTCCGTCCTCCGGATCCTCGGGCCCCATCCACAACAACTCTACCGGCTCCCAGAGCCCACCTGCGGCCTCACCTGGCCGACATCCTCACAGTGGTGGAGTGCCCAAACCAACTCCACACACTCTAACAGGCCACACGCCCAGCCATTTCCACAACACTAATGCACCCATCCAAGTACCATTCTTCCACACGCACCACAGATGCCAATATCCAACCACAATTTACCTGTACCCTCTACCTAACACTTACACTACCCTCCCCGGGTATTCGTGATGGGGTCCATCCTCCTTTCCCCCATCCATACCTTCGCACCATCCACTCCACTCCAGTTTCCACCATACTCATTCCACGACCATCCATTCCAATACTCCATATACTCCAGACCATTTATTCCATGCACCTGTTCTCCATTCACCTGTTGTTGCACACCTGTGCAATCACACCTGGTGCCACCTGCACCCTCCTTCCTTCCTGGACCATTTGGTCAACACAACACACATCACCATCACTCCCTCATACACTGCTCCACACACCTGTCCAGTTGCACACCTGTGCAATCACACCTTTTAACCATACACACGGCATCATCTGAACTACCTGTTGCCCTGCTAAATTAGTGCTCCCCATCTTCCCTTTAAACTAAGCACATACCACGTCATTATCATCCAAACTAATCTACCTGCGTCCCCACTACAGGTATCATTGTCACTACCTAACCTTAACGTTACCTAAGGTCATCTTCTCTAGATCCCTATCATTATATCCTAACCCTCCCGGGCTAGTTTTCACTGCCATAAACCCCATAACTCTAGTGCTCCTTTGCCCCCGCTGTGAGAGATGGCAGAGTTGCCATCCCACCACATCGGGTTTCTTCTACTATCAATTTTGCTCACCAAATTCCAGCCAATTAAAAATTTGCCAATCACTACCAATCACTCTGCCAATCATCAATCTGCCAATCCTTTGCCAATCATCAAATTTTGTTTTTCTAATTTCGGGGCCAAAACACTATCCTCGTCACACGTCTACTCACTAGAGCCTCTCGGTGCGCCAATTCGTTTCCAAGGCTCTGCTTCGTAAAGCCGAGCAATGGATGCGAATTGCTTGGTGCCGGCGGCTGGATGCGTCGGGCATTCGGTGCAGGGACGGGGGCTTACCTGGGCCGAGATCCCACGCACCATCTCGGCACGGAGCCGTCCAATGGCCCGATTTTGACCTGCCGGAACGCCTCAAGCACAAAGGGTTGTCGTGACGACCCTTCCTACAGGGCCACCCGCACCGCTTAGTGGAGCACGGACGCGGCCGTTCAAAGCGCGGCCCGGTGTGGATCTCGCACGGCGGTTCTTTCGAAACCGCCATGGATCCCCGCGGCACGCAAAGCTGCCCGGTTCGCACCGAAGGCCCGATTCGGCTATACGTCGCTCTAACCGCTAACCCGGTTAGCGTCGATGCTCCATTCGCATGCTTACACCCCGCAGCCCGTTCCTTGCTCATACATCCAGCCGTCTCCATGCTCTTTGTCATTGCACCTTCCCTGACACACCCAGGTACACTCATCCGCTTACAGACTTGGTCACACACCTGACCACCGCACACCTTTGCACACACTCGTCATTCGCACATCTCACCAACACACCTCTTCGCGCCCCCTCCTCGGTCACCTCCTCTGTGACAACCACAGGTGTGCTCTCACTTGCACACCCAACCACGTGCCTCACTACCAATTCCAGGTGTGCATCCTCTCTCACCTGCCACAACCAACTCACGCTCCGTGTCACTCTCACTACTCTCACCTCCACTCTCGGTCGCACACTCACCCTTACTCTCGATAGCGCACTCTTCCCTTATGCACCCGTCCATTACACACCTTTCTCGCGCATCCTCTTGCCCACTCTCTCCCGTTACACCCTCCGTAACACTCACCACAGGTGTGCATTCTCCCTTACTCTCGATAGCGCACTCTTCCCTTATGCACCCGTCCATTACACACCTTTCTCGTGCATCCTCTTGCGCACACTCGCTCGTTACTCCCTCCATAACACTCACCACAGGTGTGCACTCTCTCGTTACATCCTCTGTAACACTCCCCGCTCCGCGCTTCCATGTGCCCCCTCGCACACGCGCTACGACCAACTCACTCTCGACAGCACACTCACTCCTCGACGTGCACTTTTTCCTCACACACCCCAGAGTCGGACATTCTCGCACACCTCCTCCTTCGCACTCCGTACCTGTCGCACACTTCACCAACGGCCTCTCACGAACACCCGGATCCAAATCAACCCCCACACCGACTGAAGCTCCGCTCACATCATATACATTTCCGAATATATCGCCACTCACCTTGGCACCTCGTCTCCGCACCTCCTTCGCCACCTGCAAACTCTTTATTTGGTTAGCGAGCACACCATCACGATTTGAGCACCGACCTTGTACATATTCCATCACCTCCTCCTTTATCTCCTTTTTAGTTTCCCTCCGTCTCTTCTTAATTTCACTCACCCCCTCTTCCACCTCCTCTAATTTTTCCTTTACCTCCTTCATTTCCCGGTTGGCCCCCTCTATTTCTTCCTCTAACGCCACCTTAACCGTTTCTATGTGCCTCCTCACCTCTCGGTCCTTCGTCTCCATTACTTCTGTCACCTCTTCCAACCTCTTCGTCAACCCCTCATGTACCATCTGACATTCCTTCTGTGTCACTATTAATTCGTTCTTGATGTCTTTTTGTGTCGCTTTAAACCCCCCGATTATTGCAGTGTTTTTTTCCACTTGGTCCACGAGTTCCTTTTGTCCCACTGTCAGCTGTTCTACTCCCCTCGTCAGACCCTCTATGCCCCCCTGTAACCTAGCCGTATTATTCCTCACCTCTTTCTCCATACGCTTTTCACCTCGCTTTACCTCCTCGCGTACCCCGAGACCTCCTCGCTTACACCTCGTCTGATCTCTCCCATTTCTCCCATCTCTTTAGTAGATGCCGCCCTCATTTGTTCTAATTCATCCCTCTGAGCATCCAATTTACCTTCTAACCCGACTTTCACCTCCTCTATCTGGTTCCCCATCCGTTTGATTTCCCGGGCGGATTGCTCCCCTATTGCCCGCAATTTGTCATCCATCCTAGCTTCTAGCCCCGTTAACCCATTCTTTACCTCTTTTATCCCATTGTCTAACCCCTCAAATTTATTGTCCAACCCCTTATAATTATTGTCTAACCATTCACCGGTACCCCTCGCTTCGTCCCTCATTGCTCCCATTTGGCCCCTCAATTCGTCCCTCATTTGCTCACCCATTTTTTCCATATACCCCATCATCTGCGCCGCGAAGAGGTTCAATTTCCCCAGTGCTGCGGTCTCGGCTGCCGCAGCGCCGCCATTTTGTGCCTCTTCAACCACGTGCGCGAGGGCGCCATTTTGTGCGCCTGATACTCCCTCAACCACCTCCTCATTGCTCTCCTCCATTTCTTCCCTGTGGTCCTGGGTTACCCCTAACCCCTCTTCTAGCTCACCCACCTGCATCCGATCGCCTTGATTGTCCATGGCACGATTTCCAAAGTTCGGGTTTTTCGAAAACAAAATAAATTTCGGCAGCTCGTAATTTTGAGCGCGTTAAGCGCGCTTCGGGTCCAATCTCGCTCCCGACACCAATTGTTACGGACACGGCTAGGATGTTGTTTGCCGAGCGGATGGCTGCCGCGCCCGAACAGTTACCCCGACTAAACCGATTCCTGAACGTTGGCCAAAATCGCGCCACAGATATTCAATGGGGGAAAAGACTAAAGCGAAGGATGTGAAGAAGAAGAAGACAGAACTAGGGAATACGGATATAATTTATTTGCTATTTACAACCAAAAGAAACCAAGGAAGAAGGAAGGATAATAAAATAATTTACAGAAGAACTCAGAGACACATTGAAAATCGCTAGCTTATCTATGCAGTCTTACTTAACCCAGGACAGAACAAACAAAACGGACTCACACGGGGAATTGCAGAGTGGATTGGCTGGAAGGAGGTGGGTGGCTGGAGGGGGAGGAAGGCACAGAGCTGGCTGGAGCTTGATCCCGCACAGGACGTCGGGCTGGACCTCGACGGCCGCCGATGCCACCGATCCTGTCGTGTGCGCGGGGTAACGGGTCGGAGCTGCTTGGTGGAGCCAACGCTGCTGGTGGGGGGTCTGGCGTGACGGGTTCTCTCTCCCTCTCTCACCAACCCCAGGACTCTTTCTCTCTTTGCTTCGCTTCGCTCCTTCTCTCCTCTCTCTTCTCTCTTTCTTAGTCCAACCCAGTCCAACAACTTCCTCTCTTGCTTAGTCCAACTCTTTAATCCAACTCTTCCTCTCTTTCTTAGTCCAACAACAACTTCTAGGCTTGCTTTCGCGCACGCTCTATATAGCGCCTCAGGCGATCAAGCCGCTGGTGTCCAGGACACGCCCATCGGTCAGCTCGCCTCAGCCCTGATTGGTCGGCACGGCCCTCTGGCTCCGCCCTTGATGACGATGGGCGGGCACGCCCAGGAGTCGGCAGCTCCTCCCCCTTCTTCTCCAAGCCGACCTCGTGGCGAATGGAGTCGCGGAGGGAACAGTTGGCAATTGTTGGAAGGGGAATGTGAATGAAAGGGGATCTACTCTTATTTCACTTGGTGCAATGGAGTATTTAAATTAATGGAAGACAAATCCTTAGCCTAATACACATAATAAGGATATAACTATTGAACAGGGATATATGGTGTCCTTCGTGTATGCTTTATGGAATTAACTACGGGAACGCCCTTTGATCTTTATACAACAACAATTGCAGGAAGGAGGGTGACATTTTACAACTATTCACTACACAACAATTTAAAAAAACAACATTCTCATATCCACAACAATAAATATATATATATATATATATATATATATATATATATATATACATATATATATTGTTACAGACGCGGTTGTGGATGTTGGTTTACCGAGCGGTTTGGTATGACCGCGTCTGCACAGTTTACCCGATTATACTCGAACGTTGGCCGAGTCGCGCTACGCTAAATCAATTGAGGAAAGGACACACGGCTGGGTTTAAATGACACGACACCAGGGGTACAGTTCTCAAGACCTCCGGAGGAGGTTATAATATTTCGGAACGTTGAGATTACAGGGATGAGAGGTACAGCATAGGAAGGTAGGCACTTAAATACGGTCTTATAGTAACCCCGACAGACGACGGATAAACGGGACAAGACTGACTCACACCGGGATTGATGGCAAGGAAGGGCAGGTAGTCGAGGCTCAAGGTGCACCTTGGCTCAGGGGCAGAATCGACCCGGTCCGGTCCAGAGATGCGGGAGGTCTCTCAGCGCTCGGAGGTGGCGACTGGTTCTCTTTACTTCAAGCTCGGGGCGCATCTCACGTCACGTCCGGTAAGCCGCTGCGTATATCCGGCGGGGAGTGACACGCCCTCGGCTGGTTAGCTCCGCCCCAGATGGAATCGGCCCGTTGCTTCTTATTGGGTGCGGGGGGTTACCGGGCTCCGCCCTGGACGAGGGGCCGACAGGCAGCCCCTTCGTGGTAACCCCGTCGGCGCACATGGGCAATGGCGGCTAACCGAGCCGGATTGAGGACGCACACTCCCCGCGCGCTGTTGTGGTAGTTGTTGTTGTTGTTGTTGTTTCATGGGGAAGATGGGAGGAGGTATGGGGAGGTCCTAAACTCACTACTGGTGCCATACAATCACATTCTGGTGCAACGAAGAGTCAGAATTAATGGAAACGAGTCCTTAACTGACATAGACTAAGAATAACTAGCAAGATGTCCGAAAGTTGTCTACGTGAGATGCGGTGGACCTGGGCACGACATTTAATGGGGGAAAAAGGGGAAGGTCGGTTCTACAGAGTGTTGTTTACAGACAATGGGACTAGGGAATGGGGGATTGGGGATAGTTGGGGAGTATTGGGGAAATAGGGGAATATTTACAAGCGGATATGGAGGCCAAATCCCATATCCGCAACAATATATATATGTTGGAACCCATCTGTGGATCGGTCCCATCGGCCGATGGGCCTGACCCATCTGTGGATGCATGAGAAATGACAATGCAGACCCATCGGCCGATGGGTCTGCGCCATCTGCGGATGTGTTGTTCACCTTGAAGGAATGTGTTGACAGAATGGTGCTCTTCAATCAGGTACACAGTCATTGGAATTACATGTGGTCGGAATTTAACAGAGATGATTTTTAAATGTTTTATTATCTATTTCTACCCATCTATCTACCCACCCACAATGCAGACCCATCGGCCATCCACCATTGATGCATACACATTCCTTCAAGGTGAACAACACATCCGCAGATGGCGCAGACCCATCGGCCGATGGGTCTGCATTGTCATTTCTCGTGCATCCACAGATGGGTCAGACCCATCGGCCGATGGGACCGATCCACAGATGGGTTCCAACATATATATATATATATATATATATATATATATATATATATATATATATACATATATATATATATATATATATATATATATATATATATATATATATAATATATATATATATATATATGTACTAGCTTGGCTCGGCTCGCTGTGCTCGCCTCACCACGCGTCGTTACTGGAGAACGGGCTTGTTTTAGCTGAGGATAATGACTGTACCTGAGTTGCTGTGTTGTCATGATTTACACCAATCATGACACAAACAATTATTTTGCACAATTTTATTTGTAGTGTTTGTGATATTACATTTTAATAAGCAATTTAGGTTGAAAAAATATATATAATTCAAAAAAGAACCCCTCAGCACATACATAGGGGAGGGTTAGGTGCAGAATGGAAGTTTGGGACGATTCCACCTCACCACCACATAATTCAAAACACCTCACCACCATGTAATTCAAAACACCTCACCACCACGTAATTCAAAACACCTCACCACCATGTAATTCAAAACACATCACCACCACGTAATTCAAAACACCTCAACACCACGTAATTCAAAACACCTCACCACCATGTAATTCAAAACACCTCACCACCACGTAATTCAAAACACCTCGAAATCAATCCGATATCGAAATCAATTCACGGACAGTACTGCGTTAAACTTATGTGCGTTTTCCAGAAGTATCTCTTTATTTTGCACATTAGCCAAAAAATTTTTTTAACAAAAACAAAAGTTAATTTACGACTGGGATTACGGACAGTAAAATTACAGTTCAGTACTTCGTATAACCCCCACGAGCATTCAGGAGAGCACGTACACGTTGAGGCATGCTGTTCATGAGATTTGCCAAGGTTTGGACAGGAATCGCTTGCCATGCAGTTACAATAGCCTGCTGCCATTCACGCACAGAGGTGGGCTGCTGGTCCAAGTTGTCGATTTGACGGGTTAATTCTGCCTACAAGTTCTCTATCGGATTAATATCCGGGGACATGGCAGGCCACTCCATATGCTCTACACCACGGTCAGCAAGAAAGTGTTGGATCATGCGTGCACGATGAGGCCGTGCATTGTCATCTTGGAAGACAAAGTTTCCTCGAAAGGCTGCAAGAGCAAATGGAAGCAATGTTTCTTCCAGAATGACCCTGTACTTGAACTGGTTCAGGTTTCCATTCAGAACAACCAGGTCAGTTTTACCCCCTGCATGAAAAGCAGCCCAAACGGTCACCCCACCACCTCCAGCTTGGACTCTTGGCACTATACAATCTTCGTTGTGGGCTTCATGCACTTGTCTGCGCACTCGGACGTGGCCATCTTGACAATAGACCAGAAATCTAGACTCGTCAATAAAGGTCACGTGATTCCAGTGTCCTGGCTGCCATTGACGGTGCTCTCTGGTCCACTGCAATCGGCGCTGGCTGTGTTGTCTGGTCAGGCATGGCTTTCTCAGGGAACGGCTGGCACGATAGCCTGCTTTAACGAGTCGTTGGTTGACTAGCCTTCTGGATACAGGCACATTTGTCATTTGCTGCCACTCAGCCCTAAGCCGATTAGCTGACTTGGTACGGCCACTGCGGACTAACCGGTGCAGCTGGCAATCATCTCTCCTTGTGGTTCTGCGTGGACGTCCTGGCCTCGGCATTGGAGTAGGGACACCCCTCTGAGCATTTCGTTTCAGGATCTTTAACACCTGACCTTGAGTGATGCCATACTGCCGAGCAATAGCACGCTGTTTCATGCCAGAATTTCGTAAAGCCACCACTCCATGAAAAACAGCATTGTCAAGTTGACGGACCATCTCCAGAGGAAGCGGCAATAACTTTTGTAGACGTGCAGCAGTTGTTTTCCACTAATACAGAACGCAACAACCCTTATATACCCGATTGTGAAGCCATTCGTCAAATGTACCTGTCCTTACATTTTGTCACGCCACCTGTGATATAATCCTGTTATTGACTTCTTGCTGCGAAAGACAATCAGTGACATGGTTCTTTCAACAAAGACATCACCGAAGGGTAAAAGAAACTCACCAGATTGATATACTGAGTTCAGAAAGTAAACCCAAGTCAAGAAAAAAAAAAAATTCCATATTAAATGCCAAGTCTGTATATATATATATATATATATATATATATATACAGACTTGGCATTTAATATGGAATATTTTTTTTTCTTGACTTGGGTTTACTTTCTTAACTCAGTATATCAATCTGGTGAGTTTATTTTACACTTTGGTGATTTATTTGTTAAAAGAACCATGTCACTGATTGTCTGTCGCAGCAAGAAGTTAACAACAGGATTATATCACAGGTGGCGTGGCAAAATGTACGGACAGGTGCATTTGATGATTGGCTTCACAGTCGGGTACACAAGGGTTGTTGCGTTCTGTATTAGTGGAAAACAACTGCTGCACGTCTCCAAAAGTTATTGCCGCTTCCTCTGGAGATGGTCCGTCAACTTGACAATGCTGTTTGTCATGGAGTGGTGGCTTTACGAAATTACGGCATGAAACAGCGTGCTATTGCTCAGCAGTATGGCATCACTCAAGGTCAGGTGTCAAAGATCCTGAAACGAAATGCTAGAGGGGTGTCCCTACTCCAATACCGAGGCCAGGACGTCCCCGCAGAACCACAAGGAGGGATGATCGCCAGCTGCACCGGTTAGTCCGCAATGGCCGTACCAAGTCAGCTAATCGGCTTAGGGTTGAGTGGCAGCAACTGACAAATGTGCCTGTATCCAGAAGGCTAGTCAACCAACGACTGGTTCAAGCAGGCTATCGTGCCAGGCATCCCCTGAGAAAGCCACGCCTGACTAGACAACACCGCCAGCGCCAATTGCAGTGGGCCAGAGAGCACCGTCAATGGCAGCCAGGACATTGGAATCACGTGATCTTCAGCGACGAGTCTAGATTTCTGGTCTATCGTCAAGATGGCCGCGTCCGAGTGCGCAGACAAGTGCATGAAGCCTACAACAAAGATTGTATAGTGCCAAGAGTCCAAGCTGGAGGTGGTGGGGTGACCGTTTGGGCTGCTTTTCATGCAGGGGGCAAACCTGACCTGGTTGTTCTGAATAGAAACCTGAACCAGTTCAAGTACAGGGCCATTCTGGAAGAAACATTGCTTCCATTTGCTCGTGCAGCCTTTCGAGGAAACTTTGTCTTCCAAGATGACAATGCACGGCCTCATCGTGCTCGCATGATCCAACACTTTCTTGCTGACCGTGGTGTAGAGCATATGGAGTGGCCTGCCATGTCCCCGGATATGAATCCGATAGAGAACTTGTGGGCAGAATTAACGCGTCAAATCGACCACTTGGACCAGCAGCTGACCTCTGTGCGTGAATTGCAGCAGGCTATTGTCACTGCATGGCAAGCGATTCCTGTCCACACCTTGGCAAATCTCGTGAACAGCATGCCTCAACGTGTACGTGCTCTCCTGAATGCTCGTGGGGGTTACACGAAGTACTGAACTGTAATTTTACTCTCCGTAATCCCAGTCGTAATTTAACTTTTGTTTTTGTTAACAATTTTTTTGGCTAATGTGCAAAATAAAGAGATACTTCTGGAAAACGTACAGAAGTTTAACACAGTACTGTCCATGAATTGAGTTCGATATCAGTTTACATCACTTTCAAGGATCAATTTATTTGTTTCGAAATGTCAAATGTGGGTTTTGTTTCTTTTAAAGGTCACATTAACAAAATCTAGAATAATTTCAACATAATTCCAATGAACTTTTGGTCCTAAGACATCTTGAAAAGTAAGTTCACCCCCACAAAAAAAATATTCCATATTAAATGCCAAGTCTGTATATATATAATTATTTATATATATATATATATATATATATATATATATATATATATATATATATATATATATATATATATATATATATATACATATATACATATATATATATATATATATATATATATATATTGTTACGGATCTCCAACGTCGGCCTTTTCCCCTTACCAAGGAGGGGTTAATCCCCTTGTCTGTTACTGACCGACGTGATCTTGAAGTTACCCCGTTCCTTCCTGTCGGTATTAGGTAGGGTTGCTGGTCAATTTGGTCCTGTTACCTAATTACCAACACCGACCGTGAAGCAAGGAGATAACCTCCCACCCGAGCCGCAGCGTTAGTGGATACGCCGAGCAAAGCGAGCCGCGTCTCGGGCCGTTAACAATGAGACTAACCCGATTCTGAGCGGTTCCTACTCGTGCCACGTTTACCCAATGAAAGAAAGGACGGATGCGATCGGACAAGAGGAAACCAGAGTATAGGAAGAACAAAGATGGGTTTATTAATTATATACAAGAAAGAAGAAGAGGAAACGAAAGAATGTACAAGATAGGGAGAGGAAGAAGCAGAACACAGGGCAGTCTTAAAACAGTCTTATCCTTAATACCCCAGACAAACGTACACACTCACACAGGGATTGTAGATGGTGGATGGTCAGGTAGAGGGTCCGGCGATGGGGTCCAGGCTCCGGTCCAGTGGGCGAAACCCGGCAGGCAGCTCCACATGTAGTTGAGCGTGCCCGGACAGTTTTATATAGCGGGGGGAAGCTGGTGTCCTGCGTACGTAATATTTGCACGCTCGTGCTAAACGCACCTTCTCCAATATTCTCCTTTATCAGCGCGCCGTATATCTCATAAGCTTCCTCTCAATGCGCTCTCGCCCATCAGTCCTGTAATGCGCGCTTCCAATAAGGGTTCTTTGTAATCACGACAGTCAAGCGCATTAGTCCTTCTCCGCGTATGGTTCTCTTAACAATGCCAGCGAGTGAGTCCTCCAAGTCCTCTAAATAGCGCCGCTCTCGCACGAGTCCTTTGTAGGTGAGCTCTCTCACACAGTCCTCTGAAAGGGCTTTGCGTTCGCGCTTATATAACGCGACCAGCGATCACTCCGTGAGCCAAAAAGCCACGCCTGTCGGTGATGTTACCTCAGCCCTGGTTGGCTGGTGAGGGCTTACCGGCCACGCCTTTGACGACTGGATGACGTGGCCACACCTTCTTCTTGGCGTTCCGCCCCTTTCTCGGGCCTAAACTCGTGGCTTATGGCGGCTGGGGCGAGCGCTAAGGCAGCTAACGCTGCTAACAAAGGCGCATAACAAATTGGGAGAGCCATGAGGCACCGACTGTAGGGGCGCGTAATGGCGTCGCTTGGAGAGGGAGGTTGCAAAATGAACAGATTGGGGACCTACTCTTATTTGATCGACACAATGCAGATTCAACTATTGGAAACACGGCATTATCTAAAACACATACTAATGAAATAACTGAAGTCCTATGGTGGCCTACATGTTGCTTGTGGACTAACTAGGGGTGCTACCTTTAACCATTTAATAATGTGATATTTACACAAGTGTGGGTTCTAAAACCGCAACACTATATATATATATATATATATATATATATATATATATATATATATATATATATATATATATATATATATATATATATATATATATCTCCGTAGGTGGTCCTGTCTGTCTGTCTGTCTGTCCGGTGGAATGGCTACACCCGGTCTGGGAGGGGCCTCAAAAACAAATATCCACCATGTTGTTTCTTCGCATAGCATTGAGGCCTCTTTTGTTAGGCCAGTGGTGTATTGCTATCTCTCACAGTTTTATTTCAACTCTAATTCGATATCTCATTTCATTTTTCACAGTCGCTAACATAGTTTTAGACTGGGTGGAAAAATACGGGAAAATATTTAATGAAAGTTACTGTTTATAGAACGAAATGCATTTTCAAAGGCCTGTAACATAAAGACCATTGACACTCTCTCACGCCTTTATCTCCACTCTAACTCACCATCTCATTTCATTTTTACCAATTAGGCTCCGGGCCAGGTATGGTCCATCTGCACCCCCCCCCCCCCCACAACTCTCCGACCCTGGGTTTTTCTGAACCATTGGGGTGTCCTGGGGTGGAAATCAACTGGTAACAGTAAATAAACTTGGACTCACTACCCATTTGGTACCTATATTGGATGGTACCCTCAAAACAGCATATTTTTAAATCCGCGTTGCGCCATATTCGACACACGTGTTCTTTTGGTATTTGTGCCTGCTAATATTAACTCAGAATAAAAAGTTAAATACCAAAAGAAAGCTGTTCATCTACTGATCATCATAGAATATTGACACATTACTTATAATGGTACCTTAATGGTCATAACTAGTGCTGAATAGCAGTACCCCACTTTAACGTAACATAATTCGGTATCGACCGTACTATTTCATCTTACACACATAATATGAACACATTACACCTGATATGCTTACATATATATTTTATTGGCTTTCTCCTGTATATCAGCTTTAATTTGATACCAGATACATCCCCATAGCTTCAATTCTCTTTTTTATACAGCGTGTCAAAGATACTACCTGTTTCGCGGGAACCATGAATCATATAATCTCGGTAACAGTCTTTGTCTATATTCAAAAGAACTGCCTATTACACTTATAAATGTCATTCATAATCGAATATCATAATCATACTGCCATCTTATTAACATATTAAACAAGAAAAACTTGTTTATTAATCACAGTAGTTTTTAATATCATCATATTAATATTCATACACTGGGTCAAACACCTTCCACAGAACAGTAACAATGTAATGCTCGAATATTTACTGTAAAAGTAAAAATATTTCTTATTTGAAACTAAATTTTAACATCCCATTGAAAATTTTTTAGTATCGAATATTTTGATGATAAACCAAACATTATTGCTCAACAACAGATATCATAATAATATTAACAGTCAGTTTTATCCCTACAATTACATATGTATGTCGTACACTCAGTTAACCACATTATATCATATAATACAAGTATTCCTGGACAGTTTTGTACTCGGTAATTGGTTGATTGATGACGGGATAGTAGTCTATCGTTGTGAGCTTCTTTGGTATTTCACCTGTCTCTGAGATGAAACCGGTCCAACCAGGAACTTGTTGTTGTGTTTCTGCCTTGAGACGGATCATGATCCATAGAGTCTGGAGTTTGGTCGATGTTCCTCTTTCTCCTACAGATCCTGGATATTGAAGCTGTTTTACTTGAAGTTTCGGGCTTTGTCTTTTGGTCACATAGCAGTCAGGTAATATGGTTACTTCCGTCAACTGCAGAGAACGCCGTTTGGTCCTAACTTGAGTTGGCCTTGCTGGACCAGATGCGGCATGATCATCACTGACTTCTTGCATCATGATCCCGTGTGCTGTATGAACAGAACCTTTTCCTGTCAGATCATTCACCAATGAGTCGAAATTGTCAAACTCCGAGTGGAAGACAGACGGCTCTCGTGGTGACCTGATGATTTGGTTGGAGAGTTGTGTCGATGACTTCATCACTGATTCGGCCAGTGCAGTCTCCAATTCAAGTGAAAATGAATAACTCTCACAGTGTCCCATTCTATTAAGAAGGGTTATGAGCTTTTCACTTCTGTATAGATGTCTCAGGGACGTGCACATGATGATGTGTTTTGGAAGCTTCCAAGAGCCTTTGGTGGCAGCGCGACAGATATCTTGGCCGATTGATTGAACTAATCGCTGGCTTCGTTGTGACCTTGCTGATGTTGTTCCAGTTATGATGTAGCATAGCAGCTTCTTGAGTGAATCTGGTATAACATCGTCCATTTGTTGGAGATCAGAAGGACTTGGTGGCCATTTCAGTTCTGGGGCATTCGAGAAATCATCCAGAATTGACAGTCGTAAATGGCTACCTGCACTCTCAAGCATATCTCTTGATCCCAATTTGAAGGCTTGTTTCACTGCTGTCTGGACGTCAATTGCAGTGCTGAATATTATGTAGGACTTTCCCAGATCACAGAATGATAGTCTCTCCCTGAAAGGCTCGTGGTTTTCAAGCTTCAGTTTTAGTTTGCTGGCTCGGTAGTCAGGATTCGCATATTTGCTGGTTTGCAGGTTAATGACATACATTTGCCTCAGGTCGGATAGTTTCATTATCTTCTTGGCCATTAACACATCCCTTTCAATGGCATCACATACCACATCGAATGCCTGTCTGTGGGCTTCTTCTAATTCTCCTTGATGGTGCTGTGCCTCTTCGTCAGTACTGCGCCATTTCTCTGGCTTTTGCATATATTTCATACGGCAAGTTTTGTGGAACTTTGCCTCAGAGGCAAAAAGATCATGGCCTCGGATCCTCATTAAGAGCGTTTCATCTTGCTTCATTTCAGCCATCTCCAGTACCGGCTTCCAGCCTTCATACTCGAACTGGCTCATCCCCTGGGTAGTCCAACTGCCATGCACTTTCACTTTTTTACGACTTTCCGAAGAACAGAAGATACAGTCTGGCTTAAATATGATCTTGTCACCAGAACTAGTACGGGCCATCCGCTGAGTTGTGGCACCAGTTGTTTCAGATGTACCTGCAGTAGGAGGGTTCAGTCTGTCTAAGTTCATCGTGAAACGCTTGTAACACTCCCAGTGGAAACCATGGTGTTCGGCCAGAGATTCAGGGACCAAATCACATGTGTCCTTCATCATATGCGGAGACTGTGGGGGTTGTGCAAGGCGTCTTTCTTTGACCTCCTGCAGCTTGGCCAATTTCTTCTCAGAATTTTTGAGTCCAGATAACAAGTGCAACTCTCCATAGCTCAGTCCCTTTACATGAGTTATGCACACAATGGGTGGTTGTTCACTCTCACGTGTACGTTTCGCTCGCGCCGGATGTTCCATATTAGCGTTGTTACTTCACCTGCAAAACACATCAAAATATTGGTAAGTACCAAGCTGAATAATTATTATAAATTGCATCTTAATTATAAAAAATATCTTATATTGCATACTTAACTATGTAAAAAAAGGTGTTTAACTTAACTAATTGACTCGTTCTGTCGCTGTAAGAGACACTTAAATAACATAATTGTACAATCTGATGATCTCAATTTACGCAGGATACAAACATGGAAGGATCTGCATGCCATTTTCGTCAAAATTCCTGCAATAAACTACAGTGATACATCAATACAACAATATATTAAGTAACACATATTAACAATACATAGATTTTGTCATGTGTCCAACATATATGTACATGATATACGTGGCAGCATTTGTAAATTGACAAATGCAGCATCGCCTACAATATCACCCCATACCGGTAGTATCTTTGACACGCTGTATAAAAAAGAGAATTGAAGCTATGGGGATGTATCTGGTATCAAATTAAAGCTGATATACAGGAGAAAGCCAATAAAATATATATGTAAGCATATCAGGTGTAATGTGTTCATATTATGTGTGTAAGATGAAATAGTACGGTCGATACCGAATTATGTTACGTTAAAGTGGGGTACTGCTATTCAGCACTAGTTATGACCATTAAGGTACCATTATAAGTAATGTGTCAATATTCTATGATGATCAGTAGATGAACAGCTTTCTTTTGGTAAATAACTTTTTATTCTGAGTTAATATTAGCAGGCACAAATACCAAAAGAACACGTGTGTCGAATATGGCGCAACGCGGATTTAAAAATATGCTGTTTTGAGGGTACCATCCAATATAGGTACCAAATGGGTAGTGAGTCCAAGTTTATTTACTGTTACCAGTTGATTTCCACCCCAGGACACCCCAATGGTTCAGAAAAACCCAGGGTCGGAGAGTTGTGGGGGGGGGTGCAGATGGACCATACCTGGCCCGGAGCCTAAATGGTTTTAGACTTGGTGTCAGCAATAATTGAGAAAATTCACACACACACAGTAAAATGCCAAGATATATATTAAAAATCGCAGCACGATGTATCATACACCGCCCAAATATCTCAGACGGGAAAATGCCGAGATATATAAAAAATTCGCTTTTTCTTTTCTGTTAAGATATATTACTTTTCCATTTGATGACAGTCGTCACAACCCTAAAGTCAACAATGTGGAGAGAGGGGCAGAGCTTCATTGACGTATCGCCACAGACGGGAAATTGCCGACAGATATTTCTTCATTCTTATTTCATTCATCATTATTATCCAGAAGTAAAGGTAATCCTGTTTAAACACACCATTCATTCCATCGATCTTTTTTAAAATTTGTTTTCACACCAGTTTTCAACATCGTGTTCACATCCAGGATTAATAAACAAACTCCACTTCACGTGTGCATGGACGTGTAATTCACATATGTAAAATAAATAAATAAACACAGACGGGAAATTGCTGAGAGATATTTTTTCGTTCTTATTTTATAAGCTATGTGCACGTACACTTTAAATAAGTTTATTTGAAATCTTTCATCTTCCTATAATTCACCAAAATAAATGTCCGTCCGTCCGTCTGTTCCCAGGTACCGCAAAAACGGCTGAACCGATCCAACGATATTTTGGGTGGGTGATCCTGGGCCCCCCCTGGAATAAAATCGGCGAAATTGTTTTTACAATTTTCCAAGTTTTCTAATTTTCCAGTTTTTCCAAACACGATGGAATAATATTTACCGATATGAACAGTGATGTGGCTTTTATTGAAATTCTACAAATACTGTTTCGATTTTGATGAGAATTATGAACCTGCCGCGAATGTGGAAGTGGACAGATTATGGCAATGAGCGGGTTTGATAATATCCCAATACAACCGTCATTTAAAACAGTATTTTGTTAAAGTATCAATTGATGATTGGAATCGCCATTGACTGGGTATGGAACAAACGTACCCGTTTGTTTGCGAACGGGTACGTTTTTCATGGAAGTCCTTCACGAACTTGCTTGCTGTCCATGTCTGACATGCGTCATGCGACTGAAGGTGCCACAGGATTGTGGAATTTATTGGTTTCATGCTTTGGCATTCGCCGTTTCTGCATTGTCTGTTTGCTTCTGGCCTCCCACCCGTGCGTACCACCGGTACCTCACCAGTTTTTTAAATGTCATTTTGTATGCTGTAACGAAAAGAGTAACATTTGTTTTCCTGGGACAGAAAGGTGTCATGTTATGTTCTTATACACTGCCCAAAAGACTTTTCCCAGGGACTTTTCTATTTGAGCTGTATTCTTTATATAGTCGGAATGTTTCATTCTTTAGATGTAGTCACAATAAAAGGTTGCAATTAGGTACTCTGCACGTGGGGAGAAGGGCGGAGTATCATTTATGTGTCGCCACTCGCGTTTGTAATCCCCTGTGTGTGTGTGTGGGTAATTGGACATAAGAATTGGAGCATCGTTGGACATAAGATTTGAAAATCATAAGAGATAGAATTGTGAGAAACAAAAATAAATAAATAAACAAGATGTGTGTGTGTGTGTGTGTGTGTGTGTGTGTGTGTGTGTATATGTGTGGATTTATATGTATGTGTGTGTGTGTGTGTGTGTGTGTGTGTGTGTGTGTGTGTGTGTGTGTGTGTGTGTGTGTGTGTGTGTGCATGTGTAAGAGAGACACAGAATTGTGAGGAACATAAATGAAAAAAGCGAGGTGTGTGTGACCCACTCCCGGGTGTGTGTGTGTGTGTGTGTGTGTGTGTGTGTGTGTGTGTGTGTGTGTGTGTGTGTGTGACCCACTCCCCCGTGTGTGTGTGTGTGACCCACTCCCCCGTGGGTGATCCACTCCCCCGTGGGTGATCCACTCCCCCGTGGGTGATGAACTCCCCAGTGCAGTGTGCGTGATGTGGGAGGGATTGGGGCGGGGAGAGGATTTGAGCTCTTGAAGTCACATTTTACATGAGATGTAATGACACATTTCAAACTGTATTTCCCATGTGCACACACATGCATTCACATGTTATCAGAAGTAAATACATTGTGTACATTACATCATTTGTGGATCTGATAAATTGCCAGTAACCAGTTTGTAAAAGTGAATGTGCAGCATCAAACTCAAGATGTCCAAATGTCACAGACGTCCATGCCCATCGCCCATGGGATTCCCACGGGTGACCCCACTCGTCTTCATTATAATCGACCAAACGTGTATGGTTATGCCGTTATGTATGCGACCAATACGTCTTCTTCTTCTTCTAATAAATTACCACCCTCTTCATTAACCCTCTAAAACTAAATTACGTTTCGACTGCTGAGACCCCTCAGACCTTTGACGACCCTTTAATTCCCTCAAGACCCTTAAGACCACCAAGAACCCTGAAGACCGAAAATACCTAGGAAGACAAAAAAGACCCTGAAGCCCAAAACACCCCAAAGACCCAAAACACTCCAAAGACTCAAATTACCCTTGAAGGCCCTGAGGCTCAAAAAGACCCTGAATACCCAAATGGCCCGAAGCCCCAAAAAGACCCTTAAAGACCCAGAGAAACCAAAATACCCTTAATACCCAAAAGCCCCTGAAGACACAGAAGACCCAAAAGACCCCGAACACCCAAAATACCCCAAAGACCCCAAAGACCCAAAACACCCCAAAGACCCAAAAGACCCCGAAGACCCAAAAGAACCCGAATACCTGAAAGACCCAGAAGACCCAAAAGACCCCGAATACCCGAAAGACTCGAAGACCCAAAACACCCCGAAGACCCAAAACACCCCGAAGACCCAAAACACCCCCCACCCCGAAAACCCAAAATACCCCAAAGACCCCATGTACCCAAAATACCCTTAAAGGCCCAGAGGATCCAAAAGACCCTGAAGACCAAAATGGCGCCGAAGGCCCAAAACACCTCTATATTATGATGACCTAGATGACAAAGACCTCTATATCAAAACATAATTATTATGATGTCAAAGATCACGTGGTAAGGCGCCATCTTGGAAAAACCGAAAAATGTTGCACCTCTTTTTCTCCGAAACTGCTGCATGGAAAAAAAATGAAACGTGCTTCATTGTAAAGAACTCCATATGGGGAATAAGTGTTGTTAATGATGACGTCATTGGTTCCTTAATGATGTCATAAATTGACAAGTATAACGCTTACTCCGATCAGTTTGAAATTTCTTGACCATGATCTACACAACAATTATATGAGAGAATGTAAGTTTATGATGTCGTTGGTCACGTGGTGTGGCAGTCATATTGGATCAAAGGAAAAAATACCTTGAAAAAAAGAAGAGTTGGTTTGCACCAATTTGACTGCGCGTGGTAAGTATTCTATGAATACCATGTAGTTTTTTCTAAGTGATTCTTCACCATTGAGAGTGAAATGGCCAAAAACGATAAATAACATGATATTTCAAAAGGTTGTGCACGACTTTTGACAAAACTTGGTGGATGAGTTGGATAGGTGACAAGAACAAGCCGATTAGATTTTGGTTAAGTATCGAATTCAGATCCGACCTATCAGTGGGAGACAAAACGTAACTGTTCAGCCTGGCGGAGGTATGTGCTCTACCGAGTGCATACCTCGGAGTGCTCCCTACCATCGGTGTAGTTTGACTTCTCTATTTTGGGGAGCAAGGGGTCAATATTAATAATGGGCAGCGAGGTCTGACTTCCAAAACGACTGTTTTTTAGTGTAGTTACAGTGTACGTGAAATCACAAATACACTTTACGTGCATTATTGTTACTCACGGTTAAATACGGGGTTTTTTATATTAATTGTAAATTACCGAAAAAAATTAAGGTGGGGCATTGCCCCCCCCCCCCAAACTCCGCAGGTGCTCTCTACCGAGTGCATACCTCTATATTTGCGAATGAAGATTTTTGGGTTTCTACCCCCAAGCATTGAAAGCTCCTTTGGTTTTCTTTGGGGTTTAGTATTTAAATAAGTTTCATTTGAACTACTTTGTCCTGCTTACGAACCTAATATGACAGATACGATTATATTCTTGTCTGGTGGTAATCTTGAGTTGTGAAACCCCACCTGATCATGACACACTTCCCACTTTGGCAGGTAAAACCCACGTGACCATTGTACAATTCCCTCTTTAGCAGGTAATACCCACCTGACCCATTGCACACTCCCCTCTTTGGCAGGTGGTCCATGGGATCTGTTTTGCAGAGATCTCCTTTTCTTTCTTGTTATTTTCTCAATTAACTTCACTCTTCCAGCCCCCCCCCCCCCCCCACATCTTCTTATTTGCTTTTAACAGAAAAATGAGTCTCTAGGTCAGAACCCCACTTTGGCAAATTAAACCTTTTCAAAATGATCACGTCTCTCTGGCTGCAGCGACGATTACAATAATCAAATGCACACTGCTAAATTAATTGTGCGTGACAGAAAGGATAGTATGTGTAATTGTCCGTTCAGCAGAGCGCAACGAGCTTTTAGGTCGAGCGGGTCCAGGGTCATGCGTAACCATGGTTTGTTGTGCCACCTTGTGGACCATCCGAGGATGTCGGACTTTGCTAACAACTCTGCAAGCGATGGCGGAACCTCAGACAGAGACAGAGACAGGCAGAGACAGAAAGGCAGCACGTTCTGTTTGTTCCAATCCAGATGGTGTTGTTGCCCTCCTGTGTGGCATTCTCCTGTTGGAATTCTGAATTCTCATCCAAATGGAAGAATGTTCCAACTCAAACAATTGGAGCTGCTGCTATAAATATCCTGACTTTTACAAAAAGCTTCTTTCTCTTTCTTTTTCAGCAGGCATGTTAATGTGCCAGTGTCCCGAGACACGCTACCTGGCAGGTGATTCAAGGAGCGGAGCTGCTCGGCGGTGCAGAGTCATGCGAACACACACGGCCGGGTTATTTATCACACCGTACACTCCCACAGGAATAGATGTCGTTTACAAGCCCAAAGGCAACCTGTATAACGGCATCAGATCCCTGCCTCGCATTGCCGTACACCTTGACGGTCAATCTGGAATGATTGCTCACCTTGCTGTACACCTTGACAGTGAATCTGGAATGATTGCCTACCTTGACGGTGAATCTGGAACTATTGCCCACCTTTTCCGGACACCACTCCACATCGTACGAGACCAGAGACAACTAAGGTGACATACCATGTGAAAGAGTTACAAGATTGAAGGTGCATGTTGCACCAGGTAGACAAGGTAGACTCCACCAGGTTGAGCAACAACCAGAGCAGTCTTGTAATGGTGTATTGCAAAGTGTTTGAACCAGTGAATTCCAAGTGAAAAAGACATTTTCTTAAATTTCAGAAGTGCAGATAAATATCAGACTTGGTCGACACGATAATAAGCAAAGCAAGCGGAGCGAGAGAGCTAGCAAGCGGAGCTAGATATAGCAAGCGGAGAGAGAGCCAGCAAGCGGAGCTAGATATAGCAAGCGGAGCGAGATCTAGTAAGCGGAGAGAGAGCTAGCAAGTGGAGCGAGATATAGCAAGCGGAGAAAGATATAGGAAGTGGAGAGAGAGCTAGCAAGCAGAGCTAGATATAGCAAGCGGCGCGAGAGCTAGCAAGCGGAGCAAGATATAGCAAGCGGAGCGAGAGCTAGCAAGCGGAGCGAGAGCTAGCAAGCGGAGAGAGATATAGCAAGCGGATAGAGAGCTAGCAAGTGGAGCTAGATATAGCAAGTGGAGCGAGATATAGCAAGCGGAGCGAGATCTAGCAAGCGGAGAGAGAGCTAGCAAGTGGAGCTAGATATAGCAAGCGGAGCGAGAGCTAGCAAGCGGAGCGAGAAAAAGAGGCGGAGCGAGAGAGCTAGCAAGCGGAGCGAGATATAGCAAGCGGAGCGAGATATAGGAAGCGGAGAGAGAGCTAGCAAGCAGCGCAAGATATAGCAAGTGGAGCGAGATATAGCAAGCGGAGCAAGATATAGCAAGCGGAGCGAGAGCTAGCAAGCGGAGCGAGAGCTAGCAAGCGGAGCGAGATATAGCAAGCGGATAGAGAGCTAGCAAGTGGAGCTAGATATAGCAAGTGGAGCGAGATGTAGCAAGCGGAGCGAGATCTAGCAAGCGGAGAGAGAGAGCTAGCAAGTGGAGCTAGATATAGCAAGTGGAGCGAGATATAGCAAGTGGAGCGAGATATAGCAAGGGGAGCAAGATATAGCAAGCGGAGCGAGAGCTAGCAAGCGGAGCGAAATATAGCAAGCGGAACGAGAGAGCTAGCAAGTGGAGCTAGATATAGCAAGTGGAGCGAGATCTAGCAAGCGGAGCGAGATATAGCAAGCGGATAGAGGGCTCGCAAGCGGAGCTAGATATAGCAAGTGGAGCGAGATATAGCAAGCAGAGCGAGATATAGCAAGCGGAGCGAGATATAGTAAGCGGAGCTAGATATGGCAAGCGGAGTGAGATATAGCAAGCGGAGCGAGATATAGCAAGCGGAGCGAGATACAGCAAGCGGCGCAAGACATAGCAAGTGGAGCGAGAGAGCTAGCAAGCGGAGCGAGAGCTAGCACGTGAGCGAGAGATAGCAAGCGGAGCAAGAGCTAGCAAGTGGGCGGGAGATAGCAAGCGAGCGAGAGATAGCAAGCGAGCGAGAGATAGCAAGTGGAGCAAGACATAGCAAGCGAGTGAGAGATAGCAAGCGGAGCGAGACAAAGCAAGCAGAGCGAGACATAGCAAGCGGAGCTAGAGCTGGCAAGCGGAGCGAGAGCTAGCAAGCAGAGTGAGAGCTAGCAAGCGAGCAAGGGATAGCAAGCGAGCGAGAGATAGCAAGCGAGTGAGAGATAGCAAGCGGAGCGAGATATAGCAAGCGGAGCGAGATATAGGAAGCGGAGAGAGAGCTAGCAAGCAGAGCAAGATATAGCAAGTGGAGCGAGATATAGCAAGCGGAGCAAGATATAGCAAGCGGAGCGAGAGCTAGCAAGCGGAGCGAGAGCTAGCAAGCGGAGCGAGATATAGCAAGCGGATAGAGAGCTAGCAAGTGGAGCTAGATATAGCAAGTGGAGCGAGATGTAGCAAGCGGAGCGAGATCTAGCAAGCGGAGAGAGAGCTAGCAAGTGTAGCTAGATATAGCAAGTGGAGCGAGATATAGCAAGTGGAGCGAGATATAGCAAGGGGAGCAAGATATAGCAAGCGGAGCGAGATATAGCAAGCGGAACGAGAGAGCTAGCAAGCAGAGCGAGATATAGTAAGCGGATAGAGGGCTCGCAAGCGGAGCTAGATATAGCAAGTGGAGCGAGATATAGCAAGCAGAGCGAGATATAGCAAGCGGAGCGAGATATAGTAAGCGGAGCTAGATATGGCAAGCGGAGTGAGATATAGCAAGCGGAGCGAGATATAGCAAGCGGAGCGAGATACAGCAAGCGGAGCAAGACATAGCAAGTGGAGCGTGAGAGCTAGCAAGCGGAGCGAGAGCTAGCACGTGAGCGAGAGATAGCAAGCGGAGCAAGAGCTAGCAAGTGGGCGGGAGATAGCAAGCGAGCGAGAGATAGCAAGTGAGCGAGAGATAGCAAGTGGAGCAAGACATAGCAAGCGAGTGAGAGATAGCAAGCGGAGCGAGACAAAGCAAGCAGAGCGAGACATAGCAAGCGGAGCTAGAGCTGGCAAGCGGAGCGAGAGCTAGCAAGCAGAGTGAGAGCTAGCAAGCGGAGCAAAAGTGAGCGAGAGCTAGCAAGCGAGCGAGCGCGAGCAAGCGAGCAAGGGATAGCAAGCGAGCGAGAGATAGCAAGCGAGTGAGAGATAGCAAGCGGACTGAGAGATAGCAACTGGAGCGAGAGCTGGCAAGCGGAGCGAGAGCTGGCAAGCGGAGTGAGATAGAGCAAGTGGAGCGAGAGCTAGCAAGCGGAGCGAGAGCTAGCAAGCAGAGCAAGAGCTAGCAAGCGGAGCGAGACATAGCAAGTGGAACTAGAGGTAGCAATAAGGGCGAGAGATAGCAAGCAGAACGAGAGCTAGCATGCGGAGCGAGAGATAGCAAGCGAGTGAGAGATAGCAAGCGGAGCGAGAGCTAGCAAGCGGCGCGAGAGCTAGCTAGCGGAGCGAGAGCTATCAAGCGGAGCAAGATATAGCAAGCGAGCGAGAGCGAACAAGCGGAGCGAGAGCTAGCAAGCAGGGCGAGAGCTAGCAAGCAGAGCAAGAGCTAGCAAGCGGAGCGAGACATAGCAAGTGGAACTAGAGGTAGCAATAAGGGCGAGAGATAGCAAGCAGAGCGAGAGCGAGCATACGGAGCGAGAGATAGCAAGCGAGTGAGAGATAGCAAGCGGAGCGAGAGCTAGCAAGCGGAGCGAGAGCTAGCAAGCGGAGCGAGAGCTAGCAAGCGGAGCGAGAGCTAGCAAGTGGAGCGAGAGCTAGCAAGCTGAGCGAGACATCGCAAGCAGAGCGAGACTTAGCAGGCGGAGCGAGAGCTAGGAAACGGAGCGAGACATAGCAAGCGGAGCGAGACATAGCAAGTGGAGCGAGAGCTTGCAAATGGAGTGAGAGCTAGCAAGCGAGCGAGAGCTAGCAAGCGAGCGAGAGCTAGCAAGCAAGCGAGAGATAGCAAGCGGAACAAGAGATAGCAAGTGAGTGAGAGAGCCAGCAAGTGGAGCGAGAGATAGCAAGCGAGCGAGAGATAGCAAGCGAGCGAGAGAGCCAGCAAGTGGAGCGAGAGATAGCAAGCAGGCGAGAGAGCTAGCAAGTGGAGCGGAGAGCTCGCAAGCAGAGCGAGTGATAGCAAGCGGAGCGAGAGATAGCATGCAGAGTGAGAGATAGCAAGCGGCGCGAGAGATAGCAAGCGGAGCGAGAGATAGAAAAGCGGAGCGAAAGATAGCAAACGGAGTGAGAGTTAGCAAGCGGAGCGAGAGATAGCAAGCGGAGTGAGAGATAGCAAGTGGAGTGAGAGATAGCAAGCGGAGCGAGAGATAGCAAGCGGGGTGAGAGATAGCAAGCGGAGCAAGAGAAAGCGAGCGAGAGAGCTAGCAAGCGGAGCGAGAGGTAGCAAGCAGAGCGAGAGAGCGAGCAAGCGGAGCGAGAGATAGCAAACAGAGCGAGAGATTGCAAGCGGAGCGAGAGATAGCAAGCGGGGCGAGAGATAGCATGCAGAGCGAGAGATAGCAAGCGAGCGAGAGAGCTAGCCAGCGGAGCGAGAGATAGCAAGCGAAACGAGAGATAGCAAGCGGAGCGAGAGATAGCAAGTCGAGCAAGAGATAGCAAGCGGAGCGAGAGTTAGCAAGCAGAGTGAGAGCTCGCAAGCGGAGCGAGACAAAGCAAGTGGAGCGAGAGCTCGCAAGCAGAGCGAGAGTGAGCAAGCGAAGCGAGAGCTACGAAGCGGAGCGATATATAGCAAGTGGAGCGAGATACAGCAAGTGGAGCGAGAGCTAGCAAGCAGAGCGAGAGAGTTAGCAAGTGAGCGAGAGAGCTAGCAAGCGGAGCGAGAGAGCTAGCAAACGGAGCGAGAGCTAGCAAGCGGAGCGAGAGCTAGCAAGCGAGCATGAGATAGCAAGCGAGCGAGAGATAGCAAGCAGAGCGAGAGATAGCAAGTGGAGCGAGAGCTCACAAGCGAGCAAGAGATAGCAAGCAAGCGCGAGATATCAAGCGAGCACGAGATAGCAAGCGAGCGCGAGATAGCAAGCGAGCGCGAGATAGCAAGCGAGCGCAAGATAGCAAGCGGGCACGAGATAGCAAGCGAGCGCAAGATAGCAAGCGAGCGAGAGATAGCAAGCGAGCGAGAGATAGCAAGCAGAGCGAGAGCTAGCAAGCGAGCGAGAGATGGCAAGTGGAACGAGAGCTAGCAAGCGAGCGAGAGATAGCAAGCGTGTGAGAGATAGCAAGTGGAGCGAGAGATAGCAAGCGGAGCGAGAGAGCTAGCAAGCAGAGCGAGAGATGGCAAGTGAGCGAGAGATGGCAAGTGAGCGAGAGATAGCAAGCAGAGCGAGAGATAGCAAGCGAGCGACCGAGAGAGCTAGCAAGTGGAGCGAGAGATTGCAAGCAGAGCGAGAGATAGCAAGCGAGCGAGCAAGAGAGCTAACAAGCAGAGCGAGAGATCGCAAGCGGAGCACGAGATAGCAAGTGAGCGAGAGATGGCAAGCGGAGCGAGATCTAGCAAGCGGAGCCAGAACTAGCAAGCGGAGCCAGAACTAGCAAGCAGAGCGAGAGATAGCAAGCGGAGCGAGAGAGATAGCAAGCGGAGCGAGAGATAGCAAGCGGAGCGAGAGATAGCAAGCAGAGCAAGAGATAGCAGGCGAGCGAGATATAGCAAGCGGAGCGAGAGATAGCAAGCGGAGCAAGAGATCGCAAGTGGAGCGAGAGATAGCAAGTGGAGCGAGAGATAGCAAGCGGAGCGAGAGCTAGCAAGCGGAGCGAGAGCTAGCAAGCGAGCGAGAGATAGCAAGCGAGTGAGAGATAGCAAGCGGAGTGAGAGATAGCAACTGGAGCGAGAGCTGGCAAGCGGAGCGAGAGCTGGCAAGCGGAGTGAGATAGAGCAAGCGGAGCGAGAGCTAGCAAGCGGAGCGAGAGCTAGCAAGCAGAGCAAGAGCTAGCAAGCGGAGCGAGACATAGCAAGTGGAACTAGAGGTAGCAATAAGGGCGAGAGATAGCAAGCAGAGCGAGAGCTAGCATGCGGAACGAGAGATAGCAAGCGAGTGAGAGATAGCAAGCGGAGCGAGAGCTAGCAAGCGGCGCGAGAGCTAGCTAGTGGAGCGAGAGCTATCAAGCGGAGCAAGATATAGCAAGCGAGCGAGAGCGAACAAGCGGAGCGAGAGCTAGCAAGCGGGGCGAGAGCTAGCAAGCAGAGCAAGAGCTAGCAAGCGGCGCGAGACATAGCAAGTGGAACTAGAGGTAGCAATAAGGGCGAGAGATAGCAAGCAGAGCGAGAGCGAGCATACGGAGCGAGAGATAGCAAGCGAGTGAGAGATAGCAAGCGGAGCGAGAGCTAGCAAGCAGAGCGAGAGCTAGCAAGTGGAGCGAGAGCTAGCAAGCGGAGCGAGACATAGCAAGCGGAGCGAGACTTAGCAGGCGGAGCGAGAGCTAGGAAACAGAGCGAGACACAGCAAGCGGAGCGAGACATAGCAAGTGGAGCGAGAGCTTGCAAATGGAGTGAGAGCTAGCAAGCGAACGAGAGCTAGCAAGCGAGCGAGAGCTAGCAAGCGAGCGAGAGATAGCAAGCGGAGCAAGAGATAGCAAGTGAGCGAGAGAGCCAGCAAGTGGAGCGAGAGATAGCAAGCAGGCGAGAGAGCTAGCAAGTGGAGCGGAGAGCTCGCAAGCAGAGCGAGTGATAGCAAGCGGAGCGAGATATAGCATGCAGAGCGAGAGATAGCAAGTGGCGCAAGAGATAGCAAGCGGAGCGAGAGATAGAAAAGCGGAGCGAAAGATAGCAAACGGAGTGAGAGTTAGCAAGCGGAGCGAGAGATAGCAAGCGGAGTGAGAGATAGCAAGCGGAGTGAGAGATAGCAAGCGGAGCGAGAGATAGCAAGCGGAGCGAGAGATAGCAAGCGGGGTGAGAGATAGCAAGCGGAGCAAGAGAAAGCGAGCGAGAGAGCTAGCAAGCGGAGCGAGAGGTAGCAAGCAGAGCGAGAGAGCGAGCAAGCGGAGCGAGAGATAGCAAACAGAGCGAGAGATTGCAAGCGGAGCGAGAGATAGCAAGCGGGGCGAGAGATAGCATGCAGAGCGAGAGATAGCAAGCGAGCGAGAGAGCTAGCCAGCGGAGCGAGAGATAGCAAGCGAAACGAGAGATAGCAAGCGGAGCGAGAGATAGCAAGTGGAGCAAGAGATAGCAAGCGGAGCGAGAGTTAGCAAGCAGAGTGAGAGCTCGCAAGCGGAGCGAGACAAAGCAAGTGGAGCGAGAGCTCGCAAGCAGAGCGAGAGCGAGCAAGCGAAGCGAGAGCTACTAAGCGGAGCGATATATAGCAAGTGGAGCGAGATACAGCAAGTGGAGCGAGAGCTAGCAAGCAGAGCGAGAGAGTTAGCAAGTGAGCAAGAGAGCTAGCAAGCGGAGCGAGAGAGCTAGCAAACGGAGCGAGAGCTAGCAAGCGGAGCGAGAGCTAGCAAGCGAGCATGAGATAGCAAGCGAGCGAGAGATAGCAAGCAGAGCGAGAGATAGCAAGTGGAGCGAGAGCTCACAAGCGAGCAAGAGATAGCAAGCGAGCGCGAGATAGCAAGCGAGCGCGAGATAGCAAGCGAGCGCGAGATAGCAAGTGAGCGCGAGATAGCAAGCGAGCGCGAGATAGCAAGCGGGCGCGAGATAGCAAGCGAGCGCAAGATAGCAAGCGAGCGAGAGATAGCAAGCGAGCGAGAGATAGCAAGTGGAGCGAGAGCTAGCAAGCGAGCGAGAGCTAGCAAGCGAGCGAGAGATGGCAAGTGGAATGAGAGATAGCAAGCGGAGCGAGAGATAGCAAGCGGAGCAAGCGCTGGCAAACGGAGCGATAGCTAGCAAGCAGAGCGAGAGATAGCAAGCGTGTGAGAGATAGCAAGTGGAGCGAGAGATAGCAAGCGGAGCGAGAGAGCTAGCAAGCAGAGCAAGAGATGGCAAGTGACCGAGAGATAGCAAGCAGAGCGAGAGATAGCAAGCGAGCGAGCGAGAGAGCTAGCAAGTGGAGCGAGAGATAGCAAGCGAGCGAGCAAGAGAGCTAACAAGCAGAGCGAGAGATCGCAAGCGGAGCACGAGATAGCAAGTGAGCGAGAGATGGCAAGCGGAGCGAGATCTAGCAAGCGGAGCCAGAACTAGCAAGCGGAGCCAGAACTAGCAAGCAGAGCGAGAGATAGCAAGCGGAGCGAGAGAGATAGCAAGCGGAGCGAGAGATAGCAAGCGGAGCGAGAGATAGCAAGCAGAGCAAGAGATAGCAGGCGAGCGAGATATAGCAAGCGGAGCGAGAGATAGCAAGCGGAGCAAGAGATCGCAAGTGGGGCGAGAGATAGCAAGTGGAGCGAGAGATAGCAAGCGGAGCGAGAGCTAGCAAGCGGAGCGAGAGCTAGCAAGCGAGCGAGAGATAGGAAGTGAGCGAGAGAGCTGGCAAGCGGAGCGAGAGATAGCAAGCAGAGCGAGAGATAGCAAGCAGAGCGATAGATATCATGCGGAGCGAGAGCTTGCAAGCGGAGCGAAAGAACTAGCAAGCGGAGCGAGAGATAGCAAGTGGAGCAAGAGATAGCAAGCGGAGCGAGAGAGCTGGCAAGAGAGCTAGCAAGCGGAGCGAGGGATAGCAAGCGGAGTGAGAGATAGCGAGCGAGAGAGCTAGCAAGCGGAGTGAGAGATAGCAAGCGGAGCAAGAGATAGCAAGCGGAGCGAGAGATTGCAAGCGGAGCGAGAGATAGCAAGCTGAGCGAGAGATAGCAAGCGGAGCGAGAGCTAGCAAGCGGAGCGAGAGCTAGCAAGCGGAGCGAGAGATAGCAAGCGGAGCGAGAGATAGCAAGTGGAGCGAGAGATAGCAAGCGGAGCGAGAGATAGCGAGCGAGAGAGCTAGCAAGCAGAGCGAGAGCTAGCAAGCAGAGCGAGAGATAGCAAGTGGAGCGAGAGATAGCAAGCGAGCGAGAGATAGCATGCGAGTGAGAGATAGCAAGCGGAGCGAGAGATAGCAAGCGGAGCGAGAGCTAGCAAGCGGAGCGAGAGATAGCAAGCGGAGCGAGAGATAGCAAGCGAGAGAGCTAGCAAGCGGAGCAAGAGATATCAAGCGAGCGAGAGATAGCAAGCGAGCGAGAGATAGCAAGCGAGCGAGAGATAGCAAGCGGAGCAAGAGATAGCAAGCGGAGCGAGAGCTAGCAAGCGGAGCAAGAGATAGCAAGCGGAGCAAGACATAGCAAGCGGAGCGAGAGAGCTAGCAAGTGGAGCGAGAGATAGCAAGCGAGCAGAGATAGCAAGCGAGCGAGAGATAGCAAGCAAGCGAGCGAGAGATAGCAAGCGAGCGAGAGATAGCAAGCGGCGCGAGAGATCGCAAGTGGAGCGAGAGATAGCAAGCGGAGCGAGAGATAGCAAGCGAGCGAGAGAAAGCAAGCGGAGAGTTTGCCCCCACATGAAGACAGACATATTGAAATAATGCAGTCAGGTGGCACCTGAAGGAATGGAATGATGTGCTGATCGGATTGCACATCTACCATGTGGTGATTGAATCAACAAATTTATTTTCTTTATATAAGGCTCCAAAAGACTGAAATAATGTCCTCCTTTTTGCTAACACCTTATTCATCTCACACTCAACTCAGCTATTCTCTCTCCAATAAGTGAAACAATCAAATAATTAATAAACTAGATGGTATTCATGGAATACTTACTCCTCGCAGTCAAGTTGGTGCGAGCCATCTCTTGTTTTTTTTACTTTGATCCAATATGGCTGCCAGACCATGTGACCAATGACATCAAATTTACATTCTCCAATATAATTGTTGTGTTGATCACAATAATTTTCCAAATGATAAGACTAAGTGTTGTACTTGTCAAATGACGTCATAATGAAGGCACCTATGACATCATCATTAATAGATCTTATTCCCCATGGAGAGTATCTGACAATGAAACATGTTTCATTTTTTTCCATTTAGTGGTTGCGGAGATATAGAAGTGCAAGTTTTTCCAAGATGGCGTCCATACCACGTGACCTACGTCATAATTATCACGAAAACAATTATACAGGAGGAGGCGCTCCTTTCGAGCAAACTTTCGTGTCAATCGGACCAATGTTTGCTGAGAAAATAAATTTTAAAAATGCAGACACGTATGTACGTACTCAACCGATCGCTTAACCCCGCTTTCTGCTTCGCGAGTGGACGGTAATAATTCGGTAGTTTGGAAGAACATTCTTGCTTGCAGGTAGCATCTGCTGCATTGCCCGGTGCTACCTATTAAAGCAACATATTCAACAACCATAATGTAGGCTTGGTGGAAGCAACAACGGTGTGGCTCGAGTTGCTTGGAGCTCGAGGGCAGCAGTATCGTGGCGTGGGATAATGTTAATTCCATGGAATACACCTCCAGCCTTCATCCCAAAAGCAGCGGGGCACCCATTTATAATTTACAGCAACGTCTGGGTGTCCACGGGCCCGAATTTACTGCCGCGCTTGTTGCTGAGCAGGAATTAGGGCATTGTTAATCGCACGACGGAGGTTCCAAAAGTCATCAATCGAGCGAGCAGGCCGCCCTCTTGTTCCATAAATAACCCGCTCCATATGTTGGGACACCGCTCTGCCCGAGTGTGACCCAGAGGTGTGAACGCTTGGGGCATAAACACAGCTCGGCCCTCATGCGCACACCTGCCCAAAGGCCTCGTGCTTCGGGGAATGGCCGACATGTTATCAGCACGTGCCAAGCAATCCCGTCTCGTTTGCATTGCCAGTCATGGTCATATGGAAACATGTGATGACGATCACAAAAAAAAATAGCTGCTTCAAGCAGTATAACCAATAAGAGGTGTGAGTAAATGGATACAAGTACAGTCGTGGCCAAAAATATTGGCACCCTTGCACTTTTTTCAAATAACTCACAATTTTCTCTAAAAATAAGTTGAAATTGACAAAAGTATTTGGTCACCACAATTCCTTATTTCACTGTTAATACAGACTTGGAATTTAATATGGAATTTTTTTTTTTGCTTGACTTGGGTTTACTTTCTTTACTCAGTATATCAATCTGGTGAGTTTCTTTTACACTTTGGTGATTTATTTGTTAAAAGAACCATGTCACTGATTGTCTGTCGCAGCAAGAAGTCAACAACAGGATTATATCACAGGTGGCCTGGCAAAATGTACGGACAGGTGTATTTGATGATTGGCTTCACAGTCGGGTATACAAGGGTTGTTGCGTTCTGTATTAGTGGAAAACAACTGCTGCACGTCTCCAAAAGTTATTGCCGCTTCGTCTGGAGATGGTCCGTCAACTCGACAATGCTGTTTGTCTGGGAGGGGTGGCTTTAAGAAATTACGTCATGAAACAGCGTGCTATTCCTCGGCAGTATGGCATCACTCAAGGTCAGGTGTCAAAGATCCTGAAACGAAATGCTCAGAGGGGTGTCCCTACTTCAATACCGAGGCCAGGATGTCCCCGCAGAACCACAAGGAGGGATGATCGCCAGCTGCACCTGTTAGTCCACAATGGCCGTACCAAGTCAGCTAATTGGCATTGGGCTGAGTGGCAGCAACTGACAAATGTGCCTGTATCCAGAAGGCTAGTCAACCAACGACTGGTTCAAGCAGGCTATCGTGCCAGGCGTCCCCTGAGAAAGCCACGCCTGTCCAGACAACACCACCAGCGACGATTGCAGTGGGCCAGAGAGCACCGCCAATGGCAGCCAGGACCCTGGAATCACGTGATCTTCAGTGACGAGTCTAGATTTCTGGTCTATCGTCAAGATGGCCGTGTCCGAGTGCGCAGACAAGTGCATGAAGCCTACAACAAAGATTGTATAGTGCCAAGAGTCCAAGCTGGAGGTGGTGGGGGTGACCGTTTGGGCTGCTTTTCATGCAGGGGGCAAAACTGACCTGGTTGTTCTGAATGGAAACCTGAATCAGTTCAAGTACAGGGCCATTCTGGAAGAAACATTGCTTCCATTTTCTCGTGCAGCCTTTCGAGGAAACTTTGTCTTCCAAGATGACAATGCACGGCCTCATCGTGCTCGCATGATCCAACACTTTCGTGCTGACCGTGGTGTAGAGCATATGGAGTGGCCTGCCATGTCCCCGGATATTAATCCGATAGAGAACTTGTGGGAAGAATTAACGCGTCAAATCGACCACTTGGACCAGCAGCCGACCTCTGTGCATGAATTGCAGCAGGCTATTGTCACTGCATGGCAAGCGATTCCTGTCCAAACCTTGGCAAATCTCGTGAACAGCAAGCCTCAACGTGTACGTGCTCTCCTGAATGCTCGTGCGGGTTACACGAAGTACTGAACTGTAATTTTACTGTCCGCAATCCCAGTCGTAATTTCACTTTTGTTTTTGTTTAAAAAAATTTTGGCTAATGTGCAAAATAAAGAGATACTTCTGGAAAACGAACAGAAGTTTAACACAGTACTGTCCATGAATTGAGTTCGATATCAGTTTACATCACTTTCAAGGATCAATTTATTTGTTTCGAAATGTCAAATGTGGTTTTTGTTTCTTTTAAAGGTCACATTAACAAAATCTAGAATAATTTCAACATAATTCCAATGAACTTTTGGTTCTAAGACATCTTGAAAAGTAAGTTCACCCCCACAAAAAAAATATTCCATATTAAATGCCAAGTCTGTATTGCAGAACCGTTGTTTTTGATTCAGAACTTAATATATCCTTTAAAATCAGAAAATAAAAAGAAATGGCATTGACTAAATTATTGACACTCTCGACTTAATATTTGGTAGCCCAGACTTTGGACAAAATAACTGCATTTAAGCGCTTCCTATAGCCATGAATGAGCTTCCTACACCTCTGTATTGGCAGTTTGCCCCACTCTTCTTGTGCAAATAGCTCCAGTTCTCCCAGATTTGAAGGGTGCCTTCTCCCAACAGCTGTTTTCAGATCTCCCCACAGGTGTTCCATGGGATTTAGATCTCCTGATTTCATGACGCCATGCACACATTCAAGGTACCCAGTGCCAGAGGCAGCACAGCAACCCCAAAACATCACTGAACCTCCTCCATGTTTGACTGAAGGGAAGGTGTTCTTTTGTTTGAAGGCTTCATTTTGTTTTCTGTAAACATCGAGATGATGTGCTTTACAAAAAAGCTCTAATTTGGTCTTATCTGTCCAGAGGACATTCTCCCAGAAGGATTTTGGTTTGTTCAGGTGTGTTTGGCAAACTCCAGTCGGGCTTTCTCAGCAGTTGGGCCCTCCTGGGTCTCCTACCATAGAATCCGCTTTCATCGAGTTTGCGACAGATGGTGCGAGTTGAAACTGTTGTACCTTGTATCTGAAGGTCAGCTTGAATCTGTTTGGCAGTTGATTGAGGTGTTTTCTCCACCATTCGAACAATACTTCGTTGCAATCTTCGATCAAGTTTTCTCTTGCGGCCACATCCAGGTAGGTTGGCTGCAGTGCCATGGGCCTTAAACTTCCTGATAAGATTGCGTACAGTGGACACAGGAACATCAAGTTCTCTGGAGATGGACTCGTAGCCTTGAGATTGTCCATGCCTGGCTACAATGTTGTGTCTAACCTCCTCAGACAATTCTCTGGTTTTCTTTCTTTTCTCCATGCTCATTGCGGTACACAGAGTGACACAAAACAGCAGAATGACTCATTTTCTTTGTTCAAACTGGTTGAATGAGTGATTTTTATATTGCAGAAACCTGCAACTCACCACTTGTGAGTTCAATTCCAAAGTCAAGGAGAATCACCTGCTTGAAATTTAATTATTTCTAACAACTTCTGGAAGGTGCCAATAATATTGTCCGGCCCATTTTAGGATTTCTGTGTGGAATAAGCTAAGATTTAGTATCTTTTCAGCTTTGTTTGTTTTGTTCCACTGCAAACCAAAGAAATACATTTGTGGAAAACAAAATATTTTTTATTTCAACAATTTTCTGGAAGAAATGGTCCATTATTTGAAAAAAGTGCAAGAGTGCCAATATTTTCGGCCATGACTGTAGGAATGTAGATGAGGAGCCGAAGGTGAGGATGGGAGGTAATGTGGATGACAAATGTCCCAGTAGGTGAGCAAAGAGGTAATGTGATGTGGAGAGTGAAGGACAGATGAAAAACAATAATGAATGGGAATGACAATAATGAATGGGATTGACACTATGATTCTTGGAATTGTTGTTTTAAGAAGAGTTTTTGTACACACGGGTATCATGGTCCAGGGTCCACTTAACAATGTGTATCATATGGGATAGGTAGGTACACAAAATTATCCCTTATATATTTGAATTCAGAAAAATATTAAGCATCGTGAATGTTTTTGTAATGAGTTTTACATAGTGCACGTGTGTTGAACTTGCACAAAAATCAGTGGAAGGTAGAGGGCCAGTTCATTATTGGGATGGGTGGAGGGCCTGTACATGATTGGGATCGGTGGAGGGCCGGTACATGATTGGGATCGGTGGAGGACCGGTACATGATTGGGATCGGTGGAGGACTGGTACATGATTGGGATCGGTGGAGGACTGGTACATGATTGGGATCGGTGGAGGACTGGTACATGATTGGGATTGGTGGAGGACTGGTACATGATTGGGATCGGTGGAGGACTGGTACATGATTGGGATCGGTGGAGGACCGGAGCATGATTGGGTTCGGGGGAGAGCTGTTACATGATTGGGATCGGTGGAGGGCCGCTACATGATTGGGATCGGTTGAGGACCGGTACATGATTGGGATCGGTGGAGGACCGGTACATGATTGGGTTAGGGGGAGAGCTGTTACATGATTGGGATCGGTGGAGGACTGGTACATGATTGGGATCGGTGGAGGACCGGAGCATGATTGGGTTCGGGGGAGAGCTGTTACATGATTGGGATCGGTGGAGGGCCGCTACATGATTGGGATCGGTTGAGGACCGGTACATGATTGGGATCGGTGGAGGACTGGTACATGATTGGGATCGGTGGAGGACTGGTCCATGATTGGGATCGGTGGAGGACTCGTACATGATTGGGATTGGTCGAGGGCCGGTACATGATTGGGATCGGTGGAGGACCGGTACATAATTGGGTTAGGGGGAGAGCTGTTACATGATTGGGATCGGTGGAGGACTGGTACATGATTGGGATCGGTGGAGGACTGGTACATGATTGGGATCGGTGGAGGTCTGGTACATGATTGGGATCGGTGGAGGACTGGTACATGATTGGGATCGGTGGAGGACTGGTACATGATTGGGATCGGTGGAGGACTGGTACATGATTGGGATCGGTGGAGGACTGGTACATGATTGGGATCGGTGGAGGACTGGTACATGATTGGGATCGGTGGAGGACTGGTACATGATTGGGATCGGTGGAGGACTGGTACATGATTGGGATCGGTGGAGGACTGGTACATGATTGGGATCGGTGGAGGACTGGTACATGATTGGGATCGGTGGAGGACTGGTACATGATTGGGATCGGTGGAGGACTGGTACATGATTGGGATCGGTGGAGGACTGGTACATGATTGGGATCGGTGGAGGACTGGTACATGATTGGGATCGGTGGAGGACTGGTACATGATTGGGATCGGTGGAGGACTGGTACATGATTGGGATCGGTGGAGGACTGGTACATGATTGGGATCGGTGGAGGACTGGTACATGATTGGGATCGGTGGAGGACTGGTACATGATTGGGATCGGTGGAGGACTGGTACATGATTGGGATCGGTGGAGGACTGGTACATGATTGGGATCGGTTGAGGACCGGTACATGATTGGGATCAGTGGAGGACTGGTACATGATTGGGATCGGTGGAGGACTGGTACATGATTGGGATCGGTGGAGGACTGGTACATGATTGGGATCGGTGGAGGACCGGAGCATGATTGGGTTCGGGGGAGAGCTGTTACATGATTGGGATCGGTTGAGGACTGGTACATGATTGGGATCGGTGGAGGACTGGTACATGATTGGGATCGGTGGAGGACTGGTACATGATTGGGATCGGTGGAGGACTGGTACATGATTGGGATCGGTGGAGGACTGGTACATGATTGGGATCGGTGGAGGACTGGTACATGATTGGGATCGGTGGAGGACTGGTACATGATTGGGATCGGTGGAGGACTGGTACATGATTGGGATCGGTGGAGGACTGGTACATGATTGGGATCGGTTGAGGACCGGTACATGATTGGGATCGGTGGAGGACTGGTACATGATTGGAATCGGTGGAGGACTGGTCCATGATTGGGATCGGTGGAGGACTCGTACATGATTGGGATTGGTCGAGGGCCGGTACATGATTGGGATCGGTGGAGGACCGGTACATAATTGGGTTAGGGGGAGAGCTGTTACATGATTGGGATCGGTGGAGGACTGGTACATGATTGGGATCGGTGGAGGACTGGTACATGATTGGGATCGGTGGAGGTCTGGTACATGATTGGGATCGGTGGAGGACTGGTACATGATTGGGATCGGTGGAGGACTGGTACATGATTGGGATCGGTGGAGGACTGGTACATGATTGGGATCGGTGGAGGTCTGGTACATGATTGGGATCGGTGGAGGACTGGTACATGATTGGGATCGGTGGAGGACTGGTACATGATTGGGATCGGTGGAGGACTGGTACATGATTGGGATCGGTGGAGGACTGGTACATGATTGGGATCGGTGGAGGACTGGTACCCCACAGAATCTTTGACCAACACTTGTGGCTAAGACATGAAGACGTTCCACAGGTTTAACACTACCTCTGCCCCTGGCGTTTAATATAACTACAAACAATAAACACCGGGTGCAATCTGGACCGTCCAAATCAAATTCATATATTTGGATAAAATCATATAATTTTGACAAATACTCAAGCTATTGGGTAATAAAGTCGGATACTCAATAGATCGGTATTGTTGAGAAACGAACAGAGGGGCCTCGTAAACCAATTATCACTTGTTAAAAAGGTGGGATTCTGTGCTTACACACTGATTGGCAATAAGCCTGGTGGTATAATGATTTATTTCATTAATATTCAATGTCATTTTTCGGTCATCTCATCTCGATTCTGGAAGAAATGAACTTATAAAATGGGACGTGATGTCTGGATGTCTGTCCGTCCGTTACATTTTTCATGTTCTTTCTACTCCTCCCTGATCACCACAATGATTGTTCTGAAACTTGACACATGAATACAAGACAGTAGCCCACACAATCCGCTCAGGCTTAGATTTTTTGATTTCGGATCATGGAATTTATTTAAAAAATTTTTTAGGTCGCCATAGGCAAAGGTGAACAACTCAGGTGAAGATTCTAAAATCCTCAACTTTTATCCGATTGACTTGAAATTTGAACAGCATTTGCATATCTGATCACTTAATTCAACCACCAATTATTTTTGAGGTCTAAAGGTGAAAAGGTCAGCATAGGCCATAATACAAAAATCGTCAATTTTCATCGGATTGAATTGAAATTTGAAGAGGACTTGCATATCACGTCACAGAATATTCAACCACCAATTATTTTTGACGTCAACATAGGCCAAAGGTCAACAACCTACTTTAGGGATTTCACAAGTATCATGCTATGCACGAAATTTATTGTTTGTTACTTGGCAAAAAAATTGTTTTGACAAGTATGTTGATCACTCCGGTTTGTGTGTGTGTGTGTGTGTGTGTGTGTGTGTGTGTGTGTGTGTGTGTGTGTGTGTGTGTGTGTGTGTGTGTGTGTGTGTGTTTATTTGTGTTTTTCAGTCCGCTCACTTACTTGTCTATAGGTCACAATTTTAAACTGATCTTCACGAAACCTCACCAAATGGGAGAGTTGGTGGTCTGACAGAATCATATTTATTTTTAAGGTCAAAAGGTCAACATTGGCCAAAGGTCAACCAATTTCTAAAATCCTCAATTTTCATTCGATTGACTTGAAATTTGAACAAGTATATACAGATACAAAGTACACCACCCCCATGCTAAATAAATAAATATCCTCCAGCGCGGCAATGCCGGGGTGCCGGGCGATGCCACTCTTCAGCACATGGAGAAGGTATTGGGTGGGAGAGTTGTACAATAATTGATTGATTAATTACGTAATTAAAATCAATAAATAGTAATCATAAAATAATTTCTTTATCAATTTGGTTGATAGCAAACCTCAACCACCAGTGTTTCATTTGAAGCTGTAACTTTTTGAATATTAATATAATCAATTAATCAAAAAATAAATTAATAATTAGTTAATCAATGAGTAATTAATAGATTAATTGATTAATCAATAAATCAAAAATATCCATTATAGCCACATACGTGATGTTTTCAAATTTCCAAAATTTGCCAATTTTTTGCAACTCTAAGATGCCAAAACAACATTTTCAAATTTCTAAATTCCTCAATTTTCATCTGATTAATTTGAAATTTGAATAAGATTTGCAAATCAGCGAAACGAATTCAACCATTGTCGTGTCCAAGTATCAGCTTCCTCGCTCAAAAGGTGCCTGAGATATTGCCCAGATGATAAAGGAAATAAATAAGAACTTAAATTAATCGATAGTAATTACGTAACTAATAATTAATTGATGAATCAAAAAACAAAAAAATAACGTTTTTCCAAAGCACTTGCTGGCTATTGTGCCAAAATTTCAGCTTCCTAGCTCAAAGGATGGCTTACATATCACCTGGACAAACAAACAAACAAACAAATGAAAAATCGGTCAGAGACCAAGGACTTGCCGGAATGTACTTTTTTGGGGGGGATTTGCCAACCACTCCCCGCCATCACGGTCGTCTCTGCAATGCACAATCCCACGAGATATGCGTTCCTAGATAGGTTGTTCCTAGATTATGCTCAATAAATTTCATCTTGATCGGATGAAGTTTTGTACTTGTCGAATTAGGACGTCATAATGGAGGCACCAATGACATCATCATTAACATATTTTATTCCCCATGGAGAGTTCTTAACAATGAGCCATGTCTCAATTTTTTATATTCAGCACTTTCGGAGATATAGAGGTGCAAATTTTTTCGGTTTTTCCAAGATGGCAGCCGAACCACGTGACCGATGACGTCATCATTATTTATTTTTTTCTCCACCAGTTTTTTCTTTGAAGTTTTGTTTTCTGGATGAAGTTTTGTACTTGTCAAATTATCGAATTGTGACGTCATAATGGAGGCCTTGGGCCGAGAGAGTTAAAAATTGGGCGCCGTCTATTCCAGGGCAAGACAAATATGTGTGTAAAGTATGGCGATTCTATGTGCAACAGTGTAGACGTAGTACTGCGCACAAACAGGCAGACAGACAGACAGACAAACAGACAGACAGACAAACCAACTAACCAACATACTTGCCGGAATCTTTTCAGGCATGTAACAAACAAGAAAACAAACAAGTACAGATACATTCAAAGTACACCGCCCCCAGGCAAAATAAATAAATATCCTCCATCGCGGCATTGCTGGGGGGCCTTCGACGCCCGGCAATACCGCCGTGCAGCTCATATAGACTGTATTGGGAGGGAGGGTTGTATAAGAATTGACTAATTAATTGCATAATTAAAATCAATTAACACCAATCATAAAATATTTTCTTAATCAATTGGCTAATAGCATACCTAAACCACTAGCTAGTGCTTCATCCGAAGCTATAACTATTTTAAAAATTAATTAAATAAGCCATTAAATGAAAAAATTTAATAAGTAATTGACTAATCAATAAAAAATGAATCGATTCATTGATTAATCAATAAATCAAAAATACCTTTACAACTAAATCACGTGGTCACTGTCGTGTCCAAATATCAGCTTCCTAGCTCAAAAGGTGTCTGAGATAATTCTGCCCAGAAGAGAAAGGAAATAAATAAGTACTTAATTAATTGATAATAATTAAGTAACTAATCAATTAATTGATTAATCAAAAAACAAAAAATAGGATTTTTGACGAAGTACTTGCTCACTACTGTGCAGAAATTTCAGCTTCATAGTTCAAAGGATGGCTGAGATATCACCCGGACAAACAAGAAAGAAATCAAGAAAACAAACAAACAACCGGAGTGAAAACTGAGTACTCCCTTTCAGCGCGCCATTGCCGAGCCCCCTTCGGTGCCCGGAAATGACGTTATGCAGCGCCTGGAGATGGCATTGGAAAGGAGCGGTGTTCAACAAACAACTGCAGTGAAAACAGAGTACTCCCTTTCAGCGCACGTCATTGCTGGGCCCCCTTTGGTGCCCGGTGATGATGTAATGCAGCGTCTGGAGATGGAATAGGGAGGGAGCGGTGGTGTACAATAGGATTTTCATGTCAGCTTACTGAATTCAGTCACTAGCTATTTTCTGAGATCAAACAACAACATTTTCAAATTTCTAAAATCCTCAATTTTTATCTGATTGATTTGAAATTTGAATAGGATTTTCATGTCAGCTCATTGAAATCAACCACCAATTATTTGTGAGGTCAAAAGGATGCTCTACCGAGTGCCATTCTACTTTGTTCGCTTTTGCCAAGTGTCGCTCTGAGTGATTTTTTATTTCTGTTTGTGTGTTTGTATGTCTGGAAACATGGTGGTGGAATGATGAAGTTGGAGAGAGGATTGACGAGAAGAGGAAGAGGTTCAGGGAGTGGCAGAGGGCGAGGGGTGCGGGGGCAGAAACGGCAGAGCATGAAAGTTATAAGGCAGCCAAGAAGGATGCAAAGAAAGAGGTAGCGGGGGAGCGGGAGGCGTGTAGGAAGATGTTCGGAGAGCGCTTGGATTCGGAAGAGGGTCAGAGAGCTGTATTCAGGATTGCGAGGCAGATAGCGAAAGAGGGGTGTGATGTGATGGGGGTGAGTTGCTTGAAGGATGAAGTGGGACAAATCGTTGTGGACCCAGATGGAATTAAAGGAAGATGGAAAAGATATATGGAAATGCTGTTGAATACAGAGAATGAATGGGATGGCAACATAGAGAGTAACCCAGTGTTAGGACCGGCAGAGAAGAAAACTGAGAAGGAAGTTGAAGAAGCGATAAAAGCAATGAAGAGTAGAAAAGCGGGAGGGCCGACGGGAGTTGTGGGAGATATGTTGAAGGCAGCAGGAAGTTAGGGTGGGAAGAGAATGACAGAGATCTGTAATCTGGTGGTGAAAGAAGGCTGCATTCCAGTGGCTTGGGAACTGAGTACCCTCGTCCCTCTATACAAGGGGAAAGGTGACCCTCTGGACTGTGGCTCGTACCGAGCGATAAAGTTATTGGAGCATGGAATGAAGGTATTGGAAAGGGTGGTGGAGAGGAGGATATGGAAGAAAGTGAAAATCGACGAAATGCAGTTTGGATTTATGCCAGGAAGCGGACGACAGACGCGCTTTTCATTGTGAGGCAGTTGCAGGAGAAGTACATGGAGAAGAGGAAGAAGTTGTTTCTTGGGTTTGTTGATCTGGAGAAAGCATTCGATAGGGTTCCATGCAAAGTATTGACATGGGCATTGAGGAAGTTAGGAGTGGAGGAATGGTTGATCAGAGTAGTGATAGCAATGAACAAAAGAGCGCGCACAGCTGTAAGGACGAAGGACAGGAACAGTGGTGAGTTTGAGGTGAAGGTGGGAGTGCATAAGGGGTCGGTACTAAGTCCACTACTATTTGTAGCTGTGATGGAGGTGCTGGCTCACAACGTAAAGGAGGGTTTACCGTGGGAGTTGTTGTATGCAGATGATCTGGTGTTGATTGCGGAAAGTATGGATGGACTGAAGGAAAAGATGAACAAGTGGAAGGAATGTATGGAGACAAAAGGTCTGAAGGTGAATATCGGAAAGACGAAGGTGATGGCAAGTGGTTAAGCATGTGATGAGGTGGAAAGAACTGGGAAGTGGCCCTATGCTGTGTGTAGGAAGGGTGTCGGAGTGAACTCCATTCAACGTACAATGTGCGCTGAGTGGATTCATCAAAAATGTCGTTGTCTGAGAGGGTCATTAACCAGTGTGGCAGCTACATTCAAATGTAAGGTGTGCACAGAGGGAGCTGCAGATGGAGGAAATGTAGAGTTGGATCTTGGAGACGGCGTGAAGCTGGAAGGTGTGAAAACATTTTGCTACCTCGGAGACATGCTGAATGGAGAAGGTGGATCAGACCCGGCAACGGTTGCTGGAGTGAGATGTGCATGGAAGAAGTTTCGGGAACTGAGTGGCGTGCTGATGAGGAGGGGAGTGTCGTTGAAGCTGAAGGGAAAGGTGTATTCTGCATGTGTGAGAAGTGTTATGATTTATGGGAGCGAGACATGGGTAATGAACGTAGAGCAGCAACGAAGGTTGGAAAGGGAAGAAATGTGAATGGTTCGATGGATGTGCGGAGTATCGTTGAGAGAGAGGAAGACAAATGATGAATTGCGAAAGATGATGGGAATAGAGCCTGTGATTGATGCTGTGAATAGGAACAGGTTGAGATGGTTTGGTCATGTGTTGAGGAAGGATGAAAGTGACTGGTTGAGAAGAGTGATGGAAATGAATGTAGAAGGAAGTATGGGACGGGGAAGACCGAGAAAGACTTGGCTAAAGATGGTGGAAGAAGAAATGTGGGCAAGGGGGTTAACAAGGAGAGATGCAGAAAATAGCGCAAAATGGAGAAGGTTGTCATGGGGACCGCAAGGCTAACCCCCGCTCTAGCAGGGAAAATGGCCTTTAAAATGCATGTTGTTGTTGTTGTTGTTGTTTGTTGTTTGTCTGTCCGCCCACTTATACTCGTCTACAGGTCACAATTTTAAACCGATGATCACGAAACTTTACCAAGTTGTAGAAGTAGTCACAACTGAGAAGCCTATTGATTTTAGGTCAAAGGTCATCTTGAGGTCGAATTTCTAAAATTATCATTTTTCATCCGATTGACTTGAAAATTAAACAGCAATTGCATAGGGACACAGTGAATTGGGAAACCAACTATTTTAAAGCAAATGGTCAAAGGTCAACTCGACGTCAAACGTCTAAAATCATAAATTTTCATTTGAAAAATCGTCAACTACAAACACGTCTGAAAAAAAAAAAAACCTCAATCGATATCTAGCTTTTGAAAATTGGAATTTATATTACTGAAACTGAAATAAACATGACAATAATGTCTGTAAATGAAAAAAAGAAAAAGCGACTGCAAATGAAAATTTACGTAAAAAACGGTAAACGCATATGTAAAATAAATAAATCAAACCTTAATTGATATCTAGCAGCAGGTCGATAATGCTTGCATACAATCATAAAGTTCCATTTATTATGCAAATATGTATAGAGTAAGGTTTATTATTGCTTACACAATGTGTAAACATAAACCCCACTAGTATAAATATACAAATATATACTGTAGAGCCGTGACAATCGCAGATTTGAAGTTCGCTGACCGCACATATTCACGGTTCATAAGATGTGGCCTGCTTCTGCATTCGCGGTTTTTGCGAGGACATAAACCATCCTCCAGCAGCCACACAAAAACATAAAGCAGCTCGAGGACGCCATCTCCCAGCAGCCGCAAATTAACATAAAGCAGCTCTAAGACGCCAACTCCCAGCAGCCACACATAAACAAAAAGCAGCTCGAGGACGCCATCTCACAGCAGCCACACCTAAACATAAAGTAGCTCTAGGACGCCATCTCCCAGCAGCCGCACATAAACATAAAGCAGCTCTAAGACACCATCTCCCAGCAGCCGCACATAAACATAAAGCAGCGCGAGGACGCCATCTTACAGCAGCCACACAAAAACATCAAGTAGCTCGAGTACGCCATCTTCCAGCAGCCGCACATAAACATAAAGTAGCTCCAGTACGCCATCTTCCAGCAGCCATACATAACCAGAAAGTAGCTCTAGTACGCCATCTCCCAGCAGCCGTAGATAAACATAAAGCAGCTCGAGTACGCCATCTCCCAGCAGCCGTACATAAACATAAAGTAGCTCTGGTATGCCATCTCCCAGCAGCCGTACATAAACATAAAGTAGCTCTAGTACGCCATCTCCCAGCAGCCGTACATAAACATAAAGCAGCTCTAGGACGCCATCTCCCAGCAGCAGCACATAAACATAAAGCAGCTCTAGGACGCCATCTTACAGCAGCCACACATAAACATAAAGTAGCTCGAGTACGCCATCTTCCAGCAGCCAAACATAAACATAAAGTAACTCTCGTACGCCATCTTCCAGCAGCCATACATAAACATAAGTAGCTCTAGTCTAGTACGCCATCTCCCAGCAGCCGCACATAAACATAAAGCAGCTCTAAGACACCATCTCCCAGCAGCCGCACATAAACATAAAGTAGCTCTAGTACGCCATCTCCCAGCAGCCGTACATAAACATAAAGTAGCTCTAGTACGCCATCTCCCAGCAGCATGGGCGGACTGGCCATAGGGCATTTGGGCAATGCCCGGTGGGCTGGGACCGCTGGGTAAAAAATGGGCCGCTGGGCTGGATAAAAAAACTGCTGAAAAAAAAAATTTGTCACGAAAAACTTCTGCCTCCATCTCCGGGGATTCCCCGCTAAAAATAAAAAGGTCAAAAGGGCATTATATTTACCAGCAACGGTAGGTTCCAATGAAAAGGCAAAATATCAGAAATTGAAGGCTTTTTTATTTTACACGATTTATATAAACATCCGTTAAATCATATCACACGCAAATCATCAAAATCAAAAGAGTATCGTTAGAATTTCAATAAAATCCACATCGCTGTGCTCCGAGACTGGTGTGCAGCAGCTGTGTCACGATCTTGTTCACCAGATCTGTATTCCTGGGACTGCCTCCGAGACTGGTGTGCAGCTGTGTCACGTCCTTGTTCACCAGATCTGTATTCCTGGGACTGCCTCCGAGACTGGTGTGCAGCTGTGTCACGTCCTTGTTCACCAGATCTGTATTCCTGGGACTGCCTCCGAGACTGGTGTGCAGCTGTGTCACGTCCTTGTTCACCAGATCTGTATTCCTGGGACTGCCTCCGAGACTGGTGTGCAGCTATGTCACGTCCTTGTTCACCAGCACTGTATTCCTGGGACTGCCTCCGAGACTGGTGTGCAGCAGCTGTGTCACGATCTTGTTCACCAGATCTGTATTCCTGGGACTGCCTCCGAGACTGGTGTGCAGCTGTGTCGCGTCCTTGTTCACCAGATCTGTATTCCTGGGACTGCCTCCGAGACTGGTGTGCAGCTGTGTCACGTCCTTGTTCATCAGATCTGTTGCCTCCGAGACTGGTGTGCAGCTGTGTTACGTCCTTGTTCATCAGATCTGTTGCCTCCGAGACTGGTGTGCAGCTGTGTCACGTCCTTGTTCATCAGATCTGTTGCCTCCGAGACTGGTGTGCAGCTGTGTCACGTCCTTGTTCATCAGATCTGTTGCCTCCGAGACTGGTGTGCAGCTGTGTCACGATCTTGTTCACCAGATCTGTATTCCTGGGACTGCCTCCGAGACTGGTGTGCAGCTGTGTCACGTCCTTGTTCATCAGATCTGTTGCCTCCGAGACTGGTGTGCAGCTGTGTCACGTCCTTGTTCATCAGATCTGTTGCCTCCGAGACTGGTGTGCAGCTGTGTTACGTCTTTGTTCATCAGATCTGTTGCCTCCGAGACTGGTGTGCAGCTGTGTCACGTCCTTGTTCATCAGATCTGTTGCCTCCGAGACTGGGGTGCAGCTGTGTCACGTCCTTGTTCATCAGATCTGTTGCCTCCGAGACTGGGGTGCAGCTGTGTCACGTCCTTGTTCATCAGATCTGTTGCCTCCGAGACTGGGGTGCAGCTGTGTCACGTCCTTGTTCATCAGATCTGTTGCCTCCGAGACTGGGGTGCAGCTGTGTCACGTCCTTGTTCCTGCCTCCGATTGTCCTCGTCTTGGCGAGCCTTCGTTCTTGCAACAGCTTCCTTGGACGTTTTCGTTCATGAAGCTTTCCGTTTGGTTTGGGAGGCATTTTACCGGTTTACCTGAAGCGGTACCCGCCCAGTAACACGTACCAGAGAAAACAAATCGTTCGCGCAATGGGCTCTCCGATATTCGATGTGTTCACGGTTTGAATTACGTAATGTAACGTTTGTGACGAAGTTTGTGACTTTTGTGTTCACGGTAGTGTTTGATGTGACGGTGTGAACGTAATTTCGTAATGTTTTTCGTTTTTATTTTCGTAATCGTTTAATGAACCTTTAATGTTTAATGAACGTTTAATGTTTAATGAGCGCAAGAATAATGTTTAATGATCATTAAATGAATGAATGAATGAATGAATGATTGTTATGAATAATGCCATGGCGTCGCGTTGGCAGCAGTGACAATATAAAAATGTTTGCCAAGAATTTCAAAGAGAGAAAAGGAACGTTTATCAGCAATGTCGTCTATCCTGAAGTTCTAAGCTGAAGAAGAGGTACCGTACAAAATCATTCAATTCTTTTTCCTAAAGAAAAGCGTACAGTTGATATGACTAATCACGATTTGAAACACGATGGAATAATATTTACCGATATGAACAGTGATGTGGTTTTTTAAATTGAAATTGTAAAAATACTGTTTAGATTTTGATGATTTGCGTGTGATATTTAACGGATGTTAAAATAAATCGCGTCTCCCAATTGAAGCCCCGCCCTTAGGGCGGGTACCGTTGCTCTTAAGTCTTAATATATAATGGTGATACAACAATTTTTACCGCTTTGCTTTGAAGAACGGGAATGAAGGGGGAGGAGCGTGTTAATATGTCTGGTTGAAGGTTTTGGGCTGTGAGGTGAGGGGGTTTTAAGCCAGATTTTAGTCTTACAGCCGCCATGTTGGTGCTCACTGTCACTGCGATGCGAAGCGAAAGACGCCTCAGAGCTGTTACGTTCACAATCGCTATGTCGTATGTACTCCCGAAACGTGTTTCCTTCATTGTAAAAACTACCAAGTCAACAGTTAAAAGGATTTTGAGCCGATAGGCCTAGTAAGTTTAGATAGGTCTACTGACTACTGATCTAGTATTGATAACAATGTCGTGAACTGACTTACGATGCTAAATTGGACACTATTGTGTAAATTGGTCCAACCGAATAGTGGACACTATTGTGAGCAGCATTGAGCAGCGGTTTGACAGATCAGCAACATCAACATTGCATGCTGATCTCTCACTTCTTCACCCAAGGAACTTTGATCAAGTGCCATCGGGAGCTATGGAACAGCTGCATAAACATTTGCTGAGATTTGATGATGTGGAACAACTCGGACAGCACTGCGGAACAACTACGAAAAGAACTGCGAAGCCTTGGAGAACAATGGTCAACACTGAAACAATCAGTAGCAGATGCTTATACAGTGCAGGAGGACAGTGAGTCTAAACAGGACAGGAAGACTCTGTCAAGTACATGTAAGTCATGTAAAGCCTGTCCTCTCTGCTGCTACAAGGTGCTCCTCAAGTTGAACCTCTTGACTGATGCCTACAAGAGCATTGGGCTTGCCTACAAGCTGCTGCTAACGCTGCCTGTGTCACAAGTGGCATGTGAACGGTCTTTCTCTGCTTTGAAGAGAATCAAAAGCCGTCTGTGAAGTACAATGACACAAGAACATCTTGAGGCGTTCATGTTGATGTCTGTGGAAAAAGGGATCCTGGCCAAACTTGAAATGAAACTAAGGATATCATTGATGGTGTGGCTGCCAGAAGCAGCGAACTGCGCAGGCACCTACTCTCTTAGACATGACATGTGCTCGTGTTACTGAAAATAAATGTAATTTTTAGTGGATTTTATTTAGGTTTTTTTTTTCAAGCATTTCGTCTATTTCCTCAGATAAGCAACATATAAATGAATAATGGGCCGACCTCGGTGAAGGATGCCCGGGCCGGTTTTAAGACCCAGTCCGCTACTGCCCAGCAGCCATACATAAACATAAAGCAGCTCTAGGACGCCATCTCCCAGCAGCAGCACATTGTAGTGGCTACCGCTGGGTTTTCACAATCGCCTTGCACCTATCAAGGACGCGGAGCGATCACCATGCCGGGCTCGTCCAGGACGCCCGGGCAGGCTCGCCCTCAACTTGCCAGGCCGCAGCCAGGACGCTGGGCCACGCCCCCTCTCGCTTTTCCTGGGCAAACGCTCCGGGATAATATGTATATATATTGCTGCCCGATAAACGGGCTTTTCAGAGTGCCTGAGTGTTTGGTTTGATTAAAGCAACTCGGATGAATTCCAGCTTTTTGTCGCGTCCATTCTTCCGATCGACGTGGGAGCCCCAGCTCCTTCATTGGTGACCTACCGACATGGACACGGCAGTCGCCCTTAAACTGCCTACCTTCTGGGAGGCTCACGCGGCGGTTTGGTTCGCACAGGTGGATTCCCTGTTCGCCCTGCGAGGCATCACGGCCGACGACACCCGCTTCCACCATGTGGTAGCAGCGCTCGGTTCGGCCACCGCGGCCCGCGCCCTGAGCCTCCTCGAGAGCCCGCCAGCCGCTGACAAATACGGCGCGATTAAGAAGCTTCTCCTCGACGCTTTCGCCCTCCCATCGGCGGAACGCGCACGGCGCCTGCTCGACCTGCCCGAGCTCGGCGACATGCGCCCTTCCGAGCGAATGGACTACATGCTTTCACTGCTCGGCGAGCACTCTCCGGCATTCCTGTTCCGGGAGCTGTTCCTCCGTCAGCTGCCTAACCCGGTACGCCTCGCCCTGGCAAGCACGAAGATCACAGATCCCCGGGCCCTTGCCAGAGAAGCCGACAAGATCTCCGCCGCAGGACAGCGCATCGCAGCGGCGACATGGGACCCACCGCCGTCCGACGCAACACCCATGGCGCCCGAGCACCCGGCACGGTCGACGACCGAACTGCCGACGCAATTGGCGGCCGCTACACCGAGCCGACCACCTCCAGCACGACGACCGGGGCCTCCACCTGACCAAGCGGGGTGTTACTATCATGCCAGGTTCGGACAGAAGGCCCGGACATGCCGACCCCCGTGCACCTTCGCCAGGCCGGGAAACGGCCGGGCCGGCGTTCATTACCAGCCATGAGCGCCGGCCACACGGGCAACTTACTGTTCATCACGGATAAAGCGTCCGGACGGCGCTTCCTGTGCGACACCGGCGCCCAACTGAGCGTCATACCCGCCTCTGACCAGGACAGGCAATCCGCGGTTTGCGGCCCCTCCTTGGTTGCGGCCAACGGATCGACCATCCACACCTTCGGCCCGCGCAACGTCACCCTCTGCTTCGGCGGCCAACGCTTTGCTTGGATGTTTGTAACCGCAAACGTGCCCATGGCTCTGCTAGGCGCCGACTTCCTCTGTGCACACGGACTGCTGGTGGACGTCCAACGGCGTCGTTTAATCAACGCCGAAACCTTCAGCTCCCTGGTATGCACATTGAGCAGCTCCGCGCCGACCGAGCTGGCATGCGCCGTCCCGGCGGCGAATGAGTTTGCTCGCCTGCTCACGGAGTTCCTGGCCCTCACGCGGCGGACGTTTTCGGCCGTCGCAGTACGGCATGGGTTTGAACACCACATACCAACCACGGGCCCGCCGGTCTACGCCAGGGCCCGCCGCCTCGACCCAGCCAAGCTCGCCGTGGCGAAGGCCGAATTCGATGCGTTGGAGCACCTCGGCATCGTGCGGCGCTCCGATAGCGCGTGGGCCTCGCCACTGCACATCGTGCCAAAGCCGGGGGGTGGATGGCGCCCGTGTGGTGACTACCGCCATCTCAATGACGCTACCACCCCCGACAGGTACCCGATCCCGCATATCCAAGACGTCTCCGCCCGTCTGGCGGGACGGGTCATTTTTTCGAAAATTGATCTCATACGGGGATATCACCAGGTACCTGTCAGGGCGGCCGACGTCCCTAAAACGGCAGTCATCACGCCGTTCGGCTTATTCGAATTCTTGCGGATGCCGTTTGGTCTCAAGAACGCGGCTCAGGCGTTCCAGCGCTTGATGGACGGCGTGCTGCGTGACCTGCCATTCCTTTTCGTTTACCTGGACGACATCCTCGTCGCCAGCACGTCCCGGGCCGAGCACCTCCTCCACCTCCGAACACTGTTCGGGCGCCTCAGCGAGCACGGCCTCATCGTCAACCCAGCCAAATGCCACTTCGGCACGACGGCCGTTGATTTTTTGGGCCACCACATCACCAACAACGGGGCCGTGCCACTGCAAACCAAGGTCGAGGCCATCACCACGTTCCCGCGTCCCCGCACCATAAAGGCCCTGCAGGAATTCCTGGGAATGGTGAATTTTTATCACCGCTTCGTGCCCCGCGCTGCTCAACTCATCCGGCCCCTCTACGAAGCCCTCCGGGGCAAGCCGGCCAAGCACGACATCGCCTGGTCCGCAGCAATGGATGCGGCCTTCCAAAGCTCAAAGCGGGCCCTCGCCGACGCAACACTGCTCGCTCACCCGGTGCTCAACGCTCCCATCGCCCTCACCACGGATGCCTCCGACTACGCGGTGGGCGCCATACATGAGCAATGGGTGAACGGGGTTTGGCAGCCACTCGCTTTTTTCAGCCGGCAGCTCCGGCCGAACGAGCTCAAATACAGCACGTTTGACCGGGAGCTCCTCGGTCTACACCTGGCCGTCCGCCATTTCCGCCACCTCCTGGAGGGCCGACCTTTCACGGCGTTCGTCGACCACAAGCCGTTGGTTTACGCCATGGCCAAGGTCACAGAGCCGTGGTCGGCCCGCCAACAGCGCCACCTCTCCGCCGTGTCGGAGTTTACCACGGACATCCGGCACGTCGCCGGCAAAAACAACGCCGTGGCCGACTGTCTTTCCCGGGCCAGCGCGAACGCGGTCCACCTGGGCGTGGACTTTGCGCTTATGGTGGCGGACCAAACCACCGACACCACGGTGCAAGCCCACCGGGCGGCAGACACGGGCCTCCGCCTGGCCGACATCCCCTTCGTGGACACTGTCCTGCTCTGCGACGTCTCCCAAGGCCAGCCTCGCCCCATCGTGCCCGTCACCTGGCAACGCCGCATCTTCGCCTCCCTCCACTGCCTTTCCCACCCGGGCCGGAAAGCTTCCCAGAAGCTGGTGTCGGCGCGATTCGTCTGGCACGGCCTTCGTCGGGACGTCCGCGATTGGACCAGCACCTGCACGGCCTGCCAACGGGCCAAGGTCCACCGACACACCCAGGCCCCGCTGGCACCTTTCACCGTGCCTGAACGACGTTTCGACCACGTCAACGTGGATCTGGTGGGCCCCCTCCCCCCGTCACGGGGGTTCACACACCTGCTCACCATGGTGGACAGGACCACCAGGTGGCCGGAGGCCGTTCCCCTCGTCTCCACCACCACCGCCGATGTGGCGCAGGCTTTCATCGCCACCTGGGTCGCCCGCTTCGGCGCACCGGCGGACATCTCGTCAGACCGCGGACCACAGTTCACCTCCGAGCTGTGAGGCGCGGTCGCCCGCAACCTGGGGGTCAAGCTCCACCGTACTACGGCCTACCACCCCCAAGCAAACGGGTTGTGCGAGCGATTCCACCGCTCCATGAAGGCCGCGCTCATGGCCGGCCTTCAAGACGGCGGTTGGGCCGACAGGCTGCCGTGGGTCCTTTTGGGCCTCCGCACGGCCCCCAAGGAGGACCTCCAGGCATCCACCGCCGAGCTTGTCTATGGCCAGGCGCTACGCGTCCCGGGCGAATTCATGCCCGACGCTACCAGTCCCTTGCCCACAGCTCACCAGCGCTCGGACCTCCAGGAGACCGCCCGACGGTTTGCCCCCGTGCCAACATCCCACCACGGTGACCCCCAGTCCTACGTCCCCCCAGCACTTCGCACAGCGGAGTATGTTTTTGTGCGTCACGACGCACATCGGGGGCCACTCCGGCCGCCGTACGACGGGCCCTTCCGGGTGCTGCGACGGGATGACAAGTCGTTCATCATCGACATCGGCGGCAGGTCGGACCGGATTGCGGTGGACCGCCTCAAGCCGGCGCACATGCACGTCGACCACCCACCACGGGTGGCCCTTCTGCCGTGGCGAGGCCGCCCCCCGTCCATGGTGCCGCCCACTCGACCGCCCACCACCACACCGGACCCCCTCCCACGACCCGCCAGGGTTCGCTTCGGCCGGGTCATCAGGACCCCCCTCAAATTGACCCTGCCGGTGCAAGTCGATTCTGGGGGGACGTGTGTAGCGGCTACCGCTGGGTTTTCACAATCGCCTTGCACCTATCAAGGACGCGGAGCGATCACCATGCCGGGCTCGTCCAGGATGCCCGGGCAGGCTCGCCCTCAACTTGCCAGGCCGCAGCCAGGACGCTGGGCCACGCCCCCTCTCGCTTTTCCTGGGCAAACGCTCCGGGATAATATGTATATATATTGCTGCCCGATAAACGGGCTTTTCAGAGTGCCTGAGTGTTTGGTTTGATTAAAGCAACTCGGATGAATTCCAGCTTTTTGTCGCGTCCATTCTTCCGATCGACGTGGGAGCCCCAGCTCCTTCAACATAAACATAAAGCAGCTCTAGGACGCCATCTTACAGCAGCCACACATAAACATAAAGTAGCTCGAGTACGCCATCTTCCAGCAGCCGCACATAAACATAAAGTAACTCTCGTACGCCATCTTCCAGCAGCCATACATAAACATAAGTAGCTCTAGTACGCCATATCCCAGCAGCCGCACATAAACATAAAGCAGCTCTAAGACGCCATCTCCCAGCAGCCGCACATAAACATAAAGCAGCTCTAGGACGCCATCTCACAGCAGCCGCACAAAATCATAAAGCAGCTCCAGGATGCCATCTCCCAGCAGCCGCAATAAACATAAAGCAGCTCTAGCACGCCATCCCCCAGCAGCCTCACATAAACATAAAGCATCTCTAGGACGCCATCTTTCAGCAGCCGCATATAAACAAAAAGTAGCTCTAGTACGCCATCTTCCAGCAGCCGCACATAAACATAAAGTAGCTCCAGTACGCCATCTTCCAGCAGCCATACATAAACATAAAGCAGCTCGAGGACGCCATCTCACAGCAGCCAAACATAAACATAAAGTAGCTCGAAGACGCCATCTCCCAGCAGCCGCACAGAAACATAAACCAGCTCTAGTACGCCATCTCCCAGCAGCCACACATAAACATAAAGCAGCTCTAGTACGCCATCTCCCGGCAGCCGCACAGAAACATAAAGCAGCTCTACTACGCCATCTCCCAGCAGCCACACATAAACATAAAGCAGCTCTAGTACGCCATCTCCCGGCAGCCACACAGAAACATGAAGCAGCTCCAGTACGCCATCTCCCAGCAGCCGCCCATAAACGTAAAGCAGCTCTAGGATGCCATCTTCCAGCAGCCGCACATAAACATAAAGTAGCTCTAAGATGCCATCTCCCAGCAGCCGCACATAAACATAAAGCAGCTCTAAGATGCCATCTCCCAGCAGCCGCACATAAACATAAAGCAGCTCTAGTACGCCATCTCCCAGCCGCCACACATAAACATAAAGCAGCTCTAGGATGCCATCTCCCAGCAGCCGCAAACTAACAAAGAGCAGCTCTAAGATGCCATCTCCCAGCAGCCACACATAAAGATAAAGTAGCTCTAGTACGCCATCTCCCAGCAGCCGCACATAAACATAAAGCAGCTCGAGAACGCCATCTCACAGCAGCCGCACATAAACATAAAGCAGCTCTCGGACGCCATCTCCTAGCAGCCGCACGTAAACATAAAGCAGCTCGAGAACGCCATCTCCCAGCAGCCGCAAATTAACATAAAGCAGCTCTAGGACGCCATCTTCCAGCAGCCGCAAATAAACATAAAGCAGCTCGAAGACGCCATCTCTAACCAGCCGCAAATTAACATAAAGCAGCTCTCGGACGCCATCTTACAGCAGACACACATAAACATAAAGCAGCTCTCGGACGCCATCTCCCAGCAGCAGCACATAAACATAAAGCATCTCTAGGACGCCATCTTCCAGCAGCCGCATATAAACAAAAAGTAGCTCTAGTACGCCATCTTCCAGCAGCCGCACATAAACATAAAGTAGCTCCAGTACGCCATCTTCCAGCAGCCATACATAAACATAAAGCAGCTCGAGGACGCCATCTCACAGCAGCCAAACATAAACATAAAGTAGCTCGAAGACGCCATCTCCCAGCAGCCGCACAGAAACATAAAGCAGCTCTAGTACGCCATCTCCCAGCAGCCACACATAAACATAAAGCAGCTCTAGTACGCCATCTCCCGGCAGCCGCACAGAAACATAAAGCAGCTCTAGTACGCCATCTCCCAGCAGCCGCCCATAAACGTAAAGCAGCTCTAGGACGCCATCTTCCAGCAGCCGCACATAAACATAAAGTAGCTCTAAGATGCCATCTCCCAGCAGCCGCACATAAACATAAAGTAGCTCTAAGATGCCATCTCCCAGCAGCCGCACATAAACATAAAGCAGCTCTAGTACGCCATCTCCCAGCAGCCACACATAAACATAAAGCAGCTCTAGGATGCCATCTCCCAGCAGCCGCAAATTAACAAAGAGCAGCTCTAAAATGCCATCTCCCAGCAGCCACACATAAAGATAAAGTAGCTCTAGTACGCCATCTCCCAGCAGCCGCACATAAACATAAAGCAGCTCGAGAACGCAATCTCACAGCAGCCGCACATAAACATAAAGCAGCTCTCGGACGCCATCTCCCAGCAGCCGCACGTAAACATAAAGCAGCTCGAGAACGCCATCTCCCAGCAGCCGCAAATTAACATAAAGCAGCTCTAGGACGCCATCTTCCAGCAGCCGCAAATAAACATAAAGCAGCTCGAAGACGCCATCTCTAACCAGCCGCAAATTAACATAAAGCAGCTCGAGAACGCCATCTCCCAGCAGCCGCAAATTAACATAAAGCAGCTCTAGGACGCCATCTTCCAGCAGCCGCAAATAAACATAAAGCAGCTCGAAGACGCCATCTCTAACCAGCCGCAAATTAACATAAAGCAGCTCTCGGATGCCATCTCCCAGGAGCCGCACATAAACATAAAGCAGCTCTCGGACGCCATCTTCCAGCAGCCGCAAATTAACATAAAGCAGCTCGAAGACGCCATCTCTCAGCAGCCGCAAATTAACATAAAGCAGCTCTAGGACGCCATCTTCCAGCAGCCGCAAATGAACATAAAGCAGCTCGAGGACGCCATCTCCCAGGAGCCGCAAATTAACATAAAGCAGCTCTCGGACGCCATCTTCCAGCAGCCGCAAATTAACATAAAGCAGCTCGAAGACGCCATCTCCCAGCAGCCGCAAATTAACATAAAGCAGCTCTAGGACGCCATCTTCCAGCAGCCGCAAATGAACATAAAGCAGCTCGAGGATGCCATCTCCCAGGAGCCGCACATAAACATAAAGCAGCTCGAGGACGCCATCTCCCAGGAGCCGCAAATGAACATAAAGCAGCTCTAGGACGCCATCTCCGGGAGCCGCAAATTAACATAAAGCAGCTCTAGGACGCCATCTTCCAGCAGCCGCAAATTAACATAAAGCAGCTCGAAGACGCCATCTTCCAGCAGCCGCAAATTAACATAAAGCAGCTCGAAGACGCCATCTACCATCAGCCACACATAAACATAAAGCAGCTCCAGGACGCCATCTCCCAACAGCCGCACATAAACATAGAGCATTTATATGTGCATAAACCTTCCCCCACGACCATCTCCCACCAACAATGGTCACACTTCCTCCCTATTCCATTTACCCACAAGCCCTGCATAACTACTTGTGTTCAGTGTGTTCTGGGTCTCATTATTTCTTCTCATCCCACCACCTTGACCAGCTATGATTCCACGTGCTTGTGGACTTTTTGCGCTCAACGTTCGTGTCACTGCTTTGAGTACCTCTTGTTGTTGTATTTGTATTTGTAAGGATTTTAACGAAACTGTTATCAAGTGCATTTCTGTTCATAATTATTTTTTTTCGCTTGTGTATCACGAACCGCCGGGAACCTATTCCCCTTTTCCCACTGAAACAATACCTCGACATTCGTAGCATTTTCAAGGAATGTATCCCCCATGAATGTTGGGGTTTTACTCAACACCTTACTCTCTTACCTATCTTACATGCAGTCACGTGAAAAAGTAAGTACACCCCATTAAATGTTTTTAAAATCTTTTTAACATATGTGGACATATCAATATTTGATCTTCATTTAAACAGTATCTATAGATAAAGGTTATCTAATTGAACAAAAAACAATGAAAAATTGACTTTGCAATAATTTATTCTCAAAAAAATTAACAGAGATGTCATTTCCTTCTGTGGAAAAAGTAAGTACACCCTTGGCTCTGATAGGTGGTATTTCCCCCTTTGGCAGAAACAACCTCAAGTAGGCGTTTCTTATCACTGTCTACCAGTCTCTGACATCGACTGGGATAAATTTTTCCCACTCCTCCATGCAGAATTCTTTCAGCTTTGCGATGTTCGAGGGGTTTATTGCATGCACAGCTCGTTTCAAATCCCCCCACAACGTCTCGATAGGATTTAGATCCGGGCTTTGACTTGGCCATTCCAGAACCCTCCATTTCTTTCTTTTCAGCCATTCCTTGGTGGATTTCCTGGTATGTTTAGGGTCATTGTCATGTTGCAAGGTCCACCTTCGGTTGAGCTTCAACTTTCCGACAGATGGCCTCACATTATCCTCAAGCACCCTCTGGTACAATGAAGAATTCATAATGGATTATATGATGGTGAGCTGCCCAGGCCCTGATGCAGCAAAGCTGCCCCAAACCATAATATTTCCACCACCACGCTTTACAGTTGGTATCGGGTTCTTGTGGTCAAATGCTGTCTTTGGTTTTCACCAAACATGTCTTCTGGTACTGTGGCCAAATAGCTCTACCTTTGACTCATCTGTCCAGAGCACATTGTTCCAGAAGTGCTGGTTTTTGCCTAGGTGTTCATTGGCAAACTTTAGTCTTGCCCTGATGTTCTTTCTGGACAGCAAAGGTTTCCTCCTGGCACACCTCCCATGTAGATCAAATTTGTGCAGCCTCTTTCTAATGGTAGACTCGTGCACTTTGACATCAACAGTGGCAAGAGCTACCTGTAGGTCCAGTGATGACATTCTGGAGTTCTTCGAGACTTCTTTCAGCACCTTGCGGTCTGCTCTCGGGCTGAACTTGCTGGGGCGGCCTGGCCTGAAAAAGTTGGCAGTTGTTTGGAATCTTCTCCACTTGTCGATGATCTTCCGGACAGTCGAATGATTGATTTCAAATTGTTTGTAGATCTTTTTAAATCCCTTCCCAGACTCGTAGGCATCTATAACCTTCTTCCTGAAGGCCTCAGAGAGCTCTTTTGATATCGGCATGGTGACGCAGCACACTTCAACAACAAAGAGCAAACCAAACTAAATGTCTGAGGTTTAAATAAGACAGGTTCGTCCAAGATCCTCTCTAACGATGTTCTAATCATTTGCACCTGAGCTGGGGCACCTGATTCTAATTTTAGGTATTTGAAGTAGTGATAAATGTAAGGGTGTACTTACTTTTTCCACATGCGGAATTTGCATTTATGTTTATTTAAATTATACAATGGACTACAAAATGTAAATGTTTCATGATATTTGTTATATTATATCACCTTTATCTTTCAATATTGTTGAAATGAAGATCAAATAGCTGTATGTGGACATATGTTGAAAAAGTCAAAACTTTACATGGGGTGTACTTACTTTTTCACGTGACTGTATATATATATATATATATATATATATATATATATATATATATACCAGGGACAGTCAATAAGTAACCTTAAAATATTTTTCACAACTTGTTTCTTGTATGTACGTGTGTAACAACTGTGTTATTTTACAACATAATCTCCATTGCGTTCAATGCATTTTCCAGCGCTTTACTAAGGCCTGGATTCCTCGAGAAAATAAATATTTTGGCTGCTTGTGTAGCCATTTGTGCACCGCCTCTTGAACCTCTTCGTCGGATCGGAAAGTGGTTCCACCAAGCGCCGCTTTAAGTGACCCAAAGGTGTGGTAATCCGAAGGGGCGATGTCTGGCGAGTAGGGTGGATGAGGAAGACACTCAAAATGCAGGTCCTCAATTGCAGCTGTAGTGCGGACAGTATGGGGCCGAGCATTGTAAAGCTGCAGCAAAACGCCGGTAGTGAGTAGTCCACGACGTTTTGATCTGATTGCTGGTTTGAGATGATGTTTAAGTAGGATGCAGTATGATGCACTGGTGACTGTGGTCCCTCTGGGCATGTAATGCTCCACAAGTGGGCCTTGGCTATCCCAGAAGAGCGTCAGCATCACTTTTCCAGCAGATGGCTGTGTGCGGAATTTTTTGGCCTTCAGTGAAGTTGAATGGTGCTACTCTTCGCTTGCCCTCTTTGTTTCTGGCTGAAAGTAGTGGACCCAGCTTTCATCCCCAGTCACTACGCACTGTAAGAAAGCGTCACTTTCTGTTTCATTATGTCGCAGAAGTTCTTCACATGCATCCACTTAGCATTATTTCAGTTTGGGTGTGAGTTGTCTAGGCACCCACCTTGCAGACACTTTTGCGGAACCCCAGCACGTTGTGAATGATATGGTGGGGCTGAATCATGACTAATGTTCAATTTGGAGACCATTTCATCCAGCGTAATGCGACGGTTTTCCCTTAGCATGCGCTCAACTCCTGCAACCATTTCCAGTGTGTCGGCTGTGTGAGGCCGGCCCGAGCGAGCAACGTCTGCCACACTGGACACTCCACTTTTAAACTTCCTGTCCCAGTCGTACACCTGCTGCATAAAATGCGTCACCATATTGCATCTTCATTCTGCGATGGATTTCACTGGGATTCACACCCTTACTTCCCAATAAACGGATGACAGAACATTGCTCCTCCCTAGTGCATGCTTCTAAGGGAGCCGCCATCTTGGAACTGCCCTACTGACGTCATACGCTCAATGTTGCCAGATCTAAAAAAGGCAAAACATGCTTCTTAACCATAGATATAACATATGTCGTGTACAATTACACCCATTACATTCTCAAATTTATATCGCCATTTCAAGGTTACTTATTGACTGGCCCTCGTCCATACATATATATGGAGGGTGTTCCAAAAATACCTGGACAACAACGGAAAAAATTCAAGGGGTGGTATGTCTGGTAATCGTGGGGGCCAGGCGCTTTTTCCGTCTGGACCAATTCAAAGACCTGGAAATTTTTCATTTTGGACGGCTTGAACAACTAAAGCCAAATGAGCGCGAGCGTCGTCCTGTTGAAAAATGATATCGGGTTGCAAGTCTTCAATCTGTGGGAAGGTGAATCCTTTGAGCATGTTAATATAAATTGTTGAGGTCGCTGTATCCTCCGCAAAGAAAAACGGACCCACCAAGTGGTCATGTAGAAGGCCACACCACACATTGACCTTTTGACTGTTGCGAATGTGTTGAATGACAATGTGGTGGTTTTCAGAGCCTTAAATCCTCACATTGTGCTGGTTGACCTTCTCCGATACATGTAAGCAAGCTTCGTCTTGGAAAATGACCTTTACAGGTAATCTTCATCATCCTCTATGTGACTGAACATTTCCAAGGCAAACACCTTGCATTTGGGGCTGTCATTAGGTTTGAGTTGTTGTAGAATCTGCACTTTGGAGGTATAAATCTTCAATCTTTTATGAAAAATCCTGTGCACAGTGGTGGTTGGTAGTCCCAGTTCTCTGGATGCAAATCCTGTGTACAGTGGTCGTTGGTAGTCTGAGTTCTTTGGATGTGCATTGGATTGATTTTCTTGGACTTTGTTGAAATGATTCCCGCACTCGTTCAACGTCTGCTGCACTTGTTCTTAGTCGAGCGGAACTTTTCTGTTTCTCACAACTTCCAGTCTCTTCAACCTCTTGTACACTCTCTGATACTAGTCTGCAATGGCGGATTCTTTCCATACCTTGAACGGAAATTATGCTGAACTTGTGTGTTGGATCTCGTCTCGATGAACCATTCAATGTACCGAGCTTTTTTCTGTGGGGTCGCCATTTTCTTCCACATTAAACCACCAGACCTGAAAATAAAGAAAACTTTGAGTTTCTGTATCGTAGAAAACAAAGGGAATCGTTGTAACATTTGTGGTACTAAATATAAAAGCCAAAGTTGTCCAGGTCTTTTTGGAACAGTGTGTGTGTGTGTATGTGTGCACGGGGGGGGGGGGTGTGAAAAAGTAACCTCCGTCCCCCTTATGTGGTGAAGGTAATCACTAATTTGGTAACTAAGACTTTTGTTTTGCTTTCCATGGGATCCACCGATGTGTAAGGAAAGAAATCGTTCAACCAAATTAATTGTGATTCAGGGTTCAGCAGCAGGATAGAGGCAACAGACCAACGAATCAACGTAGCATCGTTGTTTTCAACGAGGGAAGCAAATCTACACGCGGAAGATTCTAGCAAAATGGTAACTGATAAAATTAACGTTTTAGTGACACTATAAACTGACGGGAGGGGGAGTGACGTGAGTAGGGGAATAATGGGGGTTCTGAGGCACATTAAATTTAACATTGAAATCAATGAGAAAAAAGGGAAAAACTTATTGACTCACACCCCCTCTCTCATAAAATTACACCCCTTTTTCTCTCCAAATATTGTGTCCACTTTTTACGAAGCTAATTTACCAACGACTAAAACACGTAGAATGAAAAATTGAAGTCAATGGGGAAACAGCTAAAAACTCAATCACTCAATGGATTTTCAACCAGATTTCACCCTCTTTTGGGACAACCTATTTACAAATATTAAATCCTCAATCGACCTAACTACTACTCATAGGTTCTGGCTCACCTCAAATTTAACCTTGAAGCGAATGGGGAAAAGTATTGAAACTTAATGACTCAAACCACCTATCTTGAAAAATTATACCCCCTTTTCTCCTTCCTAAGCTGAATTCTAAAGGAATTTTCGAAGCTGTTCCACGATCTTCACGCACGCTCGAAGTTGTCATTGTCACATTTGTATTCTTGTCTAAACTGTTTATCTTACGTGTGTGTACCTTTCAAGTGTCCCTCGGAAGTTTTATCGGGGTTAATCTTTCATACCTGTAAAAAATAGTCGAGTATCTCGTGCCGCGCGCGGCCACGCGGCCTAGTTGTTGAAGCTTCCGACCTGGAGGCTTGGTTTCTCTCCGGGCATCCAAAGTGGTTATTTTTTCATTCGTGTGTTTGTCAAACTTCAACTCGTTACTTTATCGTCCATGCTTTATTGTTTGTTTATAGTTAGTTTTGGTTTGAATTTCCTGCAACTCGTAATTAATTAATCCTGTTCTGCGCCTCGTGTGCGGCCTTGTACCCCTGTCGGTGTTTGTTAACTTAAGTCCCCTACATCGTGTTTTGCTTGGCTCTCAGTTTTTCCCTTCTACACCGAACGTAATACTCTCTGTCTAACGTTTTAAATCCCCACCCCACCCCCCCAAAAAACAACAACAACAACAAAAAAAAAAATTATTTTTCCTTTCTCCACGTGTGCCGTTGTCTCATCCTGTACTTTCTGTCCAGGTGTATCGCGGTGCTTTTCGCCCCGCCCCCATTATCTCCTTGCCATCCACCTTTTGCCCTGTTCACGTGACTCGTGGTGGTCCCTCTCGGCCCTCCCCCCGTTGGTATTTTGTGCATATATGATTGTTCACGGTTCTGTTTAAATATTATTTTAAATATGTTTAACCTTTCCCCTTCAGTGTTTTATTCAGTGGTATATTACAACACGCTGTTTTTCTTCCTATTTAAAAGGCTTTTCTCAATTTCCTCTCCAACTCATTCCACGTCAAAAAAAAGAAATTCAATATCTTATACGTCTCCCTCACTACATGGTCTAAATTCACATTCATTCCACCCCTCCTCCATCGTTCTGAATCGGATTGCTAACTTGAAAATCACAACAAACCCAATTTGTTATCAATGTTCGTCTTTCATTAATCATCCACTTTCTAAACTCCCCTCTTGCCCCTCCCCTCCAAATCCCCCCCCTTGCACCTACACTCCTAAACTCCCCCCTTTCCCCTCCACTCTTAAACTCCCCCCTTGCCCCTCCACTCCTGAACTCCCCCCCTGCCCTTCCCCTCCTAAAGTCCCCCCTTGCCCCTCCCCTCCAAATCCCCCCCCTTGCCCCTCCACTCCTGAACTCCCCCCTTGCCCTTCCCCTCATAAACTCCTCCCTTGCCCCTCCCCTCCAAATCCCCCCCCTTGCCCCTACACTCCTAAACTCCCCCCTTGCCCCTCCACTACTAGACTCCCCCCTTGCCCCTCCCCTCCTAAACTCCCCCCTTGCCCCTCCCCTCCTAAACACCCGCCTCACTCCTCCCCTTCAAAACTCCCCCCAACTCCTCCCATTCAAATCTCCCCCCATACCATTCCTCTCAAATTCTCCCTCCTCTCCCCTCCTCAAAGTTGCCTCCTCCCCACCTCGTCTCCCTTCTATCTCATGCCTCCACCCCCCCCCCAACCTTCTACTGTCCCATGCCCCCCTCAAACAACCCCTCACTCTGCCTCATCCCTTCACCACCAAACCTTTCATCCTCCTCATCCTTCCCTTTCTTGGAACTCTTCTGTAATCTCTGACACACTATCAACTGCTTTCCCTACCTCCCCCTCTCATCCTTCATCTTACCCTACTCCTCCCCTCCCCTGTCCTGTACCCGATGCTCCCCCTCTCTCTTCTTTAACGGTATGGACCTCAAACATCCGGGGCCTTCGCTCAAACCTGACTGATCTCTCCATACAGGTTGCTTCTGACAATCCAGACTTGATCTGCTTAACAGAGACTTTCCTCCTTCAAGATGTCTCTGATTCCTCAATATCTCTTCCTGGTTACTCCCTCTTCTGGTATGATAGACCTGAGCCTCGTCCTGGTGGTGGGGTGGCTATCTTTATCAAAAACTCTCTTCCTCACTCTCCTTGCACTGCCCTCTCTCCTCCTCACCCCCAGGAGTACCTCTGGCTACGGCTTCCTCTCCGCTCCCACCTTTTGTTCATATGTGTTCTGTACCATCCCCCAAACAGTGATGACTCAATTTACATTTCACTCTCTGACAACATGGACTAACTTCTATCCACTCATCCCAACTCTCTCTTCCTCATATGTGGTGACTTCAACTGTCATCATGCCACCTGGTTGGGTGTGGGTTCCTCTCTCACCAGTCATGGCACCTCAGCAAAGGACTTCTGTGACTCACTGGGATTGACACAATCTGTCAATTTCCCGACCCAGATCTCAGCCAATGGAGTTTCTTCTCTTCTAGACTTGGTTATGACAAACTTCCCTGCTAATGTCTGCTGCTCTTCTTCTGCTCCAATCGGTTCTTCTGATCATGTGCTTGTCAAAGTGGACATCTCTCTGGCCATTCCCAGAGAGCCTCCTCAGCGTCGAAGAGTCTGGCATTTCACTCAGGCCGACTGGGACGGGCTTCAAGCAGCCATCAATCGTCTGGATTGGTCTCCCATCTCCACTGCCTCTGACATCAAATCTTCCTGGGAATTCTTCCAAAGCAAACTGATCTCTCTCATGCACAGATTTATCCCATCTCGTCTTCAGTTGTCTTACCCTTCCTCCCGTCCATGGTACACCGAATCTTGTGGTGAGGCAGTTGCCCTGAAACAACTTGCCTTTGCCTCTTGGAAGGCTAATCCAACTGAAGGCAATCTCAGTTCCTTCCACCAAGCTCGGAACAAGTGTGTGTCTACCCTCAGGAGTGCCAGGAAGCACTATCTCTCCTCACTCAAGAACGAACTCTCAAACCTGTCTCCTTCCTCCAAATCCTGGTGGCGTCTGGTCAAATCCGTTTCTGGTGTTTGTTCCCCCTCCATCCCCTCCCTTACCTCAAATGGCCACACAGTTGACATTGCACGTGACAAAGCCGAATGCCTCAACTCTGTGTTTGCCTCAAAATCTTTAGTCCCAAACCCATCTCTCTCTGTTCCCACCTTTCCCAGTCGAACCCAACTGCTCCTGGACTCTGTGTCCTTCTCTCCTGACAAGGTGGGAAAGTTTCTGTCAACCGTCGACTCTGATTCTGCAACTGGATCTGACGGCATCAGCCCACGGGTCCTAAAATCTTGTTCTTCCACTCTTTCACTCCCTCTCTCTGTTCTTTTCACCCTATCTTTTGCTCAAGGTCATCTGCCAGCATCCTGGAAATCAGCAAACATTACCGCTTTACACAAAAAAGGTGCAAAAACAGATCCTTTTAACTACAGACCAATCAGCCTGCTCCCAATTATCAGCAAAGTCATGGAATCCATCATTGCTTCGGATATGAAATCTTTCCGCTTCTCCTGAAATGGCTGAAGAGAAAGAAATGGAGGGTTCTGGAATGGCCAAGTCAAAGCCCGGATCTAAATGCCATCGAGATGTTGTGGGGGGATTTGAAACGAGCTGTGCATGCAAGAAACCCCTCAAACATCGCACAGCTGAAAGAATTCTGCATGGAGGAGTGGGCAAAAATTTCTCCCAGTCGATGTCAGAGACTGGTAGACAGTTATAAGAAACGCCTGTTTGAGGTTGTTTCTGCCAAAGGGGGCAATACCACCTATTAGAGCCAAGGGTGTACTTACTTTTTCCACATGCGAAATTTGCATTTATGTTTATTTAAATTATGCAATGGACTACAAAATGTAAATGTTTCATCATATTTGTTATATTATATCACCTTTATCTATCAATATTGTTGAAATGAAGATCAAATAGCTGTATGTTGAAATATGTTGAAAAGTCAAAACTTTACATGGGGTGTACTTACTTTTTCACATGACTGTAAATATGATAAATCCAAACGACATACCAGATATTGAGCCTCTTGAATTCCCTGATTCTTCATATGATAAATTAGAGAATTGTCCAGCTTGTGATAAAGTGGGATTAAATACAGAGTCAAAAGCCCATAAACAATGTTTATTCTGTGATTATCTTTTAATTAATGATTATAAAAAATATATAATATATCTATATATAACTCTTTTAAATTAGAACCAAAAATGAATTACTTTACAAGATTAATAAGAGAGATGAATGTTAAGTATTATGATGATAATACACTATTTCTTACAAGGGAAGAGACTATTTGTATTGAGGAAACTAGGGCATGCCCGTACTATATCTATATCTAAAATTATATCCCCCCCCTCTATTTACATGAAATGGTTTGGTCCATGAAATGTTTTGGTCCATTCGCAACGCCAAAGCGAACGGCGAACGCTTTACATGAAATGGTTTGGTCCATGAAATGTGTTGGTCCATTCGCAACGCCAAAGCGAACGGCGAACGGCTTGCGAGTACAGTGACAATCCCCCCCCCCCCCCCCTCTATTTAGATGAAATGGTTTTTATTAGTTTTAAAACATAGTTTAACGCCAACATAGCGGCAACATAGTTTGCAAACGTGAAATAAATGAATACGCTCTCAAATGTGCCATCCGAGGCAGAGTGTGTCCGCCACGTTCGGCACACGCGATAGCTCGCTGCTCTCTGATTGGTTGAATCGTTTTTTGGACATAGCTCGGTAAGTAATTGTCCGATTAATATGAAACCTTGAAAAGGCACATCCTCGGGTCCCCAGCAATATACCTGGCAAGTTTAAAGTATATCGGACCCGTGGTTGTTGAGAAACAGCGGTCACAGACAAACGTACAAACGTACAAACAAACAAACACACAGAGATTACTGGAATTATAGATAGATGTATAGGGGTTTAATGATATTTATTATTCAAAATAATTTTAATGGAAATGTTAATACAAGGTATATATTGTTATGGATTCGTCACTTCCGTCGTTGTGGTTTTCATCCACTGGAAGAATTTTTGGTGCCATGTACTATTATTGTTATCATTTAAGTGAAATGGAGATAACTGTTTTCCAAAGGTAAAAAATTCGTGTTTTAAAAGAAACTGGAAACCGGATCAGGAGAAACCGGAAGAAGAAGAGGAGGAAGAAGGGGAGGAAGAAAAAAAAAGGCGGAGCAAGTGAGGTCGGGAAGAAAAGCCAAGCTGCTTTGAGGTCTCGAGGAGACGCTGGCGAACAGGGGTCACGAGCGAACTTTGAGTTTCCTGGGAAAGGGATTCCTGTGACAGAGTGGTTATCGCTGTGACAGATAAACCTGCATGTTGGGTTTTGCAGTTGATTCCGAAGAGAATCGTTGGAGAGCAGGTACGCCTCCAGTACGGGCCCGCCCGCCATTTCACCTCGCTCCCGCCATTTCGCATCGCTCCAGCCTTTTCACCTCACTCCAGCCATTTCACCGCACCCAGCCGTTAGCCTGGTTTGCGAGTGTAACGTGGATTTTGATTGGGAATTTGTGGTTCTCCGTTTGGGGGCCGCTGAATGTTTGAATGAATCATACCCGAAGGTGTGATTTCCCAGTCGCCTTTTGGGTGCACCTTTGCGCCTCTTTGGCAGCGTTGACTGTCAGCCGACTTGGATTCTGGTCTCGATTCGACATTTTTCTTGCGATCACCGGAGCATGGATCGACTTTGGCTTGGTGCCGGGACAGTGACTTTGGAAATGTTCTTTCCACTCACTTGGAGCACAGTGAGTTATTGAATAAGAAAATGATGGTACCATCATAGGAATTATATGGTATTTTTGTGGTGCAATTGAAACATATTGTACTTGTGCTGTTATACTTGTGTGCCCTTCATACAATACTTGTTTTTGGTAACAATTGGTTGGTGTGGTTTCACCATTGGTCATTGACACACAGTATAACACATCCTTCTGCCGTGACTCCTTTCGGGGCTCGGAGGTACACCGTGACCGGGGTTTGGGGAGGAGCACGTAACAATATAAATAAAATAATGGATTACAGTAATACCCCGGCCTACGTCATTAATTGGTTCCATAAGCCGTGACATAACTCGGGTTTTGACGTAAACCGGGCATAATGCCTTAAAATGAAGACAAACACCGTAAAACTAGAGTAAATAACTGGAGGAGGCTGCGGCTTTGCCCTGAATCTTTGCCGCTCCCCGTCGGGAGTCCCTCCGTTGTTTTCTATCGGTCGGGTCTTCTCTTCGAACAGGGTGACCGGCACGGACGTGTCGACGGTGAGCTGGCTTGTGTGCCGAGTGGCTCCGCAGCCCGCTTCACCACGGCGTGCTTTACCCAACGTGTCTGAGCAGTTTCACCAGTGGTCGTGTCGTGTTGTCTGTGACGAACGAACGAGCTCAGGGTTCCATGTACCCAGCCACCCCGGGGATCGACGCTTGCCGCCTAGTCGTAGGCGTGCCCCGTCTTTCCTTGAGCGGCCGAAGTTGCTTGCTTCTTTTTTTTTGGACGATGCGATATATGCAGAAACGACGACGTACAGGCAGGCATTTGCAAATCCATGCACATGTGCACATGGACACGTCGATCGGCTTGTCGACGCCGTATGCCGGCGAGGTGCCCGGCGAGGCACCCCGGCTCGAGGCATGACACGGTCACAGTCGTCCGAGCCGGCAGGGTCGTCATGTTTCGCCGTTGCCACGTTGCGTTGGTTGTTTTACACAGTAAAGGAATAATCACAAAAATAACAGCGAAAGGCAAAGCAAGCACGCGACCACAGCACAGGACAAAATGCATGTGGCGTCGCCTTTGTTTTGAATGAAAACCAGCAGCTACGCGTACGTATACGTACATTTATTATATTTTTATGTGCTTTTTATTGTATTTTAAATTGTTTTTTTAGCTTCTTTTATTGTTAATTTGTATGTACTATTTTATTTATTTTAAATATATTTTTTTCACGTCCTCCTATTATGATGTTGGAGTGACTTAAAGTCGCACATAATGACGTTCGCTGAACTGAAATTCACTCTAGAAGAGTGGCATAAAGTCGGATTTGACGTAGGTTGAAATGGCATAAAACGGTGTATTGCTGTATCTTGAAATTAAACCTGAACTCAGGATAAAATAAAGTTTCTAAAAAAGCTCACAAAAAATTAGCTGAATTGCTTTCCAAATATATAAATGAATGATTTTTTTACCCATTTGGGAAAACAAGACAAAATTTAACAACCATAAAAATCTCCCAAATTAATAAAGATGTCTAATAGTTGGTTCAAGCGGATGTGGAAAAACCTGTTTGCTTTCAAAGATGCTTAATAATTTTCACAAAGTCAAGTTTTCAACCAGAGTATCCACTACTCACACAAGGTTTTAATGCGGGACTTCAAAAAGAAGATATAATCCGTTTATTTAAACTTCAAAAAAAACGAATGATTATAACATTGAAGATACTAGGGCATTGCCCGTACGTGGGTGCCCGTTCCGTGGCCAAAAAAAAAAAAAAACGCTACCCGTACGCTCTACCCCGCCCGTACGCCCGTAAACAAAAAAAGCAACGCTCTTCGCTTCCGCCCTTCGCTCTGACTGAATTGGGAGAAATAATGCGCATAAGAAATCGAATTACGTACCGTAATGGCGGTCAGCTCGTAACGCGCTCAGCTCCGCTCGTCTCACATCGGCCACGCCTACGCAACAGAGCGTTCTGTGATTGGCTGCCGGAAGATAAGTCGTCACTGTCCGGAAGTTCGCAAATCGCAGTTAGGATGAATCGTTTTAATTTAATCGCAGTTTGAATTCGTTTTAAAACATAGTTTAACGGCAACATAGTTGAAAAGCCTTGCCTTGCTGCAAACAGCTGCTGCAAACAACAACAACATGGAAGGCTGCACTGTCCGGAAGTTGGCATATCGCAGTTACGATTATTTTAGTGTTAATGGCCAATTATTCAATTAGCGCCAACGTATTTTGGCTGTTTGCAATTTAATCGCAAGGAAAAGTAGAAAGAGAAGAGGGAAAAAAAGAAAAGCCTTGCATTAACGCATTAACGCTTGCATTGCATTAACGGTTCGGCACACGTGATAGCTCGCTGCTCTCTGATTGGTTGAAGCGTTTTTTGGACATAGCTCGGTAGGTACTTGTCCGATTAATTACAAACCTTGAAAAGGCACATCCTCGGGTCCCCAGCAATATACCTGGCAAGTTTCAAGTATATCGGACCCGTGGTTGTCGAGAAACAGCGGTCACAGACACACAGACAGACACACAGAGATTGCTGGAATTATAGATAGATAATACAACTATTTTGTGATACACAAAAATCAAAACCAAAACCAAAACCCATAACTTGTATTCTCAGTGATAATATGAATGATATACCTTCACCCCAAGATTTAGATAAATCAAAAAAGAACCTCTTTATCTTTGATGATTGTGTAAATGAGAGAAACCTAACGGTTATGGATAGCTACTATACAAGAGGGAGACATTCTTCTTGTAATTGTATTTATCTTCGTCAATCATACTTTCAACTCCCTCGTCGCTCAATAAGAAACAATGTCAATACTTTTATTTTGTTCAAGTTAAATTCAATAGGTGTAAATAATTTTTGGAGAGACAATTGTTCTACATTATGTATTAAAAAAGAATTTGAGGCTCACATGAAACACACGATTGGAAAATATAAATATATTGTTGTGAAACAAGATGAGATACTAAATGATATTTTTCAATAAATAAAAACAGAAAATGAATGCACAAGAAAGAGCAAGAAGATTTAAGGAACATCAGGAGTTCGTTTCAAAAATTGTAAAGCAACAGGAAGGCATAAAGAAGAAACGCAGACAGAAACTAACGGGTGAAGAAGCGTTTGAAAGAAAACAAGAGAAAATTTTTAAACCGCTTTTAAAAACTTCCCAACAAAAAATGATTTCGTCTACAGTTCCTGCGATAGAATATACTCCAAAAAAACTTCAAATGCTCAAATATTTTAGTCAAATGACGGAGCAAGAACTTGGAGATATAGGAGAATTAGAATATGATGAAGGAATATTTCAGCAACTTGAGGAGGTAAATCAACCTCCCAATTATATTGTGGAAGCTCTTCAAAACAATGAATATTCGGCGGATTCAAAAACAAGGGCAGGTCTTATTCCAACAGAAGAACCAGCACTGTTCTATCTTGTTAAAGAAAAGGTATTGATATTTAATGATAAATTGATTATCTGAACCTCTGCTCAACCAAATGTTAAATTAACCCCCAGATTAATGTTTCTTCCAACAAAAGACGGTCTACACCGACCAGAATCATCATATTATGATACACCATTGAAAATGAAAAATGAAGATGATAGGGTATATATTGATTTACTAAACTCGCTTGATTATGGAATTTCTGTTGCTGGTAACAATAAGAAGAATGAGAAGGAAAAACATATGATTGATGCTTTAAGCAAGCTTGGTTTCTCCTCGGGTTCGGGTGTTAGCTTTCTTCCAAATGACCTATCACAATTAGTTAATAGGCTATTATTGTTGTTAGGTCATAAGAAGGCTGGGAACAACAATTGTTTTAATGAAGCATCAGCCATTTTAGATCAGTTGATGAATATGAAAATAATTAATAAATGTCAATACAAAGATATTTTATTACATTTAAATAAGATGAGAAACACAATTCTTAGTTTTAATTTCACGACGAGTGATTACACAGCTTCATTCCCTTACCCACTACAACTTAACCCCACAAAAGAATATGAGGCATCTTTATTGTCAATGGAAACTTATAATACGTTGTTTAATATCACAGAGAAAAACAACAAGTTTAGTTATAATCCAGGAAGTGGATATAAAACTATAACAGTTTCATCCAGAGCATATGAGATTTCTCAAATATCTTCTGAAATTGCCCATCTTATGAAAGACCAAGGTGATGAATCAAAAAATATTGCAATAGATATTCAAAAACATACTTCAAAATCAACTATTAAACTTAAAAATAATTACAAACTTGATTTTACAATTGAAAATTCATTTAGAGAGCTATTAGGTTTCTCTTCAAAAAAGATTGAGACAAACGGGACGTTTTACAGTGATAATGTTATTCAAATATCCTCCGGTATAAATGAATGAATATGAATGATCATTTTAAGGCCATTTTATTCCCCGCTAGAGCAGGGGTTGGCCTTGCGGGCCCCATGACAATCATTGTTCCCTGTTTAAGGCAATGTCTTATGGCCGGATGCCCTTCCTGACGCCAACCCTTAGTCGCCTCTTACGATGCGCAGGGATACGGTGTACCTATTCTAAGCCAGGGTACACACCGGGTTCATTCATCCCAACAAGCTGGTACTCAACTTGCCGACCTCGGAAGGATGACAGGCTGAGTCAACCCCCCTGGTGTTAATTCAGCGATCGACTGGGATTCGAACCCAGGATCCTTGGATCCCAAGCTGGCACCCTAACCGCTAAGCCAACACCAGGTATAAATATCGGTGTTAATTCATTGTGATTTGATTGATGGTGCTTATAACGATGGAATAAGAACAAATACAATATTTTCATTCAGCTCATACTCAACCCCGATTAGTTATAAATTCAATATGGAACCAAAAAATCTTGTCTATTTACCTGTGTCAGGAAAAACCATTTATCGAGTAAATTTTAGGATAACCGATCAAGATAAATCTATGATTTCCTTTAATGAAGAAATTATATCCATCAGAATTCACCTACGTGAAGTTTTCCAATAAATAAATAATGGTTATTGTGAGAAAACACGAGTTGGGAAAATATAAAATAATTACAGGGGGTGGGATGTTCCTTTCACCATACTATAAGGGTGAAGGTATGTTTCTTGGTAGAGGATACTATAAACCTAAGAGACAATGGGGTGTAGGACATCAATTTAGAAATAAAGGATATGGGATAATTGATACTCTAATGGGTATCAGTTCAACCATTCTTAAAGGTAAAGACCTAATTGCTTCAACTGCTTCTGCCGTGGGCTCAGTTGCGGGTGCTATAAAGAGTATAAAACATGCTCAAAAGGAGTCTCATAAATTACAAGCAATCAAAAAAATTAAGAAAGGCAAAACTCAACTATCTTCACAAGAACGACAAAAAATCATTCAAATACTTGGGTCAGGGTTTCAACGATTTTAATGCTATATAAATACAAGTATGGAAGCGATTGATAGTATCTATGATTTGGATGATACGATTATCATTTCAAACTCCACCACAAAGGAAGACTATTTTAAGGTCAATGCTATAACAGGAACAGACTGTAATTCAAATGGAACAAAAAGTTTTGAAATAAATAATCAACAAACTTCCTTGAATCTAGCTGATAGTTTCTTGCGGTGTAAATTTAAATTCACTAAGGCTGCGAATAATACTAATGCTACACTCGTAAATGATTTCTTCTGGAAAATGTTTGATAGTGTCCGCCTGTATATTGGAACACAAGAGGTTGAAGCGATTGATTATGTCTCTGCTACATCTGAAATGATGAAATTTACACTATATTCGTTTAGTGATAGAATGGGTAAGGGAGCTGTTGAAGGTTTTATTCCTGATATGTCAACGGGAACAAATGCTGACCCTGGTTATAGTCAAAGGAAGGCAATGTATAATGATGAAACAAAAGCAGAGAATAGTTTTACCATAACAGTACCCCTTAAGGGTATATTTGGATTTTGTGATTATTATAAAGTTTTGTATGGGCTTAAAATTAGATTTCAACTGCAAAGGAATGATAATGTAAATAGGTTGTTTTTTGGGACTGCTAATGCTTTTGGTGCTAATAATAAATTTGTTATTAATGATCTGTGTTGGTATATTAGTGAATATACTTCTAATCTTAAAACAGAAGAGATGATGAATAGAAGACTTAACTCAAAGAAACCGCTAAATGTATCATACCTTAAAAGAAGATGTCAACACGTTAAACTGGGACACACCACCTACACTTGGAATTTAGGTGTTCTTCAAGGGTTTTTTTTTTTGATACCTATGGCTCATTTTTAAGAAACCAGATGGAGATGAAGGTACTGATAAGAATAATGTGCTAAGTGATAATGCTAAGGTGAAACAACTTCGGGTTTCTCTTGATGGCACATTTTACCCGCGAGATAGATTGGAAATTGATTGGGAAAAAAATGCTTATGCGGAAGCCTACAAGTCTTACCAAAAGGTGTGTGAAAGCAACGGTAATCAACAGCCCATTTTGGATATGACTGCGTTTCAAAAACTTTATACAATCTATGCAATTGACCTGAGTTCTCAAAAGGAAACTCTAAAGTCTAATAGAGTGGATAATTCTCTATACATTGAAAGGGGAGAGAGTGAAGAAGTTGATACATATTGTTTGCTTTTGGAAGAAACAGAATTGCAGATAAATACAGATAATGGTGTTATGATAAATATCACATAGATTTTTCTAATAAATAAATGAGTGCTAAAGTATCAACTGATGTATATGTTAATAAAATCAATCTTGATAAACTATCGTCTTGTATTCAAAATCAAAAGCCTTGTATTATTAATGTTAATACAATTCAAAAAGGAGCAGTAAGAATTGATGTTTTGCTCACAAGAGAGCAGGTGAAAACACTAAATGATACTGGATCACTTAAAATTAAAATATCAAAACCTATGTTAAATAACTATTCAATAATAGAGACGAGAGGAGGATTTCTCCCATTTCTAATACCTTTATTTGCTGGTTTAAATGCGGCGGGAGCATTGACGGGTGGTATTTCAGCAGCAGTAAAAACTGTTAACGAAAGGCAGGCACAAATAAAAGCTCAAAAAGAATTGGAAAGACATAACAAGGAGTTGGAGAAACAAATTAGTGGAAGTGGTGTAATTGTAGATTTTGCTGAAAAGCTTGAAAGCCTACCTGATAAAGTGAGATCATTAGTTGGAGATATGCTTTCTTCTATCGCATAGGCAGGTGTTAAACTAACTAAACGGGGTAATGGATTGTATCTTTCTCATAAATAAATGGATAAATGGTTTAAACAATTTGGAAAGAATACAACGTCAAATATAGAACTAGCTAAGTATTGTAAAAAACTCAAAATTGATAACGTGGTAATCTGTATGAAAGATGAATCAACAAAGTTGTCCAAGAATACAAAAGAACATTATAATGAATTTAGAAACACAGAATGGTTCTCACTGGGTTTGTATTCATAATAGTAAGGATACATATTATTTTGACATTTATGGGATACCACCACCTGTTGAAGTAATAAAATTCTTACAGAATGGTGTTTATCAAACATTTCAAGTTCAAGACATTAATTCTAAATGTTGTGGTCAAATATGTTTATATGTATTATTTCAAGTCAATAATAATGAAAATTTTTATGATGTCATTTTAAATCTAATATAAAGACTTATGTTGGAAAAGATGGTTCTATCTTTGGAGTATCCCCCCCGGATATTGATTTATCAAATTATTATACGAAGGCACAGGGTGAACGACCAAAATATAATATAACAAAAAATATTAATATGAAAAATACTTATATATTAATCAATTATCCAAGCCCCACAGATGTGAATGACTTAATTAGATTCAGTGATTTATCACAATATATATATCTTTAAATAAAACAGCACGTTTTGTTAAACAAGTAAAATTTACAACCACAACACCTGGTTATACAGACCATACACCTTTCCTCATTAAATGTAACTATCTGCTTCCAATTGAATTTTATAAAGAAGGAGATATAGTTAATATGCGAATAGATAAGTGGGGGTATGATATGTTTATTTAGGGTATAATTGGTCTTTTTCAATAAACTTAGGAGACCTACATGATTTTAATCAGTCTCGTAAAGAAGAATATTATCCGCTTGGTGAGGATAAGGATTTATGTGGAAGTACAATTAGCAAACAACAAATACATGATTTCAAGAATAGAAAAATATATGACGGCAAAACAATAGTTTATATGACAAAGAAGGAAGGTAATGAGATAAAGATAGAAAGCCGAGGAATACAAACCGATTTGGTAGTGGGAAGATGGGGTGGTATTACCTGTCATAATATTAATCTCACATATATTTCTGATACATAAATGGCAGGAAGAAGACTACAAGAGAACTTTAATTTTTGTATTCAGGGATACCTTCAAGAAAGGGTGCTCGGTTTTACATACCTTATGAGTTGGAACATATACATGGGAATTTTGTAATTAAGAACTGGCCTTATACTGATATTGCTAAACCCACAAATGGAGACTTGATTAAAATATTAAATAAAAATGAACTTTTCAAAGTTATGACATATAAAACTCTTTTAGAAATCATCAACAAATCTTATTGGTATCCTATTATGAGAAAAATAATTACAGATCCAAGAATATCTCAAAATCCAGATGAATATATGTATAATATAATCTTTGTGGCTCAAACTCAAGGATAGCAAGGGATGAGGAAGGAGTTGAAGAAGAGAGGGAGAAAAGAGAGAAGGGGGAAAGGGAGAAAAAGGAGAAGGAGGAGAGGGATGAAAGGGAGAAAAGAGAGAGAGAGGAAAGAGAGAGGGAGGAAGAATATAAAAAGATGGACATCAGTATGATTAATAAAAGATTGAAGGTATTACAGCAAATAAATCAACCTCAACACACTGAGGAGGAAAATAAAGAAATGAAAAGTCTAATGGAAATATTATTTTCAAGAATAACTGTTCCATCACTCTCAGGGAGTTGAGTTGGGTTTATTTGTAAATAAATGGAGGAGAGAGTGAAGGCATTCTTAAGGATTCTTTATGTTTTAAAAATCAAGATAGAAATGTATATGTTGAAAACCAAAAAGGTTTTCGTACTCTGTAGGAATTTTTCTCATAAATAAATGAGTTATTGTGTTAAATGTAAAAAGAAAACTCATACCAAAAATATATCGTATGTTAAAGGTAAAAATAATAGAGTTTATGAAATGGGGATATGTTTAGTGTGTGGCTCTAAAAAAGTGTCAATTCATTTCTAAGCATAAAAGTGGGGGAGATATACAAAAGTTTTTGTCAGGGAGTAAATTTACAACAACTGGAATTCCAGGGGAATTACACCTTCCAGGGTATTCTTTCTGTGGTCCAGGAACAAACTTGGATAAAAGATTAGATGAGGCTGACAATCCTAAACCTTGGTCGAAACCTCTAAATAGGGTTGATGAAGTGTGTATGAAGCATGATATTGCTTATGGGAATTCCACTACGTTGACTGAAAAACACGAAGCTGATAGAGAAATGTTGTATAATTTGTCTTTGATACAAAATCCAATGCTGAGAGCGAAAGTTGATAGGTTTATCGTGAAAAAATTGATAAGTGCTAAATTGGGGTTGGGACTTGGGGTTGGTATTCCAGGTGTTTCAACCTCAAAAAACTATTAAGCTCTGATGATGACATCAAGACTGAGGAGCTTTTGGCTAATGAATTACATAGACCAGTAATCACAAAGTTTAAAAGAAGAAAGGTTTATTCTAAAGGCACTGACCATATCTGATCTGCTGATTTAATTGAACTAAATAATGATAAGGGATACAAGTATGCTTTAACCATTATTGATTTGAGGAGTAGATATGCTTGGGTTGCTCCTTTGGAAAACAAAAGAGGTAATACTCTTATGTTAGCTTTCAGTGGAATATTTAGTAAAAGTAAAAGAAAACCAAAGACGTTATGGACTGATGAGGGAACAGAGTTCCATAACAAAATATTTATAACATTTCTTAAAGATAATGGCATTAAATTATATAGCACCTTTAATGAAGGAAAGGCAGTTGTTATTGAGCATTTTAATCACACTTTGAAAGAGAGACTATATAAAAAAATTCACACAACTCGGTTCTCAACAATGGGTACCTATAATTCAGGATATTGTAGATAATTACAATAATGCGGTACATTCAGACAAAATTAAAGCCATCAGAAACATTTACAAAATTAGAATATGAAAAGAAGATTAATTTGAGAAAACCCAAGTTCAAAGTTGGTGATATTGTAAGAATATACAGATGGAAAAGCCATTTTGAGAAAGATTATACAGAGATGGACGAATGAATTATTTTAAAATCGTTGATGTAATGTAATGGATAGTCCCTTGGACTCACAAATTATGATTTAAATGGAGAAGAAATCTTGGGATCATTTTATTCACAGGAATTACAAAAGACAAAGATAATGAAAAATTAAAAAAATTGGGAAAGAATTTTGAAAATAAATTTGAAAAAAAAATTGGAAAACATTTTAGAAAAATTTTTTAAAAAAATTAGAAAAATTTGAAGAAAAAAATTGAAAATCTTTCTGAAAAAATTTTGAAAAAAAAATGGAAAAATTCTTGAAAATTTTTTTTGAAAATAAATATAAAAAATGAAAAATACAATTTGAAAAAATAAATAATAAGAGAAAAACATTTTGAATTTTTTTTTTTTTAAACAAAAATTGAAAAAAAAAAAAGATTCAAACACTTAAACACTATCCCCCAAGGATCCATACTAATTTGGATCTGTGTCAAGAACTGTTTTTTCTGAAAATTGGAAAAAAAGGTTCAAACACTTAAACACTATCCCCCAAGGATCCATACTAATTTGGATCTGTGCCAAGAACTGTTTTTTCTGAAAATTGAAAAAAAAGGTTCAAATACTTAAACACTATCCCCCAAGGATCCATACTAATTTGGATCTGTGCCAAGAACTGTTTTTTCTGAAAATTGAAAAAAAAGGTTCAAATACTTAAACACTATCCCCCAAGGATCCATACTAATTTGGATCTGTGCCAAGAACTCATTTTTAATTCAAGCGAAAAAGTATCTATAAATTACCACGAGATTTTTAGTTTAAGTAAAGTTTTACTATATAAATATGGTGAATACAACGTATTGCGACGTTTGTAATCGTGAATATCATAAGTGTGCTTTGATACATCATCTAAAAACAAAAAGGCATAGACTAAATGCGGGAGAACTACCTCCTGCGTCTAATGTTAAACACTGTGATGTCTGCTCTAAGGATGTCTCAAAGGGTTGTTATAACAAACACCTTACAACAAAAAGGCAAAGACGAAATGTGGGAGAAATACCTCCTGTGTCTAATGTTATACACTGTGATGTCTGTAAAAAGGGAGGCTTTAAGTCTCACCTTCAATCACGCAAACACAACAATATGTTTGGATACTCCATTAAAAACTCTGATGGAGCATTTAAGGGACATATTAAGATAAGGGTTTTTCAGTTTGGAACTCCAGGACCAAAATCAATAGCTGATGCGATTGAGATGGTTAAACCTGCTGTTGAAACACTTGTAAAAGATACGTTGACTGAGATGAATACTTTAAAGTTTTATATGGGAGTAAAAATGGGAATGGTAAAAGATGGTGTTGAAGAAACCCCCTACATGAGAACAGACCCTCACTTCATCACATCATTTCAAGATTTCTTATCATCAGGTTTTTAAGGTGAACTTGTAAAACAGGAGCAGGATGTAGATAATACTGTGGTGAGCCATGGATATAGTATTAGTAAAATCATTTTCTGAGATATACACATTCTGAAATCAGACCCTCTTAAAGCTTCTTCTTACATTGATTTACCGAGGGTTATAAAACTTTAAAAAGAGGTTGTTAATATTCAAAACAAAGATAATAAATGTTTCCTATGGTCTGTTCTCGCTCACCTTCATCCCCCACATTGGAACCCTGAGAGAGTATCACATTATAAGAAATATGAGAATACGTTAAATGTTAAAGGATTAAAGTTTCCAATGTCATTGATTGATATTCTAAAATTTGAGGAAATGATTAATCTATCTGTTAATGTTTATGGACTAACAAAAACAAACAAAGTTCAGATTTTAAAAATTTCTGATAACTATAAAAATGATGGAACTCATATTGACCTTCTTTGTTTAAGTTTAGCAGAAAATTCACATTATGTTTACATCAAAAATTTGTCTAGATTAATCACCTCACAAGTAGTCAAACGAAAATGTAAAACATATCTTTGTAAGCGTTGTCTTAACTTCTTTCATACTAAAGAAAGATTAAACCAACATTCAAAATACTGTAGTGATCATAAATCCACCATAATTAATATGCCAAAAGTAGGTTCAAACATATCATTTAAAGATTTCAACAAGACTATAAAACATCCAATCGTGATATATGCTGACTTTGAAAGTACCCCTGAAAAAATAGATACTGCTTCTCCAAATCCCCCAAAAATCATACACGAGTAAATATCAAAAACATACTCCTTGTGGTTTCTGTTATTATATCAAATCATCCGTTGGTGATGAATACAACAAGTTAGAGCATTATCGAGGCTCAAATGCCCCAGAGGAGTTTGTGAAACGACTCAAAAAAGACTTCGATTAACCAAGATAATGAGAGAAACCAATAAACCAATGTCCTTAACAAAAGAAGAAGAAACAGAATTTGGGCAACCAAAGCAGCCAAAATTGGTGAAGGCCGAAAGATTAGAGATCATTGTCATCTCACTGGTAAATATAGAGGTCCAGCTCATCAAAGTTGTAATATTAATTATAAACTCCCCTCTTTCATTCCTGTCTTTCTTCATAACAGCGCTCATTATGATACGCATCTATTTGTTAATGAACTTTCAAAGACATCTGGAGGCATTTCAGCAATTCCTAACACGGATCAGAAATACATTTCATTCACAAAAACAATTCATACATCTCTGATAACTCATATCAGGTTTCTTTATACATTTAAATTTATGGCAAGTCCATTATCTAACTTGGTATCAAATATTAAAAACTTTCTGAGTCTTTCAGAGTATTTCACAAATCAAGAGGAGATTGAACTCTTATCACAAAAGGGGATATATCCATATGATTATATGGATTCATTTGAGAGATTTAAAGAAACACAACTTCCCTCAAAAGAAAATTTCTATAACGAATTAAATAAAAGTCATATAACTGATAAAGATGTTTGGAAATGCTCAAGCACAAAATGTTTGGAAAAAAATTAATATAAAGAATCTTGGAGGGTATCATGATTTGTATCTTAAAACTGATGTCTTACTATTGGCTGATGTATTTGAGACTTTTAGAAGCATCTGTCATAATAAAATAATAAATAAATGTGCATAATAAATAAATGTCATAATAAATGTGCATGGAAGAAGTTTCGGGAACTGAGTGGCGTGCTGAAGAGGAGGGGAGTGTCGTTGAAGCTGAAGGGAATGGTGTATGCTGTGTGTGTGAGAAGTGTTATGATTTATGGGAGCGAGACATGGGTAATGAACGTAGAGCAGCAACGAAGGCTGGAAAGGGTGGAAATACGAATGGTTTGATCGATGTGCGGAGTATCGTTGAGAGAGAGGAAGACAAATGATGAATTGCGAAAGTTGATGGAAATAGAGCCTGTGATTGATGCTGTGAAGAGGACCAGGTTGAGATGGTTTGGTCATGTGTTGAGGAAGGATGAAAGTGACTGGTTGAGAAGAGTGATGGAAATGAATGTAGAAGGAAGTAGAGGACGGGGAAGACCGAGAAAGACTTGGCTAAAGATGGTGGAAGAAGAAATGCGGGCAAGGGGGTTAACAAGGGGAGATGCAAAAAATAGGGCAAAATGGAGAAGATTGTCATGGGGACCGCAAGGCTAACCCCCGCTCTAGCAGGGTAAATGGCCTTAAAATGCATGTTGTTGTTGTTGTTGTCAAAATAAAAATTCCTCTGGATTAGACCCCGCTCACTTTTACACTGCTCCTGGTTTAGCTTGGAGTGCTATGTTAAAAATGACAAAACAGGCTTTGGATTTGATCAGTGATGTAGATATGCTTTTGATGATAGAAAAGGCTAAACGAGGAGGAATATCTCAAGTATGTTCGAGTAGATATGCTAAAGCTAACAAGAAATATCTTTCTAATTATGATGCTACAAAAGATAGTTCTTATTTGATGTATTATGATGCTAATAATTTGTATGGGTGGGCTATGTCTCAAGCCCTACCTTATGGAGAACTTAGGTGGGTTAAAGAGAAAGATTATGAAAAGGTTTTACAGGATATCGTTATCTCTACACAAAAAGAATTGGATAAAGCTAAAATTGGATGTTATTTTGAGGTTGATTTGACATATCCTGAAGAACTTCATACTAAACATAAGACTTGCTACATCTTGGAAACGAGCAACAAAATTAATTAATAGACACAGTTTTCAAAGAGCAGAGGTGTTTTCAGAGAACTTTTGTGCGATCCATTTGGTTAAAGAAAGTATTGAAATGGATAAGCCTATTTATATTGGAACATCAATTCTTGATTTATCAAAGTCATTAATGTATGATTACTTTTACAATAACTTAAGGAAGAAATATCAAAATGATGTTAATCTCCTTTATATGGATACAGATAGTTTTATTTTGAAAATTGATACAGAAGATGCTTATTCAGATATGATTGATGACATTGATGTATACGATACAAGTAATTACAAGCCGGGTGATTAGTTGTTTTCTTCAAAAAATAAAAAGGTTGTTGGAAAGTTTAAGGATGAATTGGGGGGTAAGGTAATGAGTGAATTTGTAAGATTGAGGTCTAAGGCTTATGCTTATAAATATATTTATTGATAATAATATTGAAAAGTGATAAAAAGGTGAAAGGAATAAAGAAAAATGTTATTAAAGAAACAAGAAACTTTGAAAATTATTATAATTGTTTAACTTTAAAGAAAGAAGAGTTCAGAAAAATGAATACGACAAGAAGTTATAAGCATCAATTATATACAGAGGAGGTGAATAAGAAGGCATTAGGAGCTTTTGATGATAAGAGGTTTATTTTGGAAAATGGAATTGATAGTGTCCCTTATGGGTATAAGTATTAAGATAAATATGTGATTCGTGGGCCATTTTTGGCCCACGGAATAAATATCTAAGATAAGAGAAATATAAAAGTGATACGATAAATATAAAAGTGATGAGATAAATATATAAGTGGTAAGATAAATATATAAGTGATAAGATAAATATATAAGTGATAAGATAAATATATAAGTGATAAGATAAATATATAAGTGATAAGATAAATATATAAGTGATAAGATAAATATATAAGTGATAAGATAAATATATAAGTGATAAGATAAATATATAAGTGATAAGATAAATATATACACAAAGAATTAAGTTAAGCACCCCCCCGTTTTTTTACAACCTCGCACATTACAAGTTTGTTGTCGTCAAAACAGTGTAATATACCCATGATATTGCTATATTTTCTGGAGAAGTGATATTATGGTCACATAAAAACATAACAATCATGCCGTTTTCAATATTTTATTCTGAATAATTTAAGGTGAAATTTTTTGGGAATTTTAGGCATATTTTCACCTCAATTTAAGTATGGAGCTATAGGTCCATCACGGACAGTGTGGATGACGTTTATGTTTTCTAACGTACAGTCATTGTTCTGAGAAGACCTCTAGCGATCTTTGCGTCAATAACGTGTGTAGGACCCACGTGATCGGATCACTGACTCAACCCTACGTCTCATAGACCCTGTAAGCCGTCGTATGCGTTGCTGTGGCAGGTTGTTCCATTCCCGATGTAATGCACGTTCCAATTCATCCAGATTGGCTATTGGAGGGACCATCTTCGCAATTTGTCGTCCCAACATGTCCCAAACGTGCTCGAGGGGGTTCAGGTCAGGACTGTACGCAGGCCAGGGGATGGTTGTCACAGCACCTTGCTCCATCCGATCACGTGGGTCCTACACACGTTATTGACGCAAAGATCGCTAGAGGTCTTCTCAGAACAATGACTGTACGTTAGAAAACATAAACGTCATCCACACTGTCCGTGATGGACCTATAGCTCCATACTTAAATTGAGGTGAAAATATGCCTAAAATTCCCAAAAAATTTCACCTTAAATTATTCAGAATAAAATATTGAAAACGGCATGATTGTTATGTTTTTATGTGACCATAATATCACTTCTCCAGAAAATATAGCAATATCATGGGTATATTACACTGTTTTGACGACAACACACTTGTAATGTGCGAGGTTGTAAAAAAACGGGGGGGTGCTTAACTTAATTCTTTGTGTATATAAGTGATATATTTATCACCCTCTCTTTATGTCTTAAGTAAGTCACCCTCTCTTTTGCTCAAGGTCAACTGCCATCTGCTTGGAAATCAGCCAACATCACCGCTTTACACAAAAAAGGTGCAAAAACAGATCCTAGCAACTACAGACCAATCAGCCTTCTCCCAATTATCAGCAAAGTCATGGAATCCATCATTGCTTCGGATATGAAATCTTTCCTCTTCTCCAATGGCTTGACCTCTGATCATCAATTTGGTTTCAGACCAGGTCACTCTACTCTGCACATGCTGCTTCTGTTCTCTCAACAATGGATGGAGGTCCACAATGCCAAACAGGAAATTAGAGCCGTCTCCCTCGACATATCACGTGCCTTCGATACGGTCTGGCACCACGCTCTGCTCACCAAACTCTCCTCCCTTGGTATCCATGGAAATCTCCACGCATGGCTGGCGGACTTCCTCTCTAGTCGTAGTCAACTTATGGCCCTGAATGGGTTTCTCTTATCTCCTCTTCCTGTTCAGGCTGGAGTTCCCCAAGGCAGTGTTCTGGGCCCTGTGCTTTTTCTTGTCTTCATCAATGATCTCCTCTCTATCTCTATCTTGGAATATCCTCTCTATCTTGGATTCTCTGTCTCACTGAAACCTGGCAACAACCTCTGGACTACTTCTCACTCAACCTCACTACACTCAATGGATATTCATACATCAATAAACCATGCTCGGAGGGCCGAGGTGGTGGAATTGCCGTAATTCACCGACAGGACATCAAGACCAGCTTCATCTCCATCTCATCTGCTCCATCATTTGAACACCTGGCTTTTAAACTTTCTAGTCACACACAGTCAATCATGGCAGTCGTCTACCGCCCTCCCAAACCACACCCATCATTCCTGTCTGACTTCTCCTACTTTCTGACCCAGCTCTGTTCCTTCTCCCCCTCAATCCTCCTCCTTGGTTATTTCAATATCCACATGGACTCCACTGACTCCACAATAACCACTGACTTCACTGATTTACTCACCTGCTTTAACCTCACTCAACATGTCAACTTTCCTACCCATAACCGTGGTCACATTCTCGACCTTGTCTGCTCTACTGGACTAATTTTGCACCATCTCTCTAGCTCTGACCTCACCCTCTCTGACGACTTAGCCATCACTATGACCATCAACATCCCCACCCCAGCACCAAGGCATTATCGCATTATCAACTTCCGTAAGCTAAACTCTCTTTCACCGAACTGATTCTCATCCACCCTCTCTGAAAAAATGTCCACTTCTCCCTTCATTGACCTCCACACCCCTTCTGACCTCACTGACTACTACAACCACACTCTCTCCTTCTGCCTCGACCAGCTTGCGCCTATAAAAACCAAAACAGTTTCTTTCACCCATTCTGCTCCCTGGTTTACCCCTGATCTCCGCCTGATGAAAACTCGTGCTCGCCAACTTGAAAGACTCCGAAATAAAACAGGTCTCACAATTCACTCCCAAGCCTACAAGGACCACCTGGAGCACGACAAAGATGCCCTCTCCCGCACCCGCTCCGCCTACTACTCTCAAATTATGCACTCTGGCCCCGGAAACCCAAAAGCACTCTTCTCTACAATAAACAAACTCCTCAGCCCCCAGGACACCACCACCCAGTCATTCACAGTAGACAACTGCATCTCCTTCCTTTCATTCTTCCAAAGCAAAATTGACAACATCTACAACAGCTTAACCACCACCGCACATGCTCCCCCTCAAACCACCTGCCCCCCCCTTATCCTGCCAACCCCTGTCTCAGTTCTCCCCAGTCGCCCCTTAATGACCTCTCTGAACTCCTCATAGGAATGAAAACTGCCACCTGCACTCTGGACCCCATCCCCTCCAGCTTTGTCAAGGCCTCCTTTCCTGCTCTCTCTCCACTTATCACTGCAACAATAAACTCCTCCCTGTCTACAAGCATTGTCCCACCATCCCTCAAAATTGCTGCTGTTACCCCCATTCTGAAAAAACCTGGACTCAACCCTGACACCCTAAATAACTTCAGACCCATCTCCAACCTACCCTTTCTGTCAAAAGTTTTGGAACGCGCTGTAGCCACTCAACTCAAACATCACCTCTCTGCCAATAACCTGAATGAAACATTCCAATCCGGATTCCGCTCCAACAACAGTACTGAAACTGCTCTCCCCTCAAAATCACCAACGACCTTCTCCTCTCCTCTGACGCTGGCAACCTGAACATTCTCATCCTCCTCGACCTCAGCGCCGCCTTTGACACCATCAAACACACCATCCTCCTCACCCGACTTGAAACCACCTTTAACATTACCGGCACTACCCTCTCTTGGATCAAATCTTACCTCTCTGACAGACACCAGTTCATCTCCATCAATAACTGCAAATCCCCCACTGCTCCCCACCCCCAAGGTGTCCCCCAAGGTTCAGTTCTCGGCCCCCTCCTCTTCATCCTGTACCTGTCCGACCTTGGTCACTTAATCCACCGTCATGGTCTCAAATTCCACTGCTTCGCCGATGACATCCAGCTTTACATCTCCACCAAGTCAATCTCCACCGCCACCCACTCTATCCTGACAAACTGCATCACTGAAATAAAATACTGGCTTCAAATCAACTTCCTCAAACATAACTATGATAAATCTGAAATAATCATCATTGGCCCAAAAACGCTCACCAAATCCACCCATAACTTCACCCTCAACATTGAGGGTTTCCCAGTATCCACCTCCCCTCACATCTGAATCTTGGCATCATGTTTGATCAAACCCTCTCCTTCGACAAATACACTAAACAAATCACAAAGACAGCCTTCTTTCACCTGAAAAACAATGCCCATCTCCGTCCATCCCTCTCCTCCCCGGCTGCAGAAACCGTCATCCACGCCTTCATCACCTCCCGTCTGGACTACTGCAACAGCCTCCTCTATGGTTCACCCTCAATAATCATCAATAAACTCCAATACAATCAGAACTCCGCTGCCCGTCTACTCACCCATTCCCAGACGGTGACCACATCACCCCCGTTCTTTATAAGCTTCACTGGCTCCCCATCCCCCAGAGAATCCAGTACAAAATCCTCCTCTTGACCTACAAAGCCCTCCCTAACCTGGCCCCATCCTACCTGACTGACCTCCTCTCCAGACACACTCCCACCCGCAACCTCCGCTCTGCTGGCGCCAACCTCCTGTCCCCCCCCCCCCCCATCCAGACCAAATTCAGATCCTGGGGGGACAGGGCCTTCTCCATCGCTGCTCCCACCCTCTGGAACTCACTACCTCACACCATCAGAGACTCCTCCTCACTCACCAATTTCAAAACATCACTCAAAACCTACCTGTTCAACAGTGCATTTAACATTTAACCCACAGCATTTAACCCCTAACAATCTCTTCTCCTTCTCCTTCCTTTTGCTTTGATTATTTACCTATTTATTTTTGTCTTTTTGCACTTTTTTTTTGTACTCTGTCAAAGCGTCTTTGGGCTTCTTGAAAAGCACTATATAAAATAAATTTTTTATTATTATTATTATTATCTCTTTGCTGATGTCTCCACTCTCTTCCCCTCCATTCCTCATCACTCAGATCGGCAGTCTGCAGCCTCCTCACTCTCTGCAGACCTGGACAAAATCACAGACTGGGCAAACAAGTGGAACATGTCTTTGAATCCTGACAAATCTCACACTCTTACGATGTTTCTCCGAAAAGACCGACTGGACAACCCTCCCATCTACTTTCTGAATAATCCTCTCCAAGAAGTTCTGTCACTCAAGCTTTTGGGTCTCACTATCTGCCACGATCTTTCCTGGGAAAACCACATTTCCAATCTGGCTTCCAAAGCCAGTCGCCGACTGGGCATCCTCCGTCGTGCGAAGTCCTTCCTTGGCACACCTGAGCTCCTCACCACATACAAGGCTTTCATCCGCAGCTCAATGGAGTACTGCTTTCCCCTCTGGGCTGGTGCTCCTGCCTCACACCTAGCTCGTCTTCATGCTGTTGAAACCAAAGCGTTCAGAATCATTGGAATCTCCCGCGATACGCTATCTCGGAGGGCCTTTTACTTACTCACCGCAGGCAGGTTGGTGGTCTTTCCGTCTTCCACCGACTCCTCTCCAGCCTTGCTCCCTCAGCTCTCTCTGGGCTCTGTCCCCCAAATATTCCTGCAGGTCGCACAAGATCTGCCTGCAACCCTTTTATGGTTAAACTGCCAAAATCAAGACTCTCTGCTCACCTTCACTCCTTCATTCCTCTTTTCTCCCGCCTCTGGAACAAATTCCCTCACTCTCTGCAATCCCACTCCTCCCTCTGGGTCTTTAAAATGGCTGTTCACCACCATCTCTTATCTTCCCCAATCCAAAACCTTGATCTTTTCTACCCCCGCTAATTTCACCCGAAATCCACTTTTTTGAGGTGCCGACTTCTTTCCTGGAAGTCCTTCGTGTCCTTGCGTTTTCTACCTCTCCTGCCTCCCCCCAGGCCCTCTCCCTCCCACACATCTCCCGATGTCCCTACTCTCAAATGTTGTGCCTGTGTGCTTCCTCCCCTTCTCTCCCCATCTTGTCGACCGCTCCCCTTTTTATATACTTTGTTTGCTTGTATGTTTGATTTGTTTGTTTGATAAATGTTCGCTCTTTCACAAGCCTCGACTCTGTATACAAGAAAAAAAAGAAAAAAAAAAAAGATAAATATGTAAGTATAAGTGATAAGATAAATATATAAGTATAAGTGATAAGATAGATAAAAAGTATAAGTGATAAGATAAATATATAAGTGATAAGATAAATATATAAGTATAAGTGATAAGATAAATATATAAGTATAAGTGATAAGATAAATATATATGTATAAGTGATAGAATAAATATATAAGTAGAAGTGATAAGATAAATATATAAGTATAAGTGATAAGATAAATATATAAGTACAAGTGATAAGATAAATATATAAGTATAAGTGATAATATAAATATATAAGTATAAGTGATAAGATAAATATATAAGTATAAGCGATAAGATAAATATATAAGTATAAGTGATAAGATAAATATATAAGTATAAGCGATAAGATAAATATATAAGTATAAGTGATAATATAAATATATAAGTATAAGTGATAATATAAATATATAAGTATAAGCGATAAGATAAATATATAAGTATAAGTGATAAGATAAATATATAAGTATAAGTGATAAGATAAATATATAAGTATAAGTGATAAGATAAATATATAAGTATAAGTGATAAGATAAATATATAAGTATAAGCGATAAGATAAATATATAAGTATAAGTGATAAGATAAATATATAAGTATAAGCAATAAGATAAATATATAAGTATAACTGATAAGATAAATATATAAGTAGAAGTGATAATATAAATATATAAGTATAAGTGATAAGATAAATATATAAGTATAAGTGATAAGATAAATATATAAGTATAAGTGATAAGATAGATATATAAGTATAAGTGATAAGATAAATATATAAGTGATAAGATAAATATATAAGTATAAGTGATAAGATAAATATATAAGTATAAGTGATAAGATAAATATATAAGTATAAGTGATAAGATAAATATATAAGTATAAGTGATAAGATAAATATATAAGTATAAGTGATAAGATAGATATATAAGTATAAGTGATAAGATAAATATATAAGTGATAAGATAAATATATAAGTATAAGTGATAAGATAAATATATAAGTATAAGTGATAAGATAAATATATAAGTACAAGTGATAATATAAATATATAAGTATAAGTGATAATATAAATATATAAGTATAAGCGATAAGATAAATATATAAGTATAAGTGATAAGATAAATATATAAGTATAAGTGACAAGATAAATATATAAGTACAAGTAATAAGATAAATATATCAGTATAAATGATAAGATAAATATATAAGTACAAGTAATAAGATAAATATATAAGTACAAGTGATAAGATAAATATATAAGTATAAATGATAAGATAAATATATAAGTATAAGTGATAATATAAATATATAAGTATAAATGATAAGATAAATATATAAGTACAAGTGATAAGATAAATATATAAGTATAAATGATAAGATAAATATATAAGTATAAGCGATAAGATAAATATATAAGTATAAGTGATAATATAAATATATAAGTGTAAGCGATAAGATAAATATATAAGTCCAAGTGATAAGATAAATATATAAGTATAAGTGATAAGATAAATATATAAGTATAAGTGATAATATAAATATATAAGTATAAGTGACAAGATAAATATATAAGTATAAATGATAAGATAAATATATAAGTACAAGTGATAAGATAAATATATAAGTATAAATGATAAGATAAATATATAAGTGATAAGATAAATATATAAGTACAAGTGATAATATAAATATATAAGTGATAAGATAAATATATAAGTATAAGTGATAATATAAATATATAAGTATAAATGATAAGATAAATATATAACTGATAAGATAAATATATAAGTACAAGTGATAATATAAATATATAAGTGATAAGATAAATATATAAGTATAAGTGATAAGATAAATATATAAGTATAAATGCTAAGATAAATATATAAGTATAAGTGATAATATAAATATATAAGTGATAAGATAAATATATAAGTATAAGTGATAAGATAAATATATAAGTATAAGTGCTAAGATAAATATATAAGTATAAGTGATAATATAAATATATAAGTATAAGTGATAATATAAATATATAAGTATAAGTGATAATATAAATATATAAGTGATAAGATAAATATATAAGTATAAGTGCTAAGATAAATATATAAGTATAAGTGATAATATAAATATATAAGTGATAAGATAAATATATAAGTATAAGTGATAATATCAATATATAAGTGATAAGATAAATATATAAGTACAAGTGATAATATAAATATAAAAGTGATAAGATAAATATATAAGTATAAGTGATAAGATAAATATATAAGTATAAGTGCTAAGATAAATATATAAGTATAAGTGATAATATAAATATATAAGTATAAGTGATAATATAAATATATAAGTATAAGTGATAATATAAATATATAAGTATAAGTGATAAGATATATATATAAGTATAAGTGATAAGATAAATATATAAGTATAAGTGATTAGATAAATATATAAGTATAAGTGCTAAGATAAATATATAAGTATAAGTGCTAAGATAAATATATAAGTATAAGTGATAAGATAAATATATAAGTATAAGATAAATATATAAGTATAAGTGATAAGATAAATATATATGTATGAGTGATAAGATAAATATATAAGTATAAGTGATAAATATATATCTCGTGGAGAGAGTGATTGGTTACTATAGTCGGGCCTTAAGTAGACCCGAGCGAAATTATTGTGTCACTCGCAAAGAGTTATTGGCTATGCTGGCTGCCATGAACCATTTCCACCCGTACCTGTACGGGCGGAAATTTTCGGTTCGAACTGACCATTCCTCCCTGCAATGGCTCCTGCGGTTCAAGGAACTGGAGGGCCAAATTGCAAGGTGGTTGGAAAAGTTGCAGCAGTACGATTTCAATGTGACCCATAGGGCCGGGAAGGCCCATGGTAATGCGGACGCACTCTCTCGGCGTCCTTGTCTGGGGGAAAACTGCAAATTTTGTGCGAGACACGAGGAAAGGGAGCAATTGGGCGATTCTGCCCCGATTCTCGTCGTCTGGGCAACCCGGGTGAGAGGGCCAATTTTGCCACTAACCGCGGACGAGGAATTTGGAGATTTGGCTTGGAGCACGGCCCAGCAGGAGGATCCTGTCCTGGGGCCGGTGTTCAATTGGGTCAAATTGGGGCAAAGACCAAAGGGGGAAGAGGTCACCCCCCTCGGGGCGCAAACAAAGGCGTATTGGGCTCAGTGGCAGACCCTGGAATTGAAAGGCAACATCTTATATCGCAAGTGGGTGGAGGTTCCCTCTGATAGAACTTCCTGGTTGGTGATAGTCCCTGACAAATTCAAGAACGTCATATTACAACAGGTGCATGGTACCCGCTCCGGCGGCCATTTGGGCAGGACAAAGACAATATCTCGGGTCCGCCGGAGGTTCTATTGGGTGAATATGGGGCGCGACATACAGGACTGGTGTCGGAGATGCGACGCCTGTTCTGACAAAAAGGGACCAGCACGGAGGATGAGGGCCCCCCTTCAATTACATCAGGTGGGGGCCCCCCTTGAGCGAGTGGCTATGGATATTCTAGGACCGCTGCCCCGCACCCACCAAGGTAATAAGTATATCCTCGTTGTAATGGACTATTTCACCAAGTGGCCGGAGGCCAACGCCCTCCCCAACCAAGAAGCCGGGGTTGTGGCGCAGGCCTTCGTAGAAGGATTTGTATGTCAGCACGGGATTCCACAGGAGCTGCACACCGATCAGGGTCGAAATTTTGAAAGTCAATTGCTAAAAGATGTGTGTAGACTCCTGTCAATTCGGAAAACCAGGACCACGCCCTTGCGGCCACAATCTGACGGGATGGTGGAAAGGTTCAATCGAACATTGATCCAACAACTGGCATTGTTCACCACCACCCGTCAGGATGACTGGGACGAACATCTCCCGTACCTGTTGATGGCCTACCGAACTAGCCAGCATGGGGCTACCGCATGCAGTCCAGCGTTGCTTATGTATGGGCGGGAGTTACGGGCTCGCGCAGACTTGCTATGCGGTCCCGTGCCAGACACCACGGATACACCGCCGAGGGAGGGTTACGCACGTCACCTGGAGGAAGGCATGGAGCGGGTCCATGCCTTCGCCCGCCGCCAGCTCCATCTGGCGGGGGCCAAGATGAAGCGCAGGTACGACGACCGGAGCCAGGGGAGTCAATACGCTCCGGGGATGAAGATTTGGTTCTTTAATCCCCGGAGGCGGAAGGGCAGGTGCCCAAAACTCACCTCCCCCTGGCAAGGCCCGGGAGTCGTCCTGTCGCAAATCTGTGACGTGGTCATTAAAATCAAAATGGGGCCACGGGCCCCCCCTCGGATCGTCCATGCCGACCGGATAAGACCTTATGCCGGCGAGCAGGCGTCCTCATGGATCGCCTCGGCTCTAGATGCCGAGGCAGGACCCAGTACCTCTTGCGACGGGGGCTCGTAGCGTCAGAGGACTGGGGGGATGGTAGTGGGGGATGGTAGTGGGAGATGCCCCATGTGAAGGGATGGCCAATCCACCATCCCTCACAATGGGGGGCAAAGGAGCACTAGGTTATGGGGTTGATGGCAGTGAAAACTAGCCCGGGTGGGTTAGGATATTGTGTGTAGGGACCTAGAAGATGACAATAGGTAACGCTAAGGTTAGTTAGTGACAATGACACCTGTAGTGGGGACGCAGGTAGATTAGAGTGGATTATAATGACATGGTATGTGCTTAGTTTAAAGGGAAGACGGGGAGCACTAAGTTAGCAGGGCAACAGGTAAATGAGATGATGCCGTGTGAGTGTTGGAGGTGTATAGAAGTGTATTGTGAAAAGTGTGTGAGGAACAGGTGTGATTGCACAGGTGTGCAACTGAACAGGTGAATGGAGCAGTGTTTGAGTGATAGTAGTGGTGATGTGTATTGTGATGACCAAATGGTCCAGGAAGAGAAGGAGGGTGCAGGTGGCACCAGGTGTGAGTGCACAGGTGTGCAACAACAGGTATGAGGAACAGGTGTATGGAAGACATGGAGTGTGGAATATATGGAGTCTTGGAATGGATGGTCGTGGAGTGAGTATGGTGGAAATTGTGGAGTGGAGTGGATGGTGCGAAGGTGTGAATGGGGGAAGGATGGACCCCCATCACGGATACCCGGGGCGGGTAGTGTAAGTGTTAGGTAGAGGGTACAGGTAAATTGTGGTTGGATATTGGCATCTGTGGTGCGGGTGGAAGAATGGTGATTGGATGGGTGCATTAGTGTTGTGGAAATGGCTGGGCGTGTAGCCTGTTAGTGTGTGTAGTTGGTTTGGGCACTCCACCACTGTGAGGATGTCGGCCAGGTGAGGCCGCAGGTGGGCTCTAGGAGCCGGTAGTTGTTGTGGATGGGGCCTGAGGATCCGGAGGACGGACCCGGGTAGCCCAGTGCCAGAGGGCACCGAGTGGGGTGACAGAGCCAGGAGGGGCCTTCCCCAGTTAGTTAGGTTAGGGTGAGGAGCTAGGTAAGCTCGGGTGGCAACTGCAGTGGTGGAGGTGTGCAGGTGGGTAGACCTGCTGGGAGAGCTACACGTCACAGCCCAGAAATTGTGCAAGGGCACCGGGAGATGAATCGGGGGAGTGAGACCCCAAATTGAGAAGCACCACAGTTTGGTCAATGGGAATTGGTTTTGAGAACCCATAGTGTAAGTTGGCCAATGGATTGGCAGGGAAAGACCCCAGGTAGTGTAAAGGGTGTTAAAGGCATTTAGAGGATAGTTAGGATTGAAGTCTCCTCGCACCATCTACATGCACTCACCTGAAGTAAAGATGACGTACCTCCACACCATGCCATGTTTTGTTATTTTACTGTGTAAATGTTTGGATTGTGAGACGCATCATGACGTGGGTGTGACATTGTGCTTTGTGTTCCATCTCTTCCTCCTTATGAGGATTGATGATGAATTGATGATGAATTGATGATGGCAAATTTTGAAGTAGAGGGATTGTGGAGACGAATTTGGTATTGAGGAAATATGGGGAAGAAGTGACGGTAGCGACAGATTGTAAAGGTGTAGATTTTTGTACATATGGGGTAAGGGCAAGGGTAGTGTAGGTGACAGGGGGGTGACGTACGGTAGGGACGAGTTTTCTCACTTCGCCCTCCGTACGCATTTCGCCTTGCATTGCCTTATTGATGTGTACCCTTGTGACCTTACCCCTCGCTCATTTGTCTCTTTTGTCTCCCACATGACCTGTGCGCCATTGGGCGCCGAGGGGAGCGTGCGTGGGTTGGCCATTCTGCGCCCGAAATTCCCAGAACCAGCTGTCTGCATCGATGCACCACATTATGGACCACATGCCTGTGGCCGAGCACCACTGATGGACCCCATGGGTTGGGGCATGGCCCCTCTGCTGGAACCGGCCATGAGGGCCCGAAATCTTGCTGGCAGACCTTGGCCACAGGGCACCGATGCCCCACAGGTGAACCACACATAGTCGGCCCCTGTGGGCCATAAATAAAATAAAAACGGACACATTAGGTGCATTCTTTTATTGCAAATAGGCCGCCAGCAAGGGAAGATGACAACACCAGGAAAATAATGATAGCCAGCAGAGGGAGCCGAAGAGCAAGAGACCACCTACAGGGTTAGGGGTTGTTGATTTTATTTTTATTGAACATGCATTGAACACTGATGAACTGTGGTGACTGCACCGATTGGTGCTTGGGGGTGTATTGGTGCGTTTTTGGGTGCTTTAATGGTGCATTTATGCAGAGCAGACTGTCTCCCCTCCAGAAAGAACCATCACAGGTCCTGGGTTAGTCTTGTAAATAAAAGTAGTGTCACTGTAAATAATGCTCCCCACCGTCAGTGTGTAGTTTGAAGACCATTCCGCAATTAGGTTAACTGTGGGCGTAAGTCTGTTAGGCAGGGTGCAATGGAGCAGTGGGACACATTTATTTATGTTTTAAAAACTGTCGCACTCAGGGTCAGGTTAAAAGTAGAGGGAACTACACCTACGTGTCACACTAAATAAAAAGTTGTAGGCCCGGGTCGTGCCTAAGAAGAGGAGGGTGCAGTGTTGCGGATATGAGGACTGTATTTTTTTTGATTGTGTTGTATTGTGGTAAATTGGTGATGAATATTGCTTGAGTCTGCGCCTCCTGCCTCAGGAGCTGTGTAAAGGTCAAAAGGGCGTCCCATAATTAGTCCACAAGCATACACGTCAGCCAATCATAGAATACCCCTGTTCGATAGTTATATCTTATTCTGTGTTTTAGGGTAAGGCTGTGTCTCCCATTAATAGAAGTACTCCATTGCACCAAGTGAAAGAGATAGATTCCCTTCATTCCCATTCCCAAAACCTCCATTCCCCCTTTTCGTCAATTGCCAACTGCATTTTGGGCGGTTTTCCCTTCATCCGCCATTGACCACGAGGCAGGGTTGGGGAAGAAAGGCGGGTCCCCACCTCGTCAAAAGGGGAGGAGTGAACCAGCCCTTGCCGACCAACCCAGAACGAGGGGTTGGCTTTAGAGGGCGGAGAGAGAACGTTTTGGGGAGGTTCGCAAAGGGTCAAGGGTGGGGCTTATATAACCCGAGGCAGAGGCCCCCGGAGAGAGTCGAGGAGGGAGGAGATCAGAAGACAGAAAGGCCTTGAGTTGGACTAAGCAAGAGAGGAAGTTGTTGGACTGGGTGGGACTAAGAAAGAGAGAGAAAGAGTCCTGAAGCTTGTGAGGGAAGGAGAGAGAACCCGTCACACCAACCCCCCACCAGCCGCGTTGGCTCCACCAAGCGTTCACCTCCACCAAGGCTCCACCAAGCTCCGCGTTGGCTCCACCAAGCGTTCACCTCCACCAAGGCTCCACCAAGCTCCGCGTTGGCTCCACCAAGCATTCACCTCCACCAAGGCTCCACCAAGCTCCGCGTTGGCTCCACCAAGCGTTCACCTCCACCAAGGCTCCACCAAGCGTTCACCTCCACCAAGTGTTCACCTCCACCAAGGCTCCACCAAGCTCCGCGTTGGCTCCACCAAGCGTTCACCTCCACCAAGGCTCCACCAAGCTCCGCGTTGGCTCCACCAAGCATTCACCTCCACCAAGGCTCCACCAAGCTCCGCGTTGGCTCCACCAAGCGTTCACCTCCACCAAGCATTCACCTCCAGCCATCCACCTCCTGCGATTCCTGTCATCATTCCCCGAGTGAGTCTGTCTTTTGTTTGTTCTGTCCTGGGTTAATTAAGACTGTAGGTAAGCTAGTATTTGCACTGCGTCACCTGCGTCTTATGTGTTGTAAATAAACGTGACTGCTTTCTTTTTGCTTATGTGTGTAAATAGTAAATACATTTAGTAGTATTTCCAAACCTATCTTTGCCTTCTTCTTCCTCTTTGCATTCGTCGTTTTAGTCTTTTCCCTCATTGAGCAGCCGTGGTGCGATCCGGCCAACGTTTGGGTGGAATCGGGTTCTAATCGGGGAATAACTGTTCGGTCGCGGCAATACCAACCGCTCGGTAAAATAACATCTTTAACCGCGTCCGCAACAATATATAAGTATAAGTGATAAGATAAATATATAAGTGATAAGATAAATATATAAGTATAAGTGATAAGATAAATATATAAGTATAAGTGATAAGATAAATATATAAGTATAAGTGCTAAGATAAATATATAAGTATAAGTGATAAGCTAAATATATAAGTATAAGTGCTAAGATAAATATATAAGTATAAGTGCTAAGATAAATATATAAGTATAAGGGATAAGATAAATATATAAGTATAAGTGATAAGATAAATATATAAGTATAAGTGCTAAGATAAATATATAAGTATAAGTGCTAAGATAAATATATAAGTATAAGTGATAAGCTAAATATATAAGTATAAGTGATAAGATAAATATATAAGTATAAGTGATAAGATAAATATATAAGTATAAGTGCTAAGATAAATATATAAGTATAAGTGCTAAGATAAATATATAAGTATAAGTGATAAGATAAATATATAAGTTTAAGTGATAAGATAAATATATAAGTATAAGTGCTAAGATAAATATATAAGTATAAGTGCTAAGATAAATATATAAGTATAAGTGATAAGATAAATATATAAGTATAAGATAAATATATAAGTATAAGTGATAAGATAAATATATATGTATGAGTGATAAGATAAATATATAAGTATAAGTGATAAATATATAAGTGATAAGATAAATATATAAGTATAAGTGATAAGATAAATATATAAATATAAGTGATAAGATAAATATATAAGTATAAGTGATAAGAAAAATATATAAGTGATAAGATAAATATATAAGTATAAGTGATAAATATATAAGTGATAAGATAAATATATAAGTAGAAGTGATAAGCTAAATATATAAGTATAAGATAAATATATAAGTATAAGTGATAAGATAAATATATAAGTATAAGTGATAAGATAAATATATAAGTATAAGTGATAAGATAAATATATAAGTGATAAGATAAATATATAAGTATAAGTGATAAATATATAAGTGATAAGATAAATATATAAGTATAAATGATAAGATAAATATATAAGTATAAGTGATAAGATAAATATATAAGTATAAGTGATAAGATAAATATATAAGTATAAGTGATAAGCTAAATATATAAGTATAAGTGATAAATATATAAGTGATAAGATAAATATATAAGTATAAGTGATAAGATAAATATATAAGTATAAGTGATAAGTTAAATATATAAGTATAAGTGATAAGATAAATATATAAGTATAAGATAAATATATAAGTATAAGAGATAAGATAAATATATAAGTATAAGTGATAAGATAAATATATAAGTATAAGTGATAAGATAAATATATAAGTATAAGTGATAAATATATAAGTATAAGTGATAAGATAAATATATAAGTATAAGTGATAAGATAAATATATAAGTATAAGTGATAAGATAAATATATAAGTATAAGTGATAAGATAAATATATAAGTATAAGATAAATATATAAGTATAAGAGATAAGATAAATATATAAGTATAAGTGATAAGATAAATATATAAGTATAAGTGATAAGATAAATATATATGTATGAGTGATAAGATAAATATATAAGTATAAGTGATAAATATATAAGTGATAAGATAAATATATAAGTATAAGTGATAAGATAAATATATAAGTATAAGTGATAAGGTAAATATATAAGTATAAGTGATAAATATATAAGTGATAAGATAAATATATAAGTATAAGTGATAAGATAAATGTATAAGTGATAAGATAAATATATAAGTATAAGTGATAAATATAAAAGTGATAAGATAAATATATAAGTATAAATGATAAGATAAATATATAAGTATAAGTGATAAGATAAATATATAAGTATAAGTGATAAGATAAATATATAAGTATTAGTGATAAATATATAAGTGATAAGATAAATATATAAGTATAAGTGATAAGATAAATATATAAGTATAAGTGATAAGATAAATATATATGTATGAGTGATAAGATAAATATATAAGTATAAGTGATAAATATATAAGTGATAAGATAAATATATAAGTATAAGTGATAAGATAAATATATAAGTATAAGTGATAAGCTAAATATATAAGTATAAGTGATAAGATAAATATATAAGTGATAAGATAAATATATAAGTATAAGTGATAAATATATAAGTGATAAGATAAATATATAAGTATAAGTGATAAGATAAATATATAAGTATAAGTGATAAGATAAATATATAAGTATAAGATAAATATATAAGTATAAGTGATAAGATAAATATATAAGTATAAGTGATAAGATAAATATATAAGTATAAGATAAATATATAAGTATAAGATAAATATATAAGTATAAGTGACAAGATAAATATATAAGTATAAGATAAATATATAAGTATAAGTGATAAGATAAATAAAAAGTATAAGTGATAAGATAAATATATAAGTATAAGTGATAAGATAAATATATACGTATATGTGCTAAGATAAATATATAAGTATAAGTGATAAGATAAATATATAAGTATAAGTGAAAAGATAAATATTGTTACGGACGCGGTTAAAGATGTTATTTTGACCGAGCGGTGGTGTAACCGCGACCGAACAGTTATTCCCCGACTAATACCCGATTTGCCCCAAACTTTGGCCGGATCGCGCCACCGCTATTCAATCGGGAAAACTCTAAAGCGACCGAATACAAAGAGGAAGAAGACTTACAGAAGTGTTTTTGGATTTATTACTTACACATATAAGTAGGAAGAAAGCAGTCATGTTTATTTACTGAAGATATTAGATACACAGTGCAACGCTAGCTTACCTACAGTCTTAATTAACCCAGGGACAGAACAAACAAGGACAGACTCAGGCGGGGAATGATGATAGGACTGGCGGGAGATGGATGGCTGGCGGGATAGGGAGGTCCGACTGGTCCTGCAGCCGATCGACTCGTGGGCAGCCGCCGCTCCTTCGCGGCCCTGCTCCAAACTGCCGTCCAGGCCTCACGCTGCTGTGGCTGCAGTTTCGGTGGCTCCAGCTGCAGCAAATGCAGTTGCGGTGGCTCGAGCTGCAGTAAGTGCAGTTTCGGTGGCTCGATCTGCAGCTCAACTCTGGACTTCTCTCGGACTCAACTCCTTGGACTCCCTCTCGTCTCTCTGTAAAAGCTCATCTCTCTGGGAAATGCCCTAGCTGCGGGTTATATAGGCCCCGCCCCTCAACCTTCGCAAACCTCCTCGATGTTTCTCTCCACACCCTCTCCAAGTCCAACCCCTTGTTCGTGGTTGGTTGAGTGGGGCTGACTCACTCCTCCCCTCTATGATGAGGTGGGGACCCGCCTTTCTTCCCCAACCCTGCCTCGTGGCCAATGGCGGCAATTGTTGGTTGGCAATGCGAATGGCAATTGACGAAAAGGGGGAATGGAAGTTTTGGGAGTGGGAATGAAGGGAATCTATCTCTTTCACTGGTGCAATGGAGGATTTCAATTAATGGGAGACACAGCCTTACCCTAAAACACATAATAAGATATAACTATTGAACAGGGGTATTCTATGATTGGCTGTGGTGTGGATGCTTTATGGACTTATTATGGGACGCCCTTTGACCTTTACACAGCTCCGGAGGCAGGAGGCGCAGGATAATAATAACAATAATAATAATACACACAATCAAAAAAAAATACAGTCCTCATATCCGCAACAATATTGTTGTGAATATGAGAATGTTTTTTTTTATTTTGTTGTGGTGGTAAAATGTTGTAAAATATCACCCCTCCTCCCTCCGTTGTGGTTGTATAAAGGTCAAAGGGCGTTCCCGTAGTTAGTCCATAAAAACATACATGCAGGACACGATATATCTTTTCTTTTGACAGTTATATCTTATTCTGTGTTTTAGGATAAGGCTGTGTCTCCCATTAATTGAAGTACTCCATTGCACCAGTGAAAGAGAATAGATCCCCCCCCTTTCATTCCCATCCCCAAAAATCCCCATTTCCTTCACATCCCCCTTTCGTGATTGCCGACCCTCGATTGCCATATTACATCCCCTCTCGTCATTGCTGAGCCTCGATTCCCAATCACCTCCCCTCCAATAACCGCCATTGACCACGAGGCTCGAGTCAGGGAAGAAAGGCGTGTCTCCACCTCGTCAGAGGAGGGGAGGGGCGCGCCCGCCCGTCGTCGTCCGGGGCGGAGCCCGAGGGTCGTGCGACCAGCCAGGGCCGAGGTGAGCGCCCCGATGGGCGTGTCCAAAGCGCCGGGGGCGTGATCGCTGGGGGCGCTATAAAAGGGCGCAACCGGAAGTGGAGAAGAAGAAGAAGAAGAAGAAAGAGAGATGCACTCTGGGTTGGAAAAAGAAGGGTTGTGAAGAGAGGAGGAGTTGGTTGCAAGGGGTTGGTCACAGTCGGTTGCCAGAGAGAGGAGTCGGTGGTGAGAAGTGAGAGAAGCAAGAAAGAGTTGAGGGTTGAGGGTTGAGGGACCAGACCAGTGAGACAAGTCCTGGGAACGCAGCGGACGGAGGCCGCCGCAGCAGCGACACCCGGCAACCGCCAAAGGGGGCCTGAACGGCGGTTTGGAGCAGGGCCAACAAAAAGGAACGGCGGCTGCCAAACGCACGATTGAGCTGCAAGACCCCCCCTTGGACCTTTCCTCTCCCGCCAGCCATCCACCTTCTGCCATCCCTGGCATTCCCCGCGTGAGTCAGCGTTCTGTTTGTTCTGTCCTGGGATATAAGTTAAGTCTGTAGGTAAGCTAAATTTGCACTGTGTCACCTGCGTCTTGTGCTTGTAAATAAACGTGACCTCTGACTTTTTGCTTGTGTGTAAATAGTAGGAATAAATGTAGTAGTATTTCAAACCTTTTTTTTGTCTCCGTTTTCCTCTTGCATTGCGTCGCTTTTGTCTTTTCCCTCATTGAGCAGCTAGGGTGCGATACAACCAACGTTCGGGTGGAATCGGGTGAGTTTTGTTAGGTCGCGGTTTTAAACCACCGCTCGGTCTATAACATCCTAACCGCGATCAGTAACAATATATAAGAATAAGTGCTAAGATAAATATATAAGTACAAGTGATAAGATAAATATATAAGTATAAGTGATAAGATAAATATATAAGAATAAGTGCTAAGATAAATATATAAGTATAAGTGCTAAGATAAATATATAAGTATAAGTGATAAGAAAGATATATAAGTATAAGTGATAAGATAAATATATAAGTATAAGTGATAAGATAAATATATAAGTACAAGTGATAAGATAAATACATAAGTATAAGTGAGAAGATAAATATATAAGTGATAAGATAAATATATAAGTATAAGATAAATATATAAGTAAAAGATAAATATATAAGTATAAGTGATAAGATAAATATATAAGTATAAGTGATAAGATAAATATACAAGTATAAGTGATAAGATAAATATATAAGTATAAGTGATAAGATAAATATATAAGTATAAGTGATAAGATAAATATATAAGTATAAGTGATAAGATAAACATATAAGTGATAAGATAAATATATAAGTATAAGTGATAAGATAAATATATAAGTATAAGTGATAAGATAAATATATAAGTATAAGTGATAAGATAAATATATAAGTATAAGTGATAAGATAAATATATAAGTATAAGTGATAAGATAAATATATAAGTATAAGTGATAAGATAAATATATAAGTATAAGTGATAAGATAAATATATAAGTATAAGTGATAAGATAAATACATAAGTATAAGTGAGAAGATAAATATATAAGTGATAAGATAAATATATAAGTTTAAGATAAATATATAAGTATAAGATAAATATATAAGTATAAGTGATAAGATAAATATTGTTACGGTCCGCGGATTGGATGTTATTTACCGAGCGGAGGTAACCGCGGCCGAACAGTTGTTCCCCGTTTCTTCCCGACTCACCCGATTCACCCAGACGTTGGCCAAATCGCGCTATGCCAAATCAATGATGGAAAGGACACGACGACTGGGAAAGATGAAACGACGCAAGGGGGGTACAGTTCTCAAGACCTCTGGAGGAGGGTATAATTACAGTGGTGGAGAAAAGGGGGTAGATTACAAGGCAGAGTGAGGTAAAGACACAGAAGAGATGGGCACTTAAATACAGTCTTATCTAATCCCAGACAGACCACGGACAAACGGACAAGGTAGACTCACACGGGGATTGATGGCAGGAATGTACAGGTAGGTCGCTGGCACAAGGTGCACCTTGGCTCGGGGACAGGATAAAGCACGGTTCAAAGATGCAGGGAGGTCTCACAGCGCTCGGAGGTGGTCTTGCTTGCTCCAAGCTCGGCGCGCATCTGACGTCACCTCCCTCTGCCCTGCGCATGCTCAACGGGGAGTGACACGCCCTCGGCTGGTTGGTTCCGCCCCAACTGGGGCCGGTCCGCCGCTTCCATTGGGTGCGGGAGTTACTGGGCTCCGCCCTTGACGAGGAGCCGACAGGGAGCCACGTTCTGCCCCTGTTGGGTAACCCCGTCGAGCACATGTCCAATGGCGGCTCGTTGGGAAGGCCTGGTGCCCTCCCACCACTCCTACCAACCAAGCCGGAGTGAGGACGCGCACTCCCTGCGCTCGTTGTTGTTGTTGTTGTTGTTGTTGGGGGTATTGGGAGGTTGGTTGCTGAGGACGCTAAGGTTGCTGTGAGGAAGAGCTGCGGGGAGGTATTGGGAGGTCCTAAACTTCCTAACGGTGCCATACAATCACATTCTGGTGCAACGAAGGGTCAGAATTAATGGAAACGAATCCTTACCTGACATAGACTAAGATTAACTAGCAAGATGTCCTATAGTTGTCTACCTGAGATGCGGTGGACCTGGATGTGACATTTAATGGGGGAAATAGGGGGAGGTCGGGTCTACAGAGTGTTGTTTACAGAAAATGGGACTAGGGAATGGGGGATTGGGGAGAGTTGGGAAGTATTGAGGAAATAGGGGAATATTTACAAGCGGATATGGATGGATGCAAATCCCATATCCTCCGCAACAATATATAAGTATAAAATAAATATATAAGTATAAGTGATAAGATAAATATATAAGTATAAGTGACAAGATAAATATATAAGTATAAGATAAATATATAAGTATAAGTGATAAGATAAATATATAAGTATAAGTGATAAGATAAATATATAAGTATAAGTGATAAGATAAATATATAAGTATAAGATAAATATATAAGTATAAGTGATAAGATAAATATATAAGTATAAGTGACAAGATAAATATATAAGTATAAGTGATAAGATAAATATATAAGTATAAGTGATAAGATAAATATATAAGTATAAGTGATAAGATAAATATATAAGTATAAGTGATAAGATAAATATATAAGTATAAGTGATAAGATAAATATATAAGTATAAGTGATAAGATAAATATATAAGTATAAGTGATAAGATAAATACATAAGTATAAGTGAGAAGATAAATATATAAGTGATAAGATAAATATATAAGTAGAAGATAAATATATAAGTATAAGTGATAAGATAAATATATAAGTATAAGTGATAAGATAAATATATAAGTATAAGTGATAAGATAAATATATAAGTATAAGTGATAAGATAAATATATAAGTATAAGTGATAAGATAAATATATAAGTATAAGTGATAAGATAAACATATAAGTGATAAGATAAATATATAAGTATAAGTGATAAGATAAATATATAAGTATAAGTGATAAGATAAATATATAAGTATAAGTGATAAGATAAATATATAAGTATAAGATAAATATATACGTATAAGTGACAAGATAAATATATAAGTATAGGATAAATATATAAGTATAAGTGATAAGATAAAAATATATAAGTATAAGTGATAAGATAAATATATAAGTATAAGATAAATATATAAGTATAAGTGATAAGATAAATATATAAGTATAAGATAAATATATAAGTATAAGTGATAAGATAAATATATAAGTATAAGTGATAAGATAAATATATAAGTATAAGTGATAAGATAAATATATAAGTTTCAGATAAATATATAAGTATAAGTGATGAGATAAATATATAAGTATAAGTGATAAGATAAATATATAAGTATAAGATAAATATATAAGTATAAGTGATAAGATAAATATATAAGTATAAGATAAATATATAAGTATAAGTGATGAGATAAATATATAAGTATAAGTGATAAGATAAATATATAAGTATAAGATAAATATATAAGTATAAGTGATAAGATAAATATATAAGTATAAGATAAATATATAAGTATAAGTGATAAGATAAATATATAAGTATAAGATAAATATATAAGTATAAGTGATAAGATAAATATATAAGTATAAGATAAATATATAAGTATAAGTGATAAGATAAATATATAAGTATAAGTGATAAGATAAATATATAAGTATAAGATAAATATATAAGTATAAGTGATAAGATAAATATATAAGTATAAGATAAATATATAAGTATAAGTGATAAGATAAATATATAAGTATAAGTGATAAGATAAATATATATGTATGAGTGATAAGATAAATATATAAGTATAAGTGATAAATATATAAGTGATAAGATAAATATATAAGTATAAGTGATAAGATAAATATATAAGTATAAGTGATAAGGTAAATATATAAGTATAAGTGATAAATATATAAGTGATAAGATAAATATATAAGTATAAGTGATAAGATAAATATATAAGTGATAAGATAAATATATAAGTATAAGTGATAAATATAAAAGTGATAAGATAAATATATAAGTATAAATGATAAGATAAATATATAAGTATAAGTGATAAGATAAATATATAAGTATAAGTGATAAGATAAATATATAAGTATTAGTGATAAATATATAAGTGATAAGATAAATATATAAGTATAAGTGATAAGATAAATATATAAGTATAAGTGATAAGATAAATATATATGTATGAGTGATAAGATAAATATATAAGTATAAGTGATAAATATATAAGTGATAAGATAAATATATAAGTATAAGTGATAAGATAAATATATAAGTATAAGTGATAAGCTAAATATATAAGTATAAGTGATAAGATAAATATATAAGTGATAAGATAAATATATAAGTATAAGTGATAAGATAAATATATACGTATATGTGCTAAGATAAATATATAAGTATAAGTGATAAGATAAATATATAAGTATAAGTGAAAAGATAAATATTGTTACGGACGCGGTTAAAGATGTTATTTTGACCGAGCGGTGGTGTAACCGCGACCGAACAGTTATTCCCCGACTAATACCCGATTTGCCCCAAACTTTGGCCGGATCGCGCCACCGCTATTCAATCGGGAAAACTCTAAAGCGACCGAATACAAAGAGGAAGAAGACTTACAGAAGTGTTTTTGGATTTATTACTTACACATATAAGTAGGAAGAAAGCAGTCATGTTTATTTACTGAAGATATTAGATACACAGTGCAACGCTAGCTTACCTACAGTCTTAATTAACCCAGGGACAGAACAAACAAGGACAGACTCAGGCGGGGAATGATGATAGGACTGGCGGGAGATGGATGGCTGGCGGGATAGGGAGGTCCGACTGGTCCTGCAGCCGATCGACTCGTGGGCAGCCGCCGCTCCTTCGCGGCCCTGCTCCAAACTGCCGTCCAGGCCTCACGCTGCTGTGGCTGCAGTTTCGGTGGCTCCAGCTGCAGCAAATGCAGTTGCGGTGGCTCGAGCTGCAGTAAGTGCAGTTTCGGTGGCTCGATCTGCAGCTCAACTCTGGACTTCTCTCGGACTCAACTCCTTGGACTCCCTCTCGTCTCTCTGTAAAAGCTCATCTCTCTGGGAAATGCCCTAGCTGCGGGTTATATAGGCCCCGCCCCTCAACCTTCGCAAACCTCCTCGATGTTTCTCTCCACACCCTCTCCAAGTCCAACCCCTTGTTCGTGGTTGGTTGAGTGGGGCTGACTCACTCCTCCCCTCTATGATGAGGTGGGGACCCGCCTTTCTTCCCCAACCCTGCCTCGTGGCCAATGGCGGCAATTGTTGGTTGGCAATGCGAATGGCAATTGACGAAAAGGGGGAATGGAAGTTTTGGGAGTGGGAATGAAGGGAATCTATCTCTTTCACTGGTGCAATGGAGGATTTCAATTAATGGGAGACACAGCCTTACCCTAAAACACATAATAAGATATAACTATTGAACAGGGGTATTCTATGATTGGCTGTGGTGTGGATGCTTTATGGACTTATTATGGGACGCCCTTTGACCTTTACACAGCTCCGGAGGCAGGAGGCGCAGGATAATAATAACAATAATAATAATACACACAATCAAAAAAAAATACAGTCCTCATATCCGCAACAATATTGTTGTGAATATGAGAATGTTTTTTTTTATTTTGTTGTGGTGGTAAAATGTTGTAAAATATCACCCCTCCTCCCTCCGTTGTGGTTGTATAAAGGTCAAAGGGCGTTCCCGTAGTTAGTCCATAAAAACATACATGCAGGACACGATATATCTTTTCTTTTGACAGTTATATCTTATTCTGTGTTTTAGGATAAGGCTGTGTCTCCCATTAATTGAAGTACTCCATTGCACCAGTGAAAGAGAATAGATCCCCCCCCTTTCATTCCCATCCCCAAAAATCCCCATTTCCTTCACATCCCCCTTTCGTGATTGCCGACCCTCGATTGCCATATTACATCCCCTCTCGTCATTGCTGAGCCTCGATTCCCAATCACCTCCCCTCCAATAACCGCCATTGACCACGAGGCTCGAGTCAGGGAAGAAAGGCGTGTCTCCACCTCGTCAGAGGAGGGGAGGGGCGCGCCCGCCCGTCGTCGTCCGGGGCGGAGCCCGAGGGTCGTGCGACCAGCCAGGGCCGAGGTGAGCGCCCCGATGGGCGTGTCCAAAGCGCCGGGGGCGTGATCGCTGGGGGCGCTATAAAAGGGCGCAACCGGAAGTGGAGAAGAAGAAGAAGAAGAAGAAAGAGAGATGCACTCTGGGTTGGAAAAAGAAGGGTTGTGAAGAGAGGAGGAGTTGGTTGCAAGGGGTTGGTCACAGTCGGTTGCCAGAGAGAGGAGTCGGTGGTGAGAAGTGAGAGAAGCAAGAAAGAGTTGAGGGTTGAGGGTTGAGGGACCAGACCAGTGAGACAAGTCCTGGGAACGCAGCGGACGGAGGCCGCCGCAGCAGCGACACCCGGCAACCGCCAAAGGGGGCCTGAACGGCGGTTTGGAGCAGGGCCAACAAAAAGGAACGGCGGCTGCCAAACGCACGATTGAGCTGCAAGACCCCCCCTTGGACCTTTCCTCTCCCGCCAGCCATCCACCTTCTGCCATCCCTGGCATTCCCCGCGTGAGTCAGCGTTCTGTTTGTTCTGTCCTGGGATATAAGTTAAGTCTGTAGGTAAGCTAAATTTGCACTGTGTCACCTGCGTCTTGTGCTTGTAAATAAACGTGACCTCTGACTTTTTGCTTGTGTGTAAATAGTAGGAATAAATGTAGTAGTATTTCAAACCTTTTTTTTGTCTCCGTTTTCCTCTTGCATTGCGTCGCTTTTGTCTTTTCCCTCATTGAGCAGCTAGGGTGCGATACAACCAACGTTCGGGTGGAATCGGGTGAGTTTTGTTAGGTCGCGGTTTTAAACCACCGCTCGGTCTATAACATCCTAACCGCGATCAGTAACAATATATAAGAATAAGTGCTAAGATAAATATATAAGTACAAGTGATAAGATAAATATATAAGTATAAGTGATAAGATAAATATATAAGAATAAGTGCTAAGATAAATATATAAGTATAAGTGCTAAGATAAATATATAAGTATAAGTGATAAGAAAGATATATAAGTATAAGTGATAAGATAAATATATAAGTATAAGTGATAAGATAAATATATAAGTACAAGTGATAAGATAAATACATAAGTATAAGTGAGAAGATAAATATATAAGTGATAAGATAAATATATAAGTATAAGATAAATATATAAGTATAAGATAAATATATAAGTATAAGTGATAAGATAAATATATAAGTATAAGTGATAAGATAAATATACAAGTATAAGTGATAAGATAAATATATAAGTATAAGTGATAAGATAAATATATAAGTATAAGTGATAAGATAAATATATAAGTATAAGTGATAAGATAAACATATAAGTGATAAGATAAATATATAAGTATAAGTGATAAGATAAATATATAAGTATAAGTGATAAGATAAATATATAAGTATAAGTGATAAGATAAATATATAAGTATAAGTGATAAGATAAATATATAAGTATAAGTGATAAGATAAATATATAAGTATAAGTGATAAGATAAATATATAAGTATAAGTGATAAGATAAATATATAAGTATAAGTGATAAGATAAATACATAAGTATAAGTGAGAAGATAAATATATAAGTGATAAGATAAATATATAAGTTTAAGATAAATATATAAGTATAAGATAAATATATAAGTATAAGTGATAAGATAAATATTGTTACGGTCCGCGGATTGGATGTTATTTACCGAGCGGAGGTAACCGCGGCCGAACAGTTGTTCCCCGTTTCTTCCCGACTCACCCGATTCACCCAGACGTTGGCCAAATCGCGCTATGCCAAATCAATGATGGAAAGGACACGACGACTGGGAAAGATGAAACGACGCAAGGGGGGTACAGTTCTCAAGACCTCTGGAGGAGGGTATAATTACAGTGGTGGAGAAAAGGGGGTAGATTACAAGGCAGAGTGAGGTAAAGACACAGAAGAGATGGGCACTTAAATACAGTCTTATCTAATCCCAGACAGACCACGGACAAACGGACAAGGTAGACTCACACGGGGATTGATGGCAGGAATGGACAGGTAGGTCGCTGGCACAAGGTGCACCTTGGCTCGGGGACAGGATAAAGCACGGTTCAAAGATGCAGGGAGGTCTCACAGCGCTCGGAGGTGGTCTTGCTTGCTCCAAGCTCGGCGCGCATCTGACGTCACCTCCCTCTGCCCTGCGCATGCTCAACGGGGAGTGACACGCCCTCGGCTGGTTGGTTCCGCCCCAACTGGGGCCGGTCCGCCGCTTCCATTGGGTGCGGGAGTTACTGGGCTCCGCCCTTGACGAGGAGCCGACAGGGAGCCACGTTCTGCCCCTGTTGGGTAACCCCGTCGAGCACATGTCCAATGGCGGCTCGTTGGGAAGGCCTGGTGCCCTCCCACCACTCCTACCAACCAAGCCGGAGTGAGGACGCGCACTCCCTGCGCTCGTTGTTGTTGTTGTTGTTGTTGTTGTTGGGGGTATTGGGAGGTTGGTTGCTGAGGACGCTAAGGTTGCTGTGAGGAAGAGCTGCGGGGAGGTATTGGGAGGTCCTAAACTTCCTAACGGTGCCATACAATCACATTCTGGTGCAACGAAGGGTCAGAATGAATGGAAACGAATCCTTACCTGACATAGACTAAGATTAACTAGCAAGATGTCCTATAGTTGTCTACCTGAGATGCGGTGGACCTGGATGTGACATTTAATGGGGGAAATAGGGGGAGGTCGGGTCTACAGAGTGTTGTTTACAGAAAATGGGACTAGGGAATGGGGGATTGGGGAGAGTTGGGAAGTATTGAGGAAATAGGGGAATATTTACAAGCGGATATGGATGGATGCAAATCCCATATCCTCCGCAACAATATATAAGTATAAAATAAATATATAAGTATAAGTGATAAGATAAATATATAAGTATAAGTGACAAGATAAATATATAAGTATAAGATAAATATATAAGTATAAGTGATAAGATAAATATATAAGTATAAGTGATAAGATAAATATATAAGTATAAGTGATAAGATAAATATATAAGTATAAGATAAATATATAAGTATAAGTGATAAGATAAATATATAAGTATAAGTGACAAGATAAATATATATAAGTATAAGTGATAAGATAAATATATAAGTATAAGTGATAAGATAAATATATAAGTATAAGTGATAAGATAAATATATAAGTATAAGTGATAAGATAAATATATAAGTATAAGTGATAAGATAAATATATAAGTATAAGTGATAAGATAAATATATAAGTATAAGTGATAAGATAAATACATAAGTATAAGTGAGAAGATAAATATATAAGTGATAAGATAAATATATAAGTAGAAGATAAATATATAAGTATAAGTGATAAGATAAATATATAAGTATAAGTGATAAGATAAATATATAAGTATAAGTGATAAGATAAATATATAAGTATAAGTGATAAGATAAATATATAAGTATAAGTGATAAGATAAATATATAAGTATAAGTGATAAGATAAACATATAAGTGATAAGATAAATATATAAGTATAAGTGATAAGATAAATATATAAGTATAAGTGATAAGATAAATATATAAGTATAAGTGATAAGATAAATATATAAGTATAAGATAAATATATACGTATAAGTGACAAGATAAATATATAAGTATAGGATAAATATATAAGTATAAGTGATAAGATAAAAATATATAAGTATAAGTGATAAGATAAATATATAAGTATAAGATAAATATATAAGTATAAGTGATAAGATAAATATATAAGTATAAGATAAATATATAAGTATAAGTGATAAGATAAATATATAAGTATAAGTGATAAGATAAATATATAAGTATAAGTGATAAGATAAATATATAAGTTTCAGATAAATATATAAGTATAAGTGATGAGATAAATATATAAGTATAAGTGATAAGATAAATATATAAGTATAAGATAAATATATAAGTATAAGTGATAAGATAAATATATAAGTATAAGATAAATATATAAGTATAAGTGATGAGATAAATATATAAGTATAAGTGATAAGATAAATATATAAGTATAAGATAAATATATAAGTATAAGTGATAAGATAAATATATAAGTATAAGATAAATATATAAGTATAAGTGATAAGATAAATATATAAGTATAAGATAAATATATAAGTATAAGTGATAAGATAAATATATAAGTATAAGATAAATATATAAGTATAAGTGATAAGATAAATATATAAGTATAAGTGATAAGATAAATATATAAGTATAAGATAAATATATAAGTATAAGTGATAAGATAAATATATAAGTATAAGATAAATATATAAGTATAAGTGATAAGATAAATATATAAGTATAAGATAAATATATAAGTATAAGTGATAAGATAAATATATAAGTATAAGTGATAAGATAAATATATAAGTATAAGTGATAAGATAAATATATAAGTATAAGATAAATATATAAGTATAAGTGATAAGATAAATATATAAGTATAAGATAAATATATAAGTATAAGTGATAAGATAAATATATAAGTATAAGATAAATATATAAGTATAAGTGATAAGATAAATATATAAGTATAAGTGACAAGATAAATATATAAGTATAAGTGATAAGATAAATATATAAGTATAAGTGATAAGATAAATATATAAGTATAAGTGATAAGATAAATATATAAGTATAAGTGATAAGATAAATATATAAGTATAAGTGATAAGATAAATATATAAGTATAAGTGATAAGATAAATATATAAGTATAAGTGATAAGATAAATACATAAGTATAAGTGAGAAGATAAATATATAAGTGATAAGATAAATATATAAGTAGAAGATAAATATATAAGTATAAGTGATAAGATAAATATATAAGTATAAGTGATAAGATAAATATATAAGTATAAGTGATAAGATAAATATATAAGTATAAGTGATAAGATAAATATATAAGTATAAGTGATAAGATAAATATATAAGTATAAGTGATAAGATAAACATATAAGTGATAAGATAAATATATAAGTATAAGTGATAAGATAAATATATAAGTATAAGTGATAAGATAAATATATAAGTATAAGTGATAAGATAAATATATAAGTATAAGATAAATATATACGTATAAGTGACAAGATAAATATATAAGTATAGGATAAATATATAAGTATAAGTGATAAGATAAATATATAAGTATAAGTGATAAGATAAATATATAAGTATAAGATAAATATATAAGTATAAGTGATAAGATAAATATATAAGTATAAGATAAATATATAAGTATAAGTGATGAGATAAATATATAAGTATAAGTGATAAGATAAATATATAAGTACAAGATAAATATATAAGTATAAGTGATAAGATAAATATATAAGTATAAGTGATAAGATAAATATATAAGTATAAGTGATAAGATAAATATATAAGTTTCAGATAAATATATAAGTATAAGTGATGAGATAAATATATAAGTATAAGTGATAAGATAAATATATAAGTATAAGATAAATATATAAGTATAAGTGATAAGATAAATATATAAGTATAAGATAAATATATAAGTATAAGTGATGAGATAAATATATAAGTATAAGTGATAAGATAAATATATAAGTATAAGATAAATATATAAGTATAAGTGATAAGATAAATATATAAGTATAAGATAAATATATAAGTATAAGTGATAAGATAAATATATAAGTATAAGATAAATATATAAGTATAAGTGATAAGATAAATATATAAGTATAAGATAAATATATAAGTATAAGATAAATATATAAGTATAAGATAAATATATAAGTATAAGTGATAAGATAAATATATAAGTATAAGATAAATATATAAGTATAAGATAAATATATAAGTATAAGTGATAAGATAAATATATAAGTATAAGTGATAAGCTAAATATATAAGTATAAGTGACAAGATAAATATATAAGTATAAGATAAATATATAAGTATAAGTGATAAGATAAATATATAAGTATAAGTGATAAGATAAATATATAAGTATAAGTGACAAGATAAATATATAAGTATAAGTGACAAGATAAATATATAAGTATAAGTGATAAGATAAATATATAAGTATAAGTGATAAGATAAATATATAAGTATAAGTGATAAGATAAATATATAAGTATAAGATAAATATATAAGTATAAGATAAATATATAAGTATAAGTGATAAGATAAATATATAAGTATAAGATAAATATATAAATATAAGATAAATATATAAGTATAAGTGATAAGATAAATATATAAGTATAAGTGATAAGATAAATATATAAGTATAAGTGACAAGATAAATATATAAGTATAAGATAAATATATAAGTATAAGTGATAAGATAAATATATAAGTATAAGTGATAAGATAAATATATAAGTATAAGTGACAAGATAAATATATAAGTATAAGTGACAAGATAAATATATAAGTATAAGTGATAAGCTAAATATATAAGTATAAGTGATAAGATAAATATATAAGTATAAGATAAATATATAAGTATAAGTGATAAGATAAATATATAAGTATAAGTGAGAAGCTAAATATTTAAGTATAAGATAAATATATAAGTATAAGATAAATATATAAGTATAAGTGATAAGATAAATATATAAGTATAAGTGATAAGATAAATATATAAGTATAAGTGATAAGATAAATACATAAGTATAAGTGATAAGATAAATATATAAGTATAAGATAAATATATAAGTATAAGTGATAAGATAAATATATAAGTATAAGATAAATACATAAGTATAAGATAAATATATAAGTATAAGATAAATATATAAGTATAAGTGATAAGATAAATATATAAGTATAAGATAAATATATAAGTATAAGATAAATATATAAGTATAAGATAAATATATAAGTATAAGATAAATATATAAGTATAAGTGATAAGATAAATATATAAGTATAAGTGATAAGATAAATATATAAGTATAAGATAAATATATAAGTATAAGATAAATATATAAGTATAAGATAAATATATAAGTATAAGTGATAAGATAAATATATAAGTATAAGATAAATATATAAGTATAAGATAAATATATAAGTATAAGTGATAAGATAAATATATAAGTATAAGTGATAAGCTAAATATATAAGTATAAGTGACAAGATAAATATATAAGTATAAGATAAATATATAAGTATAAGTGATAAGATAAATATATAAGTATAAGTGATAAGATAAATATATAAGTATAAGTGACAAGATAAATATATAAGTATAAGTGACAAGATAAATATATAAGTATAAGTGATAAGATAAATATATAAGTATAAGTGATAAGATAAATATATAAGTATAAGTGATAAGATAAATATATAAGTATAAGATAAATATATAAGTATAAGATAAATATATAAGTATAAGTGATAAGATAAATATATAAGTATAAGATAAATATATAAGTATAAGATAAATATATAAGTATAAGTGATAAGATAAATATATAAGTATAAGTGATAAGATAAATATATAAGTATAAGTGACAAGATAAATATATAAGTATAAGATAAATATATAAGTATAAGTGATAAGATAAATATATAAGTATAAGTGATAAGATAAATATATAAGTATAAGTGACAAGATAAATATATAAGTATAAGTGACAAGATAAATATATAAGTATAAGTGATAAGCTAAATATATAAGTATAAGTGATAAGATAAATATATAAGTATAAGATAAATATATAAGTATAAGTGATAAGATAAATATATAAGTATAAGTTATAAGATAAATATATAAGTATAAGTGATAAGATAAATATATAAGTATAAGTGATAAGATAAATAAAAAGTATAAGTGATAAGCTAAATATATAAGTATAAGTGATAAGATAAATATATAAGTATAAGTGATAAGATAAATATATAAGTATAAGTGATAAGATAAATATATAAGTATAAGTGACAAGATAAATATATAAGTATAAGATAAATATATAAGTCTAAGTGATAAGATAAATATATAAGTATAAGTGATAAGATAAATATATAAGTATAAGTGACAAGATAATTATATAAGTATAAGTGACAAGATAAATATATAAGTATAAGTGATAAGATAAATATATAAGTATAAGTGATAAGATAAATATATAAGTATAAGATAAATATATAAGTATAAGTGATAAGATAAATATATAAGTATAAGTTATAAGATAAATATATAAGTATAAGTGATAAGATAAATATATAAGTATAAGTGATAAGATAAATAAAAAGTATAAGTGATAAGATAAATATATAAGTATAAGTGATAAGATAAATATATAAGTATAAGTGATAAGATAAATATATAAGTATAAGTGATAAGATAAATATATTAGTATAAGTGATAAGATAAATATATAAGTATAAGTGACAAGATAAATATATTAGTATAAGATAAATATATAAGTATAAGTGATAAGATAAATATATAAGTATAAGTGATAAGATAAATATATAAGTATAAGTGATAAGATAAATATATAAGTATAAGATAAATATATAAGTATAAGTGATAAGATAAATATATAAGTATAAGTGACAAGATAAATATATAAGTATAAGTGACAAGATAAATATATAAGTATAAGTGATAAGATAAATATATAAGTATAAGTGATAAGATAAATATATAAGTATAAGATAAATATATAAGTATAAGTGATAAGATAAATATATAAGTATAAGTTATTAGATAAATATCTAAGTATAAGTGATAAGATAAATATATAAGTATAAGTGATAAGATAAATAAAAAGTATAAGTGATAAGATAAATATATAAGTATAAGTGATAAGATAAATATATAAGTATAAGTGATAAGATAAATATATAAGTATAAGTGATAAGATAAATATATAAGTATAAGTGACAAGATAAATATATAAGTATAAGATAAATATATAAGTATAAGTGATAAGATAAATATATAAGTATAAGTGATAAGATAAATATATAAATAGAAGGGATAAGATAAATATATAAGTATAAGTGATAAGATAAATATATAAGTATAAGTGACAAGATAAATATATAAGTATAAGTGACAAGATAAATATATAAGTATAAGTGATAAGCTAAATATATAAGTATAAGTGATAAGATAAATATATAAGTATAAGATAAATATATAAGTATAAGATAAATATATAAGTATAAGTGATAAGATAAATATATAAGTATAAGTTATAAGATAAATATATAAGTATAAGTGATAAGATAAATATATAAGTATAAGTGATAAGATAAATAAAAAGTATAAGTGATAAGATAAATATATAAGTATAAGTGATAAGATAAATATATAAGTATAAGTGATAAGATAAATATATAAGTATAAGTGATAAGATAAATATATAAGTATAAGTGATAAGATAAATATATAAGTATAAGTGATAAGATAAATATATAAGTATAAGTGATAAGATAAATATATAAGTATAAGTGATAAGATAAATATATAAATATAAGATAAATATAAATATATAAGTATGTCTTTCAATAATAGATTAAATGCAGGGAGAAAAAGGGTGTTATTTTTCAAGCCTGGCAAGCCTGGCATTTCAAGCCATGGGCAAGGTTTAGGGAAAGTGGGCGGGGCTTAGTAAAAAGTAGGTTGGGCTTAGGAAGGAGAAAAGGGGGCGAAATTTTATCAAGATAGGTGGTTTGAGTCAATAAGTTTCCATACTTTTCCCCATTGGCTTCAATGTTAAATTTGAGGTGAGCCAGAACCTATGAGTAGTAGTTAGGTCGATTGAGGATTTAATATTTGTAAATAGGTTGTCCCAAAAGAGGGTGAAATCTGATTGAAAGTCCAGTGAGTTATTGAGTTTTTAGCTGTTTCCCCATTGACTTCAATTTTAAATTCTACGTGTTTTAGTACCGTAGTTGGTAAATTAGCTTCGTAAAAAGTGGACACAATATTTGGAGAGAAAAAGGGGTGTAATTTTATGAGAGAGGGGGTGTGAGTCAATAAGTTTTTCCCTTTTTTCCCATTGACTTCAATGTTAAATTAAATGTGTCTCAGAACCCCCATTATTCCCCTGCTGACGTGACTGTGACTTGTGGACAGTGGTTAAAGACAGAAGGCATCCCAAGGGCATTGTAATGGTGGCATGTCTAACAAGGAGGAAGGAATAATTGGCAAGATAGAAGTAGAAAATAACCTGTTGGGATCTGGTTCTTCTGTTGATGGATTCTCTGAGCTGGACAGAGAATAGGAATTGGACCCTTTGATATTAGAGTGCAAGAGATGAAAATGAACACAGTCAACCTTCCGCCCTGTGTCCAACTTGCACTAGCTCTGCTAAGCCAAGCTCTATTATTCCCTGAATCACTTCTTTCCTAGAGGATCGATATCTCACCACCATTATCATTCCACTCCTGGAGCAAATGTTTTCTCAGACGCAGCATCTCATCGACTACGGGATTTTCATTTCTTCATCCGATATGTACGGAAGCTTATTCACAACGAATTGGTCATGTATAAATCAATAGAATGATAGCTGACGATAATAAAAGCTGCAGTTGTGCTGCAAGATGATTCTATCGGAGAAATAATCGAAACAAGATGTGGTGAAGTGAGTAATTTGATTAACTTGGGTTGGGAAGCTAACCTGGGTTGGGAAGCTAACCTGTTGTGGGACGCTAACCTGGGTTGGGAAGTTAACCTGGGTTGGGAAGCTAACCTGGGTCGGGAAACTAACATGCGTTGGGAAGCTAACCTGCGTTGGGAAGCTAACCTGGGTTGGGAAGCTATCCTGTTGTGGGAAGCTAACCTGGCTTTGGAAGCTAACCTGTTGTGGGTAGCTAACCTGCATTGGGAAGCTAACCTGGGTTGGGAAGCTAACCTGGGTTGGGAAGCTAACCTGGGTTGGGAAGCTAACCTGCGTTGGGAAGCTAACCTGGCTTTGGGAAGCTAACCTGCATTGGGAAGCTAACCTGCATTGGGAAGCTAACCTGGGTTGGGAAGCTAACCTGGGTTGGGAAGCTAACCTGGGTTGGGAAGCTAACCTGGGTTGGAAAGCTAACCTGGGTTGGGAAGCTAACCTGGGTTGGAAAGCTAACCTGGGTTGGGAAGTTAACCTGGGTTGGGAATCTAACCTGCGTTGGGAATCTAACCTGGGTTGGGAATCTAACCTGGGTTGGGAAGCTAAACTGGGTTGGGAAGTTAACCTGGGTTGGGAATCTAACCTGCGTTGGGAATCTAACCTGGGTTGGGAATCTAACCTGGGTTGGGAAGCTAACCTGGGTTGGGAAGTTAACCTGGGTTGGGAACCTAAACTGGGTTGGGAAGCTAACCTGGGTTGGGAATCTAACCTGCGTTGGGAATCTAACCTGGGTTGGGAATCTAACCTGGGTTGGAAAGCTAACCTGGGTTGGGAAGTTAACCTGGGTTGGGAATCTAACCTGCGTTGGGAATCTAACCTGGGTTGGGAATCTAACCTGGGTTGGGAAGCTAACCTGGGTTGGGAAGTTAACCTGGGTTGGGAACCTAAACTGGGTTGGGAAGCTAACCTGGGTTGGGAATCTAACCTGGGTTGGGAAGCTAACCCAGTGTGGGGAGCTAACCTGGTGTGGGGAGCTAACCTGGTGTGGGAAGCTAACTTGGTGTGGGAAGCTAACCTCGGTTGGAAAGCTAACATGGGTTGGAAAGTTAACCTGCATTGGGAAGCTAACCTGTTGTGGGAAGCTAACCTGGGTTGGAAAGCTAACCTGGGTTGGGAAGTTAACCTGGGTTGGGAATCTAACCTGCGTTGGGAATCTAACCTGGGTTGGGAATCTAACCTGGGTTGGGAAGCTAACCTGGGTTGGGAAGTTAACCTGGGTTGGGAACCTAAACTGGGTTGGGAAGCTAACCTGGGTTGGGAATCTAACCTGGGTTGGGAAGCTAACCCAGTGTGGGGAGCTAACCTGGTGTGGGGAGCTAACCTGGTGTGGGAAGCTAACTTGGTGTGGGAAGCTAACCTCGGTTGGAAAGCTAACATGGGTTGGAAAGTTAACCTGCATTGGGAAGCTAACCTGTTGTGGGAAGCTAACCTGGATTGGGAAGTTAACCTGTTGTGGGAAGCTAACCTGGGTTGGAAAGCTAACCTGGGTTGGGAAGTTAACCTGCATTGGGAAGCTAACCTGTTGTGGGAAGCTAACCTGGGTTGGGAAGGTAACCTGGGTTGGGAAGTTAACCTGGGTTGGGAAGCTAACCTGTTGTGGGAACCTAACCTGGTGTGGGAAGCTAACCCGGTGTCAGAAGCTAACCTGGTGTGGGAAGCTAACCTGGGTCAGGAATCTAACCTGTTGTGGGAACCTAACCTGTTGTAGGAACCTAACCTGGGTTGGAAGCTAACCTGAGTTGGGAAGCTAACCTGGGTTGGGAAGCTAACCTGGGTTGGGAATCTAACCTGGGTTGGGAAGCTAACCTGGGTTGGGAAGGTAACCCGGTGTGGGAAGCTAATCCAGTGTCGGGAGCTAACCTGGTGTGGGAAGCTAACTTGGTGTGGGAAACTAACCTGGTGTGGGAAGCTAACCTGGTGTGGGAAGCTAACCTGGTGTGGGAAGCTAACCTGTTGTGGGAACCTAACCTGGGTTTGGAAGCTAACCTGGGTTTGGAAGCTAACCTGGGTTGGGAAGCTAACCTGGGTTGGGAAGCTAACCCAGTGTGGGAAGCTAACCCGGTGTGGGAAGCTAACCTGGTGTGGGAAGCTAAATTGGTGTGGGAAGCTAAAATATCAGAGGGATCCAGGGTTTTATAAGGGGAGGGAGGGGTGAGTTTGCACAGATGGTGTGTGTGTTGGGACGGACCCCAGGGGGAGGAGGGGAGGCGTGGGGGATGAAGGGAGCAGGTGGTGATACCAGAAGGCAAATAATGCAAGTATAATATTTTTTTGAAGTACTGTAAGTCCCTAAACTGTCTGTCACCATGGCAACGAAGAGATTGCATTGAGACACTCGTTTATTTTTTTATCCTGCGCTCCCGAAGTGAAAAGCAGGGTTAGGCTTTCGGTTGCGTCCGGACGCGTGGCATGTCTGCATTTTTAAATTTCAATTTCTCAGCAATCGTTGGCCCGATTGACACTAAATTTGACATCATAGGGGGCGCCTCCACCTGTAGAATTTTCTTATTCATAATTATGACGTCATATATCACGTGGTACAGGAAAAGTTACACCTCTATATATGCCAAACCACTCAATGGAAAAAGTTGAAACAAGGCTCATTGTCAAGTACTCCCCATGGGGAATAAGATATGTTAATGATGATGCCATCAGTGCCTTCATTATTACCTTCATTCGACAAGTACAACGCGACAAGTACAACGCAACGCAACGCGACAACGACAAGTTGTTATGGACCGCGGATTGGATGTTATTTACCGAGCGGAGGTAACCGCGGCCGAAAAGTTGTTCCCCGTTTCTTCCGGACTCACCCGATTCACCCAGACGTTGGCCAAATCGCGCTATGCCAAATCAATGATAGAAAGGACACGACGACTGGGAAAGAGGAAACGACGCAAGGGGGGTACAGTTCTCAAGACCTCCGGAGGAGGGTATAATTACAGTGGTGGAGAAAAGGGGTAGATTACAAGGCAGAGTGAGGTAAAGACACAGAAGAGATGGGCACTTAAATACAGTCTTATCAATTCCCAGACAGACCACGGACAAACGGACAAGGTAGACTTACACAGGGATTGATGGCAGGAATGGACAGGTAGGTCGATGGCACAAGGTGCACCTTGGCTCGGGGACAGGATAAAGCACCTTTGGGCTTCTGGAAAAGTGCTATACAAAATAAATGAATTCTTATTATTCTTATTAATCTGATCAGTATGAAAACAAAAATTCCTCTGCAATTGTTGGTCCGATGGACAAAATTTGTACCATTAAAGCGGCTCCTCCTGCTGTACAATTTTTTAATGATAATTATGACCTCATAGGTCACGTGGTACAGACGCCATCTTGGAAAAATCGAAAAAATTTGCACCTCTATATCTCCGAAACCGCTAAATGGAAAAAAAATTGAAACATGGCTCATTGTCAAGTACCTCCCCATGGGGAATAAGACATGTTAATGATGATGTCATCTGTACCTTAATCATGACATCATAATTTGATAAGTACAACACTGGATTTGATCAGTATGAATTTTTTTTCGATGCAATTCTTGTTCTAATTGACACGAAATTTTCACCATAGGAGCGCCTTCTCCTGTAGAATATTCCAATGATAATTATGACGTCTTATGTCACGTGGTACAGGCACTATCTTGGAAAAACCGAAAAAAACGTTGCACCTCTATAATCTCTGAAATCTCTCCATGGAAAAAATTGAAACGTGGCTCATTGTAAAGAAATCCGCATGGGGAATAGGTGTTGATAATGATGATGTCATTGGTGCCGTAATTATGACGTCATCATTTGACAGGGACCACGCTTAGTCTGATCAGTTTGGAATTTATTGAGCGTTATCTATGCAACAATTATATTAGAGAATATTGTTACGTTTGTGGGGGGTAGGGATACGTCCAGGTCGATTGCATAGGTAGTGTGCTCCGACTGTCCTGAAGAAAAAGAAACCTCGATGTATCATAAGTAGGAAATTTGTGTGGACCAGATGTCGGGTAAGCTTTTATCTTCGACCCCATCAGAGGGGTGAGACTTGTTAATTAGCAAGGGATTATGGGTAATTAATCCCCTGTACGTAACTGCCTCTGTAATCTTTTACTATGTTCCTTATGACACCGCACTACAGACACCTCGTAAGAAATCGGCCATCAACAAACTAAAACAACCAACCGGAAACCAGCCATCAAGCACTACTGTGGATAACACCGACTTGGTGAGCACACAAGCACAGGCATGTTCATGAGGCCACGCCTCGAAGACCAGTGATTGGGCCTGGATTTGATTGGCACAGAGTCTAGTAAGATGAGACAATGGGATTGGTGAAGCAGGCACCGATGACGTCAGAGCTGCGTGTATAAAACAATTGGAGCGGCGGACATTAGCCCTTCTTGTTTTGATTCCGGTTGGTGAACGGTCGCTGAAAAGCTCTCTCAGCATCGACGTCCTCTTGGTTCTTCTCGTTCTGGATCCCATAGCGAACAAAGATTTATTACAGACTGGGTTTCTTGAGATATTCAAATCAGAGATCCGTTTGAGAACGTTTGAGGAGGGTGGAATGAAAGTGAGTTTAGAGAATGAAGAAAGGAAGAATTGTACAAGATTGAATTTTTTTTTGTGATGAAAGATTTAATGAGCATATTGATTGCAGCCTTTTGAACAAGAAGGAAAAAAGCGAGTTCTAATATACAAATGAATATAATATTGCAGGGGGGGGGGGGGGGTTTAAACATTCTAAAGCAAAACCGTTGGTTCAACACGTGTACGCGGCGAGGGAGGGGAGACCGCGCGGAGAGGAGGTAATTATTATTATTATTATTTTATTTTTGTATTTAAGACATCAAACAAATGGTAAGAGGTTAGGGGGAAAGGAGGGGCTGAAAAAAAATCCAGAGAAAGATTGAACGTGAACAACAAAAGACCATACGATGCAACTGGGCAGGCCTCAAGGCTAACCAGGCCCCAAACACAGATGACCAAACTGACTGACACGTATACAATTGTGCACGAAATGCAAAACATGCTCGAACCAGAAACACAGTGGAGACAAACACAGCAAAACAAAATACTTAACTTTGAGAAAAAACAAACAAACTTTGATCGACGTGGACGAGCTCTGACGACACACCACCTCACCCGGGGAACCAATGAGCCATGTTTCAATTTTTTTCTATTCAGCGGTTTAGAGGTGTAACGTTTTTCCAAGATGGCGTCCATACCACATGACCTATGATGGCATATTTATGAATTAAAAAATTTGACAGGCGGAGGCACTCCTACGGAAAAATTTCGTGTCAATCGGACCCAACGGTTGCCGAGAAAATGAATTTTAAAATGCAGACACATACGCACATATGCCACACATACGCAGGAGAATGCCTAACCCTGCTTTTCGCTTCGCGAGTGCAGGGTAACAAATGAGACTAGCACCATGTATGGCCGAGTGAGGCCGCTTAGATGGAATAAAGATGGCGCTTGATTCTCTCCGCGTGTCTCCATCATTGTGCTAAAGACACCACAATTGGCGACAACGATTTGTCAAACCATGGCTACGTCACATGGAAAGGTCACAGAGTGTGCCGGAGACAACGTTGAACTCTGCGTAACAGCTCAGTTTTTATTTCATCGCTAACGACATCGCCAATGCTGGAAAACGGAAAGCGATTCTTGTGTCATCACTGCTGGTAGAGGTGTTCCGTTTGCAGTCAGCCTTGATTTCACCTGGATGATGCTATCACCTACGAATCCACAGTCAAGACGTTGCACGGCCATATTAAACGGGCAAATTGCCGCATTTATCACAGTATGAGTTTGACAACCTCGTTCGGCTTCCCGATGAGAGGGTAGCTGATTTTGCTACTAGACTCAAGCATCTGGCAGGAGATTGTTGTTTTGGTGATAATGAACAGTCACAGAGATTGAAGGATCGTTTTATCGCTGGGTTGTGGGATGAGAATATGGTCACATCAATTCTTAGGATAAAGTTTGAAGAGATTATGTTTGCTACATTTTACGTTTGCTACATTTTACATTTGCTACGTTTGCTATTTTACAGAATTTGTTTTCACCGAGTCTTAATCTACTTTAGCGAATACCATAAATGAAAACGTAAATCTAAGCGGAGTTCAAATGAAGATGTGACACCATCGGGAAGTGAAAGTAAAAAAAAGGAGTGCTGTCTACTGTATCGCTATGGCTTGCTAAAGGAGCCTGCAGAGCGCACTCCTGTTAATTATCTTCCAAAAAGGTGTTTACATTTACCCAAATACCCAGTTTTTATTTCAGCACTCTCTTGTAGTTCCCTTAATGTGCCTGCAAGGTTTGGGGCTGCTAGGTTTCATGGTTTTGGAGTTATGGAGGAGACACACATACACTGACACACACTGTCTTTTATTATTTTGGACACACACAGGCAGACTTTTTAATCCAATCTTTCACCATGTCATCCTACTTTTCACCTGAAAGCAAGGGAGAACCTCTCAGCATTTTCGGCATGGAGTGGATCATCTTCTCTGGATTACCTTTCTTCTTCTGCAAGTAGGCAACCTTTCTATATTTCCGACCGTGGTCTCATCTATGGGCCGCCCCAGCTTTCCCAGCAGAGATATACATTTTCCACGAATTATAATTCCCATGAAAATTATTTGAAAGTCGAACCGGGAAAGAATTTAGGCAAATATTAATTGAACAATAACCAGCAGTGAGGCTGCCCCATATTCATCGTCCATCAACATCGTTAAGTTGGCCATGTTGTTCAGATGCCTGACTCACACCTTCCAGAGCAGGAAGACTTCACCACCATGGACTTCTCCCAGGTCAGAGAAGGCCAGCAGAAAGAGTCTAATGATGTCCTCCAAGCCACTATGAAGGAATATAACACCAACACATGGGAAACAGCAGCAACAGTGGAAGCTGAAGTTCTGGGAATGTTCTCAAAACTTCGAAAAAACCAGACATCAGTCAGAGCTTCCGGTCCCTCGAATGAGGAAGCGACTTCGATTTCTCCACGGCATCAAAGTTTAAGTATTTTCTCATTCATGTCTTTGTCAAATTTCCACTTGTTATTTTATTGTGTATGTGTTATTGTATGTTTCTAGTTAGTATTGGTTTGCAATTCGTGCAAACTTGTGTAGAATTAATCGTTCTCTGTTCGCACCGCATGCGCGGCCTGGTAACTTGAGGCCTCCCCCCCCCCCCCCCTCGTCGGTGTTTTGTGAATATAAGTTCTTTCCTTCGCTGTATGGCTTGTTTCTTAGATTTTCCCTTCTCCCACTAACTTCCCTGAACATCTACCCTTTGTCTAACGTTTCAAATACAAAAATAAATAAATAAATAATAATAATAATTTCCTTCTCTCCTCGCGGGCCTCGCCCACGTGTGCTGTTGTCTCACCCCGCCCCCTTTATCTCCTTTTCTTCCACCTCTGCCTTCCATCTCCACCCTCGCCCCTCCCCTTCAAAACTCTCCCCTCACCCTTCCCCTTCAAAACTCCCCCCTCACCTCTCCCCTTAAAAACACCCTTCTCACCCCTCCCCTTCAGAAATCCCGCCACCCCTCCTCTTCTAATCTCCCCCCCTACTATCTTTCTCCAATTATCCCCCACCCCCTCCTCCTCAAAGCTACCTCCTCCCCACTTCCTCTCCCTTCCATCACATACCTCCACCTCCGCCCACCTTGGATTTGCTCTGCCCCCCCCCCCCCCTCAAACAACACCACACTGTGCCTCATCCCATCACCATCAAACCTTTTGTCCTCCTCATCCTTCCCTTTCTCCTAACTATTCTGCCATCTCTGACACACTATCAACTGCTCTCCCTACCTCCCCCTCTCAACCCTCATCTTACCCTACCCCTCCCCTGTCCTGTACTCAATGCTCCCCCTCCCTCTTCCTTAACAGTATGGACCTCCAACATTGGGGGCCTTCACTCAAACCTGATTGATCTCTCCATACAGGTTTCGTCTGACAAACCAGACTTAATCTGCTTAACAGAAACTTTCCTCCTTCAGGATGTCTCTGATTCCTTAATATCTCTTCCTGGTTACTCCATCCTCCGGTATAATAGACCCGAGCCTCGTCCTGGTGGTGGGGTTACTAGATTTATCAAAAACTCTCTTCCTCACTCTCCTTGCACTGCCCTCTCTCCAACCCACCCCCAGGAGTACCTCTGGCTATGGCGTCCTCTCAGCTCTCACCTTTTGTTCATATGTGTGCTGTACCGTTCTCCAAACAGTGATGACTCCATTTACATCTCCCAGTCTGACAACATGGACCAACTTGCCGCTTTACACAAAAAAGGTGGAAAAACAGATCCTTGCAACTACAGACCAATAAGCCTGCTCCCAATTATCAGCAAAGTCATGGAATCCATCATTGCTTCGGATATCAAATCCTTCCTCTTCTCCAATGGCTTGATCTCTGATCATCATTTTGGTTTCAGACCACGTCACACTACTCTGGACATGCTGCTTCTGCTGTCTCAACAATGGATGGAGGTCCCCAATGTCAAACAGGAAATTAGAGCTGTCTCCCTTGACATATCACGTGCCTTCGATACGGTCTGGCACCCCGCTCTGCTCACCAAACTCTCCTCCTATGGTATCCATGGAAATCTCCACGCATGGTTTGTGCACTTCCTCTCTGGTCATAGTCAACGTGTGGCCCTGAATGGATTTCTCTCATCTCCCCTTCCTGTTCAGGTTGGAGTTCCCCAAGGCAGTGTTCTGGGCCCTGTACTTTTTCTGGTCTTCATCAATGATCTCTCTGACTCTTTGGAAAATCCTCTCTATCTCTTTGCTGATGACTGCACTCTCTGCTGCTCCATTCCTCTTCTCTCAGATTGGCAGTCTGCAGCCTCCTCACTCTCTGCAGATGGAACATGTCTTTCAATCCTGACAAATCTCACACTCTCACTTTGACTCTCCGAAAAGACCGACTGGACAACCCCCCCATCTACTTTCTCAACAATCCTCTCCAAGAAGTTCTGTCACTCAAGCTTTTGGATCTCACTATCTGCCATGATATTTCCTGGGAAAACCACATTTCCAAGCTCCAAAGCCAGTCGCCGACTGGCCATCCTCCGTCGTGCAAAGTCCTTCCTTGGCAGTTACAAGGGAAACCATACAAGGGTTTCATCGGCAGCTCAGTGGAATACTGTTTTCCCCTCTGGGCTGGTGCTCCTGCCTCACACCTAGCTCGGCTTCACGCTGTTGAAACCAAAGCGTTCAGAATGATTGGAATCTCCCGCGATGAAGTTAACTCCGAGGACCTTTCACTCACTCATCTCAGGCACGTTGGTGGTCTTTCTGTCTTCTACCGACTCCTCTCAGGCCTAGCTCCCCCAGCTGTCTGTGCTCTGTCCCCCAAATATTCGTACAAATTGACCTCAATCCAGACAAAAGCCTCTCCTCAGTGAAAGACATGAAAGCCTGTTTGGAGTTTGCAAAAAAGCAACTAAAGGACTCTCAGACTGTGAGAAACAAGATTCTGTGGTCTGATGAACTCAAGATTGAACTGTTTGGCCACTCTGCCATAAAGCCCAGATCGGTGGAGTGTTGCAGTGATGGTCGTCCTTCTGGAAGTTTCTCCCATCTCCACACAGGATCTCTGAAACTCAGCCAGAGTGACCATCGGGTTCTTGGTCACCTCTCTTACCAAGGCCCTTCTCCCTCGATTTCTCAGTTTGGCCGGGCGGCCAGTTCTATGAAGAGTCCTGGTTATTCAAAACTTCTTCCATTTAAGAATTATGGAGGCCACTGTGCTCTTGGGAACCTTCAATGCAGCAGAGATTTTTATTGTAGGCTTCCCCAGATCTGTGCCTCGACACAATCCTGTCTCTGAGCTCTGCAGACAGTTCCTTCGACCTCATGGCTTGGTTTTTGCTCTGATATGCATTGTCAGCTGTGAGACCTTATATAGATAGGTGTGTGCCTTCCCAAATCATGTCCAATCAATTGAATTTACCACAGGTGGACTCCAATCAAGGTGTAGAAACATCTCAAAAATGATCAAGAGAAAAGGGAGGCACCTGAGCTAAATTTCAAGTGTCATAGCAAAGGGTCTGAATACTTATGTCAATGTGATATTTCATTTTTTTTCTTTTTAATAAATTTGCAAAACTTTCTAAAATCCTGTTTTCTCTTTGTCATTATGGGGTATTGAGTGTAGATTGATGAGGGAAAAAATGAATTGAAACGATTTCAGCAAAAGGCTGCAACTAACAAAATGTGAAAAAAGTGAAGGGATCTGAATACTTTCTGAATGCACTGTGTCTGGCTATAATCAGCATAACAAATGCTGACATTTAAATTATGTAAAATTTAGCAAGTGTGTGTGTGTGTGTATGTATATATATATATATATATATATATATATATATATATATATATATATATATATATATATATATATATATATATATATATATTTTATATATATATTGTTGCGGATATGGGATTTGGCCTCCATCCATATCCGCTTGTAAATATTCCCCTATTTCCCCAATACTCCCCAACTATCCCCAATCCCCCATTCCCTAGTCCCATTGTCTGTAAACAACACTCTGAAGAACCGACCTTCCCCTATTTCCCCCATTAAATGTCGCATCCAGGTCCACCACATCTCACGTAGACAACTATAGGACATCTTGCTAGTTATTCTTAGTCTATGTCAGTTAAGGACTCGTTTCCATTAATTCTGACTCTTCGTTGCACCAGAATGTGATTGTATGGCACCGTTAGAAAGTTTAGGACCTCCCCATACCTCCCCGCAGCTCTTCCTCATGGTACAACAACAACTACAACAACAGCGGCGGCGGCGCGGGGAGTGTGCGTCCTCACTCCGGCTTGGTTAGCCGCCATTGAACATGTGCTCCGACGGGGTTACCACGCAGGGGCTCGCTGTCAGCTCCTCGTCAAGGGCGGAGCCCGGTAACCCCCCGCACCCAATGGAAGCGGCGGACCGATTCCATCTGGGGCGGAGCTAACGAGCCGAGGGCGTGTCACTCCCCGCTGAACATGCGCAGGAAGAGGGAGGTGACGTCAGATGCGCCTCAGCTTGGAGAGAAAAGGACGCCACCTCCGAGCGCGACAATACCTCCCCGCATCTCTGGACCGGACCGGGTCGATTCTGCCCCTGAGCCAAGGTGCACCTTGAGCTATCGACTGCCTGCCCTTCCTTGCCATCAATCCCTGTGTAAGTCAGTCTTGTCCCGTTTGTCTGTGGTCTGTCGGGAAATTAAGATAAGACTGTGTCTAAGTGCCCATCTTGCTGTGCTTTACCTCTTGCCGTGTATTCTACCCGTTTCTGCATCACCAATATTATATCCTCCTCAGGAGGTCTTGAGAACTGTACCCCTTGTGTCGTTGCATTTATCCCAGCCGTTGTGTCCTTTCCTTCATTGATTTAGCATAGCGCGACTTAGTCAACGTCGAGTGGAATCGGGCGGGATAGGGTTCTAATCGGGGAGTAACTGTGCGGACGCGGTAATACCAAACCGCTCGGTAAACTAACATCTAAAACCGCGTCTGTAACAATTGGTTGTCAGGAGTTGGATTCGGACCTGGGACTAAATTTGTTAGGCCCAAATTTTGGAACACCAATTGTACTATTAGAGTAACAATTGGTGTCGAGGAGTGAGATCGGACCCGAAGCGCGCTTAAAGCGCTCAAAATTACAAGTGACCGAAATTTGATTTTGTTTTACAAAAATAAAAACCCGAATTTTGAAAGTCGCGCTATGGCGGATCAAGACGGCTGGGTTCCGGTAGAGGAGAGTGAGGCAGGGTCGATCCAGGACCAAATTGAGGGACATGAGGGACATGAGGAGAGCGAAGCAGTGAGGGTGGCAGGTTCGCAAAATAGCGTCGTCGCGCACGAGGTTACGGGCACGCAAAATGGCGCCTCGCACATGGCCACGGCGACCGCGCCCGCGACCGTAGTAGCGCCGCTGGTAGCTTTGAACCTTTTTTTTAATACAAATGAAGGCCCTTATGGCCCAGAATAGCGAGAAAATGAGGGAGGACATGGGGGCCAATAGCCAATGGTTAGAACAAAGGATGGGGTCCAATAGCGAGAAATTGACGGAGGACATGGGGTCCAATAGCGAGAAATTGAGGGAGGACATGGGGGCCCAGATCGGAGGGTTAGGGAGTAGAATAGAGGGATTAGACAATAGATTAGGGGAAATACAGGAGGGGTTAATGGGGGTAGAAAACAGAATGGCCGCTCAAGAGAATCAAATGGAAGGGATGCAAAAGGGGTTAGAGGGGTTAGAAAACAGTATGGAAGGCAAATTGAGGGACATGAGGGACCAAGCGGAAAGGGAAGTTAAACAAATGGGGCAGCAGATAGAGGGGGTCAGAATGGGGGTAGAAACCAAACTGGATGCTCACAGGGAGGAAATGGAGCAGATGAGGGTGGCATCTGGGCAGGAGATGCAAGTGATGGGAGAGGAGATCAGAGGAGGTGTGAGTGAGGAGGTCGGAGGAGTGCGCGAGGAGGTGAGGCACTGTAAGGAGCACATGGAGAAGGAGGTGAGAAAGGGGACTCTAAAGTTACAAGGGGGCATAGAGGACCTGACGCAGGAGGTGGAACAGCTGACGGAGGGACAAAAAGAACTAACCGAGCAGGTTCAAAGGAACACTGCGGTATTAGGAGGGTTAAAAGCGACACAGAAAGAACTAAAAGACGACTTAATAGCGACGAAGAGGGAATGTCAGATGGTACGTGAGGGACTGACAACGAGGATGGACGAGGTGACAGAGGTAATGGAGACAAAGGACCGGCAGGTGAGGACGCACATGGAAACGGTCAAGGTAGCCTTAGAGGACGAACTTGAGGAGACGTACCGGGAAATAAAAGAGGTAAAGCAGAAATTAGAAGAAGTGGAAGAAGGGGTGAGCGAAATTAAGAAGCGACGGAGAGAGAATAAGAAAGAGATAAAGGAGGAAGTAAAATAATTGGTCCAAAGTCTGTGTTCGGATCGTGATGATGTGCTCATTAACCGGATGAGGGATTCGCAGGTGATGGAGGAGAAGCGAAGAGGAAGAGGACCCGGTGTAAGTGGTGACCAATATGGTCGTGCGTATGATGCGCCAGGTGATTTAAGAAGCGTGGGGGTCGAGATAGACCCGGATGTTCGTGAGAGGCCAAGAGTGAGGTGTATGGCTGGTCCGGAGGGTATGGAACGAGAGGTGCGAGGTGTGGGTGAGCAAGGTTGTGGTGGTATGGAATGGGTAGCGGGTTGCGGAAGTGTGACCCATGCATCGACACCAACAGGGGTAGTTGTTAGAGGGACAGGGGAGGCACGAGAGCCCCTTGGGGGTAATGTACTGTGGGGGCCCGGCCGGTTCGGCCCCGCGCTGACCCCGCAAGGGGCGACGCACGGGGTCCGGCAGGCGGGCAACGACTCACATACGAGGTGGTCCCACAAGGTCCCACTCGCGCCGTATGACGGCAAGAGTGATCTACGCGCGTACCTGGCGCAGTTTGACTGTGTGTGTAAGGGCAACGGTTGGGGTGAGGACGAAGGTGGAGTACACCTGGTGGCCGCATTGCGCGGCGCGGCGGCGGAGGTGTTGACGGCATTACCAGCGGGTGCTCTCACCCTGCCAGCCCTCCGCGACGCCCTAATTAATCGATTCGGCATTGAACAGCAGAGCGAGCTTGTTAAAGCTCAGCTCGCGCTGCGAAAACGCAAGCCCCAGGAAGCCATCGGGGAACTTGCCCACGACATTCGCCGTGCAGTGGGGATCGCACATGCTAGCATGGCAGCGGATTCCCAGGAAAGCCTGGCGCTGGACAATTTTATCCAGGCCCTCCCGGATATTGAGCTCCGGCAACAGCTCGCCATGTGGCGCCCGCAGACTCTGAGCCAGGCGGCTGACGCTGCGGCCCGTTGGGAAGCAGCGAGGCCCCTGGCCCGGGGGGGCGAGCGTCACGCAATGGCGGTCCGCCAGGTGGGACCCCCGATAGAGGGCGGACCCCTTAGGGGGCCCGCCCCCGACGTGAGTCCTGACCTGGCGGGCATGGTCCGGAGGCTGGTGGACCAGCGCCTGGCGGGACCTGGACCATGGCAGGCGGCCCCGGAGGTGGCCCGCGGTGGACCACGAGCGGGTAATCCTATTCGGACCTACAGGGGGGGAAATTTGGAATTCCGGAGACAAGCACCTTATCAGGTGAGGTGCTATACTTGCAACCGTCTGGGTCACCTGGCGCGGCACTGTCGAGCCACGTGCCGGGATGATCCCTGGCGGTTGAGGTCCTCAACTCCGCCCAGGGGGGAGCGGGTTAGCCGACCCCAGACACCCCCCCGCCAGACCCCGGGAAACTAGAAGGTGTCGGGCACGTAGGGCGGTGTTCGGCAGAAGAGGATGGAGGAGAGCCCTCATTGACGCGACAGGTCATTTATTGTGGCCAAATTGGAACCGGTAGCCTGACAATCAGATGCAAAATTGCCGGCGTGGGGGTAGACGCCGAAGTGGACACAGGAGCTAGCGCCACGATCATCAGCCCTGTGGTCCTTGATTCGAGCGCAGGTGGCTGGGATAAGATCCAGCGCCTGCAAAATTATAGTTTGCAACTTGCTACCGGGGAAACGGCCCCGATCATAGGGCGTGGTTCTGTGACCCTCAAGTTAGGGTCGGTAAGGAGGGAGATAGATGTTTGGGTGGCGGAGGTGTGCGACCCATGTTTAATAGGGTTGGATTTGTTGACTGCCAGCGGTTGTAAAATCGACTTGTGCCGGGGGATCCTGCAGGTGGGAGTAGAAGAGCTGCCGTTAGGGGGAGTGAGCACGGCCGAGAGAGCGGAGCTGGAGGCTTCCGAGGCCGTGACCATCCCCCCAAGGGCCGAGGCGATAGTGCCGGCCCGGTGGGCAGCTCGCCCAACATGGCAGGAGTCCTGCGGCCTGGTCGAACCGGTGGCAGCGCAGTCCATACCGGGTTTAATCGTGGGCCGCACCCTTGTAAAAACGGACGGACCGGTAGTGGCCGTCCGAGTAATAAATATAAGTACAGAACCACACACTATAGTAAGGGGCACGAGGGTAGCTGGCTGCACCCCAGTTGAGGAAGTCGCGACAGTGAGGGGCGAGAACGTCCAGCCGAGCCGGCCCCGGGGGGAGCCTTCAATAAGAAGTAGGAATTGGCCCGATCCCATTTGCGAGATGGTAAATCGTAGTAGCGTAGAGTTGGGAGGTACCCAGAGGGAGGCCTTACACAAACTGGTTGGGTCCCATTTGGACCTCTTCTCCCTGTCCACCGAGGATATTGGACGTACGGGCCTGGTGAAACATCAGATCCACACCGGTGAGGCCCGGCCTATTCGTCAGGCCGCCCGACGGCTCCCTTGGAGCAAGAGGGCGGAAGCTGACGAGCAGGTTGAAAAAATGCTCGACGCAGGCGTGATCGAGCCCTCGGGAAGTCCTTGGATGTCACCTGTTGTGCTGGTCAAAAAGAAGGATGGGACCACGCGGTTCTGCGTGGACTATCGCCAGCTAAACAACGTGACACTCAAGGACTCATATCCCCTGCCAAGGATTGATGACACCCTCAATGCCGTTGCGGGCTCAAATTGGTTCTCAACTTTGGACCTCAAGAGTGGGTATTGGCAGGTGGAGATGGATAGGGCAGGGAAGGAGAAAACGGCATTTTCCACAGGTAAGGGACTGTATCAGTTTACTGTGATGCCGTTTGGTTTGTGTAACGCCCCCGCCACCTTTGAAAGATTGATGGAGCATGTACTAGGCGGCATGCCATGGCAATCATGCCTGGTGTACCTGGATGACGTCCTAGTACATGCCAAAACGTTCCCCCAGGCAGTAGCTAATTTGGACCAGGTGTTCGGGTGCCTCAGACAGGCAGGGTTGAAGCTGAACCCGAGTAAGTGCACCTTGTTTGCCAAGGAGGTGGCCTATTTAGGCCACGTCATCGGTTGCGAGGGGGTAAAAACGGACCCAGACAAAATTAAAGCGGTAGAGGAGTGGCCCGCACCACGTACCATCAAAGAGGTGCGGGGATTTTTGGGACTCTGCTCCTACTACCGGCGCTTTGTGGCGAAATTTGCGGAGTTGGCCCGTCCCCTCCACCGGCTTACGGAGAAGGGGAAACGATTTAATTGGACACGGGAGTGCCACGAGGCCTTCCAAAAATTGAAGGGGTGTCTAACATCCGCACCCCTTCTAGCTTACCCCACTAGCAACGGGGCATTTACCCTGGACACGGATGTGAGCCAGGAAGGATTGGGCGCAGTTTTGTCTCAGACACAGGAGGGCGTGGAGAGAGTGATTGGTTATTATAGTCGGGCCTTAAGTAGGCCCGAGCGAAATTATTGCGTCACTCGCAAAGAGTTATTGGCTATGCTGGCTGCCATGAACCATTTCCACCCGTACTTGTACGGGCGGAAATTTTTGGTTAGAACTGACCATTCCTCCTTGCAATGGCTCCTTCGGTTCAAGGAACCAGAGGGCCAAATTGCAAGGTGGTTGGAAAAGTTGCAGCAGTACGATTTTGATGTGGCTCATAGGGCCGGGAAGGCCCATGGTAATGCGGACGCACTCTCTCGGCGTCCTTGTCTGGGGGAAAACTGCAAATTTTGTGCGAGACACGAGGAGAGGGAACAATTGGGCGATTCGGACCCGACCCTCGTTGTCCGGGCAACCCGGGTGAGAGGGCCAATTTTGCCACTAACCGCAGATGAGGAATTCGGAACTTTGGCATGGAGCACGGCCCAGCAGGAGGATCCTGTCCTGGGGCCAGTGTTCAATTGGGTCAAATTGGGGCAAAGACCTAAAGGGGAAGAGGTCACCCCCCTCGGGGCACAGACCAAGGCGTATTGGGCTCAGTGGAAAACCCTGGAATTGAAGGATAACATCTTGTATCGCAAGTGGGTGGAGGTTCCCTCTGATAAAACTTCCTGGCTGGTGGTAGTCCCAAATAAATTTAAGACCGATATATTGCGACAGGTGCATGGTACCCGCCCCGGCGGCCATTTGGGCAGGACAAAGACGACATCGCAGGTACGCCGGAGGTTTTATTGGGTGAATATGGGGCGCGACATACAGGACTGGTGTCGGAGATGCGACGCCTGTACTGCCAAAAAGGGACCAGCACGGAGGATGAGGGCCCCCCTTCAATTACACCAGGTGGGGGCCCCCCTAGAGCGGGTGGCCATGGATATCCTAGGCCCACTACCCCGCACCCGCCTAGGTAATAAGTACATCCTCGTTGTGATGGACTACTTCACCAAGTGGCCGGAGGCCTACGCCCTCCCCAACCAAGAAGCAGGGTGGTAGCGCAGGCCTTCGTGGAAGGATTTGTGTGCCGGCATGGGATTCCACAGGAGTTGCACACCGACCAGGGACGAAATTTTGAGAGCAAATTGCTAAAAGATGTGTGCAGTCTCCTGTCAATTCGGAAAACCAGAACAACGCCTTTAAGACCTCAATCTGACGGGATGGTGGAAAGATTCAACCGAACTTTAATCCAACAACTGGCACTGTTCACCGCCACCCGTCAGGATGACTGGGACGAACATCTCCCTTATTTGCTCATGGCCTACCGAACCAGCCAGCACGGGGCCACCGCATGCAGTCCAGCGTTGCTTATGTATGGGCGGGAGTTACGGGCTCCCGCCGACTTGCTATGCGGTCCCGTGCCAGACACAGTGGTTAACCCGCCAAGGGAGGGGTACGCACGTCACCTAGAGGAAGGCATGGAGCTAGTCCATGCCTTCACCCGCCGCCAACTCCATCTGGCGGGGGAAAAGATGAAGCGCAGGTACGACCACCGGAGCCAGGGGAGTCAGTACACTCCGGGGATGAAGATTTGGTTCTTCAATCCCCGGAGGAGGAAGGGTAGGTGCCCGAAACTCACCTCTCCCTGGCAAGGCCCGGGGGTCGTCCTGTCGCAAGTCTGTGACGTGGTAGTAAAAATCAAAATGGGGCCACGAGCCCTCCCTCGGATCGTCCACGCCGACCGGATAAGGCCTTACACCGGCGAGCAGGCGCCCCCGTGGATTGCCTAGGCTTTAGATGCCGAGGCGGGACCCAGTACCTCTGAATAAGGGGGGCTTATTAGTGCCAGAGGACTGGGGGATTGATGAGCGATGGGCCCGGTGGGTAAGGGTGGCATCCCTGCCACCCTTCCCATGTGGGGGCAAATGCGCTATAGCTTATGGGGTGTATGGCAGTGAAAACTAGCCCGGGTGGGTTAGGTTATATTGTGTGTAGGGATCTAGCGAAGATGACATTAGGTAACGTTAAGGTTTAGATAGTGACTGATACCTGTAGTGGGGACGCAGGTAGATTAGAGTGGATGATAATGACGAGGGAGCGCAATAGTTTAAAGGGACGACTGGGAAGCGCAAGTTTCAGAGGGGAGTAGTTAGATGAGATGATGCTGTGTGAGGATGGAACAGGTGTGATTGCACAGGTGTGCAACTGAACAGGTGTATGGAGCAGTGTATGAGTAGTAAGTGTGTGGATCAGCGCGAATGCGCTTGGGGAGAGAAGGGTGCAGGTGGCACCAGGTGTGAGAGCACAGGTGTGCAAGTACAGGTGTGTGGAATACATGGAGTATTGGAATGGATGGTCATGGAGTAAGTGGTATGGAGTGGTGTGCATGGTGCGAAGGTGTGAATGGGGGAAGAGTGGACCCCCATCACGGATACCCGGGGCGGGTAGTGTAAGTGTTAGGTAGAGGGTATAGGTAAATTGTGGTTGGATATTGGCATTTGTGGTGCGGTTGCAGAATGGTATTGTGGATGGGTGCATTAGTGTTGTGGAAATGGCTGGGCGTGTAGCCTGTTAGTGTGTGTAGTTGGTTTGGGCACTCCACCACTGTGAGGATGTCGGCCAGGTGAGGCCGCAGGTGGGCTCTGGGAGCCGTTAGTGTCAGTGGGTGCCTGAGGATCCCGGGTGTGGATCGGGCAGCCCGTGCCAGAGAGGGCACTGAGGGGGTGAGAGAGCGAGAGGGCCTTCCCCAGTTAGTTAGGTTAGGGTGAGGAGCTAGGTAAGCTCGGGCGGCAACTACAGTGGTGGAGATGTGCAGGTGGGTAGACCTGCTGGGAGAGCTACACGTCACAGCCCAGAAATTGTGTGAGGGCACCGGGAGATGAATCGGGGGAGGTGAGACCCCAAATTGAGAAGCACCACAGTTTGGTCAATGGGAATTGGTTTTTAGAACCCATAGTGTAAGTTGGCCAATGGTTTGGCAGGAGAAAGACCCCGGGTAATGTAAAGTTGTTAAAGTCATTTAGGGAATAGTTAGGATTGATGAACCTGTCGCACCATACGCAGCCACTTACCGGTGATGATGATGACTCCACACCTGTGTTTCTTTGTTCTGTGTTGCAGGAAATGAGAATTGCTGTTGGATTTGTGAGACGCATCACGACGTGGATAAGACATTGGGGTGATTCCATCTCTCCCTCCTTAGGAGGGACTGATGATGAATTGGTGATGGCAAATTTTGATGTTGAGTTGGAGATGGCAAATTGTGATGAGAGTTGGAAATGGCAAATTTGATTGGTTAGGAGGGAGAGAAGACGAATTTGGTTTATGGGAGGAACGGGGAAGACAGTAGGGACGTTTGTTGATGTGTAAAGTAGATGTTTATGGGTAGTGTTGTGTTTTGTGGATACAGTAAGGGGTAAGGGAGGGGCAATGTAGGTTACCTGGTGGGGGGGGGGCGTATGGTAGGAATGTACCTGTCTCACCTGGTTCCCATGTGCCCCCAGTGTGCATCACCTTGTATTGCGTGCACTTTTGCGCCCTTACCACCTTACTCACTTGTCTTCTTCTTTTGTCTCCCACCTCCGAGGATCTGGCTTTGGGGCAGAGAGAGAGGAGAGAGAGGTGCTGGCTCTGCATTTGTGGGCCTGCACTTTCGCTGCTTGCTGCCGGGATCGATACACCATATGGACCGCAATTTTTGTGGCCGCCCACCATGGACCGCAGTTTTTGCGGGCAAGCACCACCCGTGGATGGACCCCTGGGTCAACGTGGCACCTATGCCATACAGGTGAACCACTTATAGTTGGCCCCCCTGACGGCCACAATTTAGAAATGGACGCGGTTGGCGCCTTTCTTTATTTTTGAAAGAAGCCAGAAGGCCAAGTATACCACATGAAGGCAAGACCAGCGGCAGAACATCGGCCGGCTGCGACACCACCGGTGACTATGAACACTTTATTGGTGCACCGGATGGTGCTGACTGTGTTATGGGGTGGTGCTTTTGGTGCTTGGATGGGGTGCTCTGCACATTATTAAAGGCCGTAAGGCCACAGAGCACTCGTGGGTTGGTGTATCGATGCTGGCATGCGTGCTCTCTCTCTATGCATAACATCAGCATGTGTTCCTCCAAAAACAGGTCCTGGATCGTAGTGTAAATATCAGTGTAGTCTTGTGTAAATAATGCTCCCTACCGGCTGTATGTTTAGTTTGAGGATTCTTTCCGCGATTCGGTTATCCTGTGGGTGTGTTTCTGTGAGGAGAAGGGTGCAACGTCGCAGGGGGACATATTTACTCATTTGTGAACATCTGTAAAACTGTCGCACTCAGGGTTGAGTTAATAGTAGAGGGAACTACATCTGAGTGCCACACTAACGTAGGTAAAAATTTATCGGGTCGGGACGCCCCGAGGTAGAGAAGGGTGCAATGTTGCGGATATGGGATTTGGCCTCCATCCATATCCGCTTGTAAATATTCCCCTATTTCCCCAATACTCCCCAACTATCCCCAATCCCCCATTCCCTAGTCCCATTGTCTGTAAACAACACTCTGTAGAACTGACCTTCCCCTATTTCCCCCATTAAATGTCGCATCCAGGTCCACCACATCTCAAGTAGACAACTATAGGACATCTTGCTAGTTATTCTTAGTCTATGTCAGTTAAGGACTCGTTTCCATTAATTCTGACTCTTCGTTGCACCAGAATGTGATTGTATGGCACCGTTAGAAAGTTTAGGACCTCCCAATACCTCCCTGCAGCTCTTCCTCATGGTACAACAACAACTACAACAACAGCGGCGGCGGCGCGGGGAGTGTGCGTCCTCACTCCGGCTTGGTTAGCCACCATTGAACATGTGCTCCGACGGGGTTACCACGCAGGGGCTCGCTGTCAGCTCCTCGTCAAGGGCGGAGCCCGGTAACCCCCCGCACCCAATGGAAGCGGCGGACCGATTCCATCTGGGGCGGAGCTAACGAGCCGAGGGTGTGTCACTCCCCGCTGAACATGCGCAGGAAGAGGGAGGTGACGTCAGATGCGCCTCAGCTTGGAGAGAAAAGGACGCCACATCCGAGCGCGACAATACCTCCCCGCATCTCTGGACCGGACCGGGTCGATTCTGCCCCTGAGCCAAGGTGCACCTTGAGCTATCGACTGCCTGCCCTTCCTTGCCATCAATCCCTGTGTAAGTCAGTCTTGTCCCGTTTGCCTGTGGTCTGTCGGGAAATAAGATAAGACTGTGTCTAAGTGCCCATCTTGCTGTGCTTTACCTCTTGCCGTGTAATCTACCCGTTTCTGCATCACCAATATTATATCCTCCTCAGGAGGTCTTGAGAACTGTACCCCTTGTGTCGTTGCATTTATCCCAGCCGTTGTGTCCTTTCCTTCATTGATTTAGCATAGCGCGACTTAGTCAACGTCGAGTGGAATCGGGCGGGATAGGGTTCTAATCGGGGAGTAACTGTGCGGACGCGGTAATACCAAACCGCTCGGTAAACTAACATCTAAAACCGCGTCTGTAACAATATATATATATATATATATATATATATATATATATATTTTATATATATATATATATATATTTTATATATATATGTATATATATTTTATATATATATACATATATATATATTATATATATATATATTATATATATATATATATATATATATATATATATATATATATATATATATATATATATATATATATATATGTATATATATATATATATATATATATATATATATATATATATATATATATATATATATATACATATATACATATATACATCTATACATATATACATACGTAGTCCATTGTATAATTTAAATAAACATAAATGCAAATTTCACATGTGGAGAAAGTAAGTACACCCTTGGCTCAAATAGGTCGTATTGCCCCCTTTGGCAGAAAGAACCTCAAGTAGGCGTTTCTTCTAACTGTCTACCAGTCTCTGACATCGACTGGGAGAAATTTTTGCCCACTCCTCCATGCAGAATTCTCTCAGCTGTGCGATGTTTGAGGGGTTTCTTCCATGCACAACAACACAACAACAACATGCATTTTAAGGCCATTTTCCCTGCTAGAGCTGGGGTTCGCCTTGCGGTCCCCATGACAATCTTCTCCATCTTGCCCTATTTTCTGCATCTCTCCTTGTTAACCCCCCTTGCCCGCATTTTTTCTTCCACCATCTTTGGCCAAGTCTTTCTCGGTCTTCCCCGTCCTCTACTTCCTTCTACATTCATTTCCATCACTCTTCTCAACCAGTCACTTTCATCCTTCCTCAACACATGACCAAACCATCTCAACCTGTTCCTATTCACAGCATCAATCACAGGCTCTATTCCCATCATCTTTCGCAATTCATCATTTGTCTTCCTCTCTCTCAACGATACTCCGCACATCCATCGAACCATTCGCATTTCCACCCTTTCCAACCTTCTTTGCTGCTCTACGTTCATTACCCATGTCTCGCCCCCATAAATCATAACACTTCTCACACATGCAGCATGCACCTTTCCCTTCAGCTTCAACGACACTCCCCTCCTCATCAGCACGCCACTCAGTTCACGAAACTTGTTCCATGCACATCTCACTCCAGCAACCGTTGCCGAGTCTGATCCACTTTCTCCATTCAGCATGTCTCTGAGGTAGCAAAATGTTTTCACACCTTCCAGCTTCATGCCGTCTCCAAGATCCAACTCAACATTTCCGCCATCTGCAGCTCCCTCTATGCCCACCTTACATTTGAATGTAGCTGCCACACTGGTTAATGACCCTCTCAGACCACTACATTTTTGATGACCCCACTCAGCGCACATTGTACATTGAATGGAGTTCACTCCGACACCCTTCCTGCACACAGCACAGGGCCACTTCCCAGTTCTTTCCACCTCACCACATGCTTTACCACTTGCCATCACCTTTGTCTTTCCGATATTCACCTTCAGACTTCAGAGATACAAGGCTTTCATCCGCAGCTCAATGGAATACTGTTCTCCCCTATGGGCTGGTGCTCCTGCCTCACACCTGGCTCGGCTTCACACTGTTGAATCCAAAGCTTTCAAAATCATTGGAATCTCCCGCGATGAAGCTATCTCTGAGGGCCTTTCACTCACTCACCGCAGGCAGGTAGGTGGTCTTTCTGTCTTCTACCGACTCCTCTCCGGCCTTGCTCCCCCAGCTCTCTCTGTGCTCTGTCCCCCAAATATTCCTACAGGTCGCACAAGATCTGCCAGCAACCCTCTGATGGTTAAACTGCCGAAATCTCGGCTCTCTGCTCACCTTCACTCTTTCATTCCTCTTTTCTCCCGCCTGTGGAACAAACTCCCACACTCCCTTCAATCCCTCTCCTCCCTCCAGGTCTTTAAAACAGCTGTTCACCACCATCTCTTATCTTCCCCCATCCATAACCTTGATCTTTTCTACCCCCACTAATTCACCCCAGATCCACCTTGTTTGAAATTCCAACTTATTTCCTGGAAATCCTGGCAGTGTCCATATGTTTATACCTCTCCCACCCCCCCCCCCCCCTTCACATGCCTCCCCCCCTTCACATGCCTCCCCCCCTTCACATGCCTCCCCCCCAAAGCCCTCTCCCTCCCACAGATCTCTCGATGTCTCCATGTCTCTCGGTCCCTGCTCTCAAATGTTGTGTTTGTGTCCTTCCCCCTCTCTCCCCATCTTGTCTACCGCTCCCGATGTTATTTGTTTTATGTGTCTGTTTGTCTTTCTGTGTGATTAATGTTCGCTCTTTCACGAGCCTCGATCTTGTATACAAAAAAAAAAAACAAAAAAAAAAAAGACCTTTTGTGTCCATACATTCCTTCCACTTGTTCATCTTTTCCTTCAGTCCATCCATGCTTTCCGCAATCAACACCAGATCATCTGCATACAACAACTCCCATGGTAAACCCTCCTTTATGTTCTGAGCCAGCACCCCCATCACAGCTACAAATAGTAGTGGACTCAGTACCGACCCCTGATGCACTCCCACCTTCATCTCAAACTCACCACTGTTCCCGTCCTTCGTCCTTACAGCTGTGCGTGCTCTTTTGTACATTGCCATCACTACTCTGATCAACCATTCCTCCACTCCTAACTTCCTCAATGCCCATGTCAATACTTTGCGTGGAACCCTATCGAATGCTTTCTCCAGATCAACAAACCCAAGAAACAACTTCTTCCTCTTCACCATGTACTTCTCCTGCAACTGCCTCACAATAAAAAGCGCGTCTGTCGTTCCTCTTCCTGGCATAAATCCAAACTGCATTTGGTCGATCTTCACTTTCTTTCTTATCCTCCTCTCCAACACCCTTTCCAATACCTTCATTCCATGCTCCAATAACTTTATCGCTCGGTACGAGCCACACTCCAGAGGGTCACGTTTCCCCTTGTATAGAGAGACGAGGGTACTCAGTTCTGATGTAAGTTGCATTTACCTGGTACATACGTAGTACCAGCCTTTAAATTTGAAGGCTTCATCCAGACTGGATGGATATTTAATTATTTTATGCGGAATGCCAGTCTTCATCCAGACTGGCAATCCGCACTGGAATGCGGCCTTCTTTCACTACCAGATTACAGATCTCTGTCATTCTCTTCACTCCCCAACTTCCTGCAGCCTTCAACATATCTCCCACAACTCCCGTCGGCCCTCCAGCTTTTCTACTTTTCATTGCTTTTATCGCTTCCTCAACTTCCTTCTCAGTTATCATCTCTGCCGGTCCTAAAACTGGGTTACTCTCTATGTTGCCATCCCATTCATTCTCTGTATTCAACAGCATTTCCATATATCTTTTCCATCTTCCTTTAATTCCATCTGGGTCCACACCGATTTGTCCCACTTCATCCTTCAAGCAACTCACCCCCATCACATCACACCTCTCTTTCGCTATCTGCTTTGCAATCCTGAATACTGCTCTCTGACCCTCTTCCGAATCCAAGCATTCTCTTGCATGCACAGCTCGTTTCAAATCCCCCCACAACATCTCAATGGGATTTAGATCCAGGCTTTGACTTGACCATTCCAGAACCCTCCATTTCTTTCTTTTCAGCCATTCCTTGGTGGATTTACTGGTATGTTTAGGGTCATTGTCATGTTGCAAGGTCCACCTTCGGTTGAGCTTCAACTTTCCGACAGATGGCCTCACATTATCCTCAAGCACCCTCTGGTACAATGAAGAATTCATAGTGGATTCTATGATGGTGAGCTGCCCAGGCCCTGATGCAGCAAAGCTGCCCCAAACCATAATATTTCCACCACCATGCTTTACAGTTGGTTTGAGGTTCTTGTGGTCAAATGCTGTCTTTGGTTTTCGCCAAACATGTATTCTGGTGCTGTGGCCAAATAGCTCGACCTTTGACTCATCTGTCCAGAGCACATTGTTCCAGAAGTGCTGGTCTTTGCCCAGGTGTTCATTGCCAAACTTTAGTCTTGCCCTGATGTTCTTTCTGGACAGCAAAGGTTTCCTCCTGGCACACCTCCCATGTAGATCAAATTTGTGCAGCCTCTTTCTAATGGTACACTCGTGCACTTTGACATCAACAGTGGCAAGAGCTACCTGTAGGTCCTGTGATGACATTCTGGGGTCCTTAGAGACTTCTTTCAGCATCTTGCGGTCTGCTCTCGGGCTAAACTTGCTGGGGCGGCCTGGCCTGAACAAGTTGGCAGTTGTTTGGAATCTCTCCACTTGTAGATGTTCTTCTTTGCAGGCGAATGATTGATTTCAAATTGTTTGGAGATCTTTTTAAATCCCTCCCCAGACTCGTAGGCATCTATAACCTTCTTTCTGAAGGCCTCAGAGAGCTCTTTTGATCTAGGCATGGTGACGCTGCACACTTCAACAACAAAGAGCAAACCAAACTAAATGTCTGAGGTTTAAATAAGACAGGTTCCTCCAAGATCCTCTCTAACAATGTTCTAATCATTTGCACCTGAGCTGGTGCACCTGATTCTAATTTTAGGTATTTGAAGTAGTGATAAATGTAGGGGTGTACTTCCTTTTTCCACATGCGAAATTTGCATTTATGTGTATTTAAATTATACAATGGACTACAAAATGTAAAAGTTTCATGATATTTATTATATTATATCACCTTTATCTATCAATATTGTTGAAATGAAGATCAAATAGCTGTATGTTGAAAGAGGTTGAAAACGTCAAAACTTTACATGGGGTGTACTTACTTTTTCACGTGAATGTATATATATATTGTTGCGGATCTCCAACGTCGGCCTCCCCCTTATAAAGGGGGAATTAATCCCCTTGTCTTTTTACTAGCCGACGCGATCACGGGGCTATCACGTTCCTTCCTGTCGGTGTTAAATAGGTTGTAAGCCGAATTAGTCATATTACCTAAGTACTAACACCGGCCGTGAAGCAAGGAAATAACCCCACCCGAACCACAGCGTTAGTGGACACGCCGAGCGCTTAGCGAGCCGCGATTCGGGCCGTTAACAGGTACTAAACCCGATTCGAGCGGTTTTCAATCGTGCCACGCTTACCCAATTGAGAAATCACTAAGACGATCGAATTAGGAGGAAAACAGGAAGAACAGGGAATTTATTCACACTTTGTACAATTAAGAAGAAGAGGAAGAGAAGCAGGAATGTACAGTGAAGAGGAAGAAGCAGATACACAGGGCAGCCTTATACAGTCTTACTTATCCCTGGACACGGGCCCGCTCACACTCAGACTCAGACTCAGACTCACACGGGGTTTGTAGATGGTCGGGTTGAGGGTCCACCAATGGCGTCCACAGCTCGCTCCGGTCCCCGACTCGTACCACGAAGCAGCTGGTGATGGTAGACGGCAGACGGCAGGCGAGATCGCCACGTGTCGGTGGCACGGATCGGACAGTTATACTGGGGGGAAGGTAGGCTAGCGATTATACTGCGTATGTAATAGTTGCACCGGCGCCTTTATACGTGTTCCCGGTATCGCTATGTACAATGCGCCACTTCCCCAATGATGTCACCAAAGCGCCATTCCACAAAAGTCCTTCTGCACGAATGCCAATGCTTGGCTTCCCTCACGAGTCCTTTACAACGCTGCAGTCCTTCTCAATACTCGAGCGCCTGTCTCTCCCTTCTCATAACTCGTTCAACAGAAGACTCCGGCTCATAACTTCAGCTCAACACTCAGTGCACGTCCTCCTCATAACTGAGGTCGGGGCCTCGTGCAACGGGTTTTATTGCCACGCCCAGCGAACCCTCTGGAATCTCTAGCCACACCCTGTCAGGCGATGTCACCTCAGCCCTGATTGGTTGATGAGGTCTTACCGGTTCTGCCCTTGATGGCTGCCTAACATGGCCACACCCCCACCCATGCGCTCCGCCCCCTTTTCGGGCCTTACCTTGTGGCATTTGGGCTGGTTCGAGCGAAAGCCCAAGGGCAGCGAATGCTACCGGCCCAACGCGTAACAAACTGCGAGGGGCAATGGGGTGCAGACTGGATAATGCTCAATGGAGTCGATTGGAGGGAGGCTGCAAAATGAACAGGGCCTACTCTTATTTGTTTTACACAACGTAGATGCAACTATTGGAAATGGCCTTATCTCACATATACTAAGAAATAACTAACGTTCTAAGGTGACCTACATGTTGTATGTGGCCTAACTATGGTGTGCAACCTTTAACCTTAAATGATGTTACCTGTGCAGGTTCTCAAAACCGCAACAATATATATAATACCGAAAAACACGGTCCATGAAGCCATACATTCGTATGTCTATTAATTACCTACTGTTTAAACGCCCGTTGCATCCTGTCTATTAATTGTGTATGTCTATTAATTATGTACTGTTGGAATATACCTTTCAACCCTTTAGACTGCTGAGATCCCTTCGACCTTTGAAGACCCTTTAAGTCCCCCGAGACCTTTAACACCACAAAGACCCTGAAAGAACACAAAAACCCAAAAGACCCTGAAGACCCTTAAAAAATCAAAAGACCCAGAAGACCAAAAATAACCCGAACAGCCCGAAGACCCAAAATACATTAAATACCCAGAGGACCAAAAATACCCCGAAGACTCAAAAGATCCAAAGGATCCTGAAGACTCAAAAGACTCAAAAGGCCCAGAGGACCCCAAAGATGCTGAAGACCCAAAATACCCCAAAGACCCAAAATACCTAAAAGACCCTTAAAGACCATGAAGACTCTCAAAAGACCATTAAGACCCAAAAGATGATGAAGAGCCAAAATACCCCAAAAAAACTCTGAAGACCCTTAAAGACCCCGAAGACCCAAAATACACCGAAGACGCAAAAGTCCCTAAAACCCCGAGCACCTGGAAGACCCATAATATTCTTTAGACCCCACGATCCTGAAGACTCCCAAGACCCTTTAGACCACTTTTACCTTTAAGACCCTTTCAATACTTTAGGCGGCTGACTCTCCACACTCCGACATTTTTATTTCAATTTAAAGCCGAACATATCATTAAAGCCGAACATATCATCGAAGCTGTCCATACATCACAATCCCTTTACATTTACGTTTTTCATTCTGTGTGAAACACAAACAATCCTTTTGTTCAAATAACCATCAAATATCAAAAGCATCGGTGTTATGTCTCTTGCAACAATACGGTACATATAGGCCTTTGGCTTTATGCCTACACTTCGGATCGCTTCGGAGAAATTTAGCCCAGGTTACTTAATACAGTAGTGTATCGTTTCAGTCGTAAACATTTTCGTAATAGTAATAATAATATAGTAAATATGACCATAACACTTTAATCCCAATGTCACGAATACAAATGAATGGATTGAAGCAGTGTATGGTTCATGATTCCATGATACGCGGTGTACGGACTAACAACCGCAGAAGTAAGGAATTCGCCTCGTTTTTTTGATAGGATGTTATTAACCAAATCCTTGTGGTGTATATAGATTACAGTAGATCTTCGCTCAGTTCTGTAAGTAAAACTTACCTTACGGATGTCGGGTTTCCTCCAAATTTATTTGTCTAATGTTGTAAACAACATTAGCGACTGTTTAAAAAGCTAATCATGCGTGTTTGTGGTTTACAATATTCTACAAGCCCGGCTACGCCGCTGTTAGACTTCTGGTCTTGTTTGATTACAAATAAAATACATATAAATAATATCATCAATTTTACAAATACATTTTGTATTACAATAGTATTATGATTGGTGTAAATCATGACAACAAAGCAACTCAAGTTCAATCAGGTCATTATCCTCAGTTTAAACAAGCCCGTGCCTCTGTGGCGACGTGTGGTGAGGGGAGCATAGTGGGCCGATCCACGCTAGTACAGATATAACGAGAAAACAAAGATGGACAAAGAGCAGATCCCTGGGGGATGTCACCAACAGACAGGTGATCATTGAGATAACACTTAAACAATGCAAGAACAGGTTCAGATAAAGTAAAACAGGGAAGAAAATCGTGACATGAATATTATGGTCAACTATATCAAGAGCAGCAGATAGGTGTTAATGTATTAAGATTGAAGCTGGTCTTTGGAACAACTTGTACAGAATCTAACCTGTGAACTTCAGGAGGGCAGCCTCAGTGCTAAATACCTGTTTGACACCACATTGTAGAGGTTATAATATAATGGTGATGCAAGTATTCCAGAAGCTCGTTAGTTCCAAGTTTCCAGAGCGTATAATTGTTAATTGCTAACAGATAAAAGAGAAACAGGTATGATCATTTTGAGGACTGATTGTTTTGAGTGAAGGTTTCTTCAAAATGTGAAATGTTGTGATTCGTTTAAATCGTGATGTAACTAAAGAGGATACACTGGACCAATTGATAATTTTTGTTGTGAGTGGAGAGAGAGATCTCAAAGGGGGAAATAGGACCACTGGACCTGTAGCTTATCTGAGTCCTGGACTGATGTTGTAAACCAAATTTAGTAGCATTCTGACTGGTGGGTCTGGAGAAGAAGATTTTTGAAGGAATTTACACGATTTTCCCAAACATTGACAAAGTCCACCATGTTGACACACTTCCGGTCACGTGACTGGAACGAGCTTTGCAATCCCCATTACCAGTCAGGAGTGGAAGCTTGCTGCCAAGCTTCAACCGAATTGGCCCAGAAATTTGGCCGGAAAAGTCAAAATATGTGACGGATGGATGGACGGTGCGTGATGGCAATACCTTATCTGGAATTCCAATTACAGATAAGCTGAAAAACCAAACACAACAGAAGTGAATCTGGCAAAGAAGTTTTGTTTGACATAATAATTCTGTATAATTCAATATTCTCAAATAAATATATCTTCTTAATTTTATTGGCAAGTGGTAAAGAATGTGGTGAGGTGGCAAGAACTGGGAAGTGGCCGTGTGCTGTGTGCAGGAAGGGTGTCGGAGTGAACTCCATTCAAGGTACAATGTGCGCTGAGTGGGTTCATCAAAAATGTAGTGGTCTGAGAGGGTCATTAACCAGTGTGGCAGCTACATTCAAATGTAAGGTGTGCACAGAGGGAGCTGCAGATGGAGGAAATGTTGAGTTGGATCTTGGAGACGGCATGAAGCTGGAAGGTGTGAAAACATTTTGCTACATAGGAGACATGCTGAATGGAAAAGGTGGATCAGACTCGGCAACGGTTGCTCGAGTGAGATGTGCATGGAAAAAGTTTCGGGAACTGGGTGACGTGCTGATGATGAGGGGTGTCGTTGAAGCTGAAGGGAAAGGTGTATGCTGCATGTGTGAGAAGTGTTATGATTTATGGGAGCGAGACATGGGTAATGAACGTAGAGCAGCAACGAAGGCTGGAAAGAGTGGAAATGCGAATGGTTCGATGGATGTGCGGAATATCGTTGAGAGAGAGGAAGACAAATGATGAATTGCGAAAGATGATGGGAATAGAGCCTGTGATTGATGCTGTGAAGAGGAACAGGTTGAGATGGTTTGGTCATGTGTTGAGGAAGGATGAAAGTGACTGGTTGAGAAGAGTGATGGAAATGAATGTAGAAGGAAGTAGAGGACGGGGAAGACTAAGAAAGACTTGCCTAAAGATGGGGGAAGAAGAAATGCGGGCAAGGAGGTTAACAAGGAGAGATGCAGAAAATAGGGCAAAATGGAGAAGATTGTCATGGGGTCCGCAAGGCTAACCCCCGCTCTAGCAGGGAAAATGGCCTTAAAATGCATGTTGTTGTTATTGTTGTTTATTTAATTATCTATAAGCCTACCTGGACATATTTGTTGATGTAGAAAAAAGTTTTTTTTTATTGTCTTGATTTTTAAAAGCTATTGTTGAAGTGTAATTTGGGTGTTCTGTGTTTCTTATTTATAATTACTGACTAGCCCATTGCACGTTTGTCCTCTTTCTCACTCGGTGTATATTCTGGATGGGCCCACAAGGTGAACTCTCTATTTGAACGCTGCGATTCCAGGTTCAAATTCTGAGCTCACTGTTACAGCAATGGCAAACTTCCCAGTGCATTAATGACAGCCACCTTGATGTTAACGAGTATGGTACGTTTGATGGATGATAGATTCTCATCGAAACACGGTGGGACAGAAGTGGACAGAAAATTCCCAGGAATACTGGAAGAATACTGTGAGAACAAATTTGTAACAGTAGTGACTAATACGAGAGTTTCAAAATGACGTATGAATGCTACCGAGGCCTTTCGCGCATGCGTTGTGTGTGTGTGTTGTGTGTGCGTTGTGTGTGTGATGTGTGTGCGTTGTGTGTTCGTTTACACTGACTCGGTTCGGCTCACTGGGTACTTTTTAACCTGCCGTTGCCAGCGTGAAATCTGCGATTCAAATGTGTCCTCCAAAATTCCTCTCACGTGCACATGTAAATTTATCTCTATCCATAATATTGGTATCCTGTCAGCGAAGCGACGGGTCTTATATTATAGTGTTCTAGTGAACGAGAACAACATTCGGTAGAGATAGCATACCTCCGCCAGGCTGAACAGTTTACGTTTGCATCCCACTGATCGGCCGGATCTGGATCTAAACCTAATGGGCTTGTTCTTGTCATCTACCCAACTCATCCACCAAGTTGTCATAATCCGTCCATACATTTTTGAGATATCATGATATATATATATATATATATATCGTTTTTGGCTCCATCTCTCAATGGTAAAGAATCAAATTAAAAAAATTCTCGTATCTGGATCCGGATATTCAGCATTTATTCGTCCGTGTCTCACACACAAACTGTCCACCAAGTTTCGTCTGAATCCGTCCATAACTTTTTGAGATATCTTGCTCACAGAGAGACAAACAGGGGGTGAAAACATAACATGCATCATTACCACCTAAGGTGACAGAGGTAAAAAGACCTTCCCGCTCCTTACTCCTCTCTTTACAAACCCCGCTTCTGCCTCTCTCCCCAATTCTGATATTTTCACGACCCCTCTTTCTTCTTTCCTATCTTCCTTATCCAATTCTCAAGTTTTCCCCATATCATGTGTGTACTGAATACGTGCATGGTCTATTTAGAACACTCTACAGTCTACAATCTACAATGATGACAAAGCTGTACACTGAGCAGCATTAATGAATGCAGTTTGGAAGGTTATGCATCAACAGCTTGTGGTGCTACATATGACCTTCATAACACAAAGCTTCACGTTGGCCTGTAAGCATTCCCATCTGAAGCCCTAGCTCACGATACAGTGAATCGAGGTTCAGATTCCCTGCAACAAATGCATTTGTTCATGATCAACTATTGTCCTTATCATCGATGTAAAAGTACAATGGAAAGTAAATTTCTGTGGAAGATACACAATAAGCCTGAAATTCATGTTTTAAAAAAAGTATATATATATATATATATATATGAATATAAATATATATATATATATGAATATAATTAATAATGAAATAAGCTTCCAGAAAGAGAGGGCCCTAATATTTTTGACAGTGGAAGATTAATATGTTGAAACAGAGGTTTGTGAATTGGTAGTTATATCAAGATTTTGTCAAGCCTTGTCAATCGGATAAAGACTCGAGTGAAAGAATTTGTCTTTTCCTTTTAGCAACATTGTCATTTTGATGAGTATATAGCTGCACATGCTCTCTGGGACTGTCAGAAATTCTTCAAATATTATGAGCCCAACCCATTATACACTAAAAACTGGAGTCTGGAGACACAGAGGTAATTGAAGTAGTAGGCCTCACTCATAAAAGGATAAACACTAATGTTAACAGCCGACAGTGATGGAAACGAGTTTGATTGCTTGTTCAGAAAAATAGAGTCAAAGGATGCGAGGAGGTTTATCAAGGCCTGTCGTTGCTGGAAGGTCATCCCTTGCTGCAAATTCAGAAAATAAAATTGCAAATCATGACAAACAAAAAGGGCATTTCCACCACCACGATGACTATGTCAAAAGTATTTACAATCTGTATTAAAATTATTAATCTCAGTCAAGGCTCAGGCAGAAATTCACTTTTCAATTTAATAATACGCAGCTCTCTGTTCTGATGTTACTTCGGGCAAGGCGTGTGCCGACATTTTTGATCAATGGTGATGATGGTTGTTTTCAAATAACTGCATATGGCAGTTTACTGACACATTATGATAATTTTTCACCACATGCTAGTTGTCTGAAACTCTTGAGCTCCCAAAGAAAGGACATTGCACGACACCAAAAGCCAGGAACCATAGGCCATCTTGCAAATAAGCTTCCTTAATTCAAAGATCACACAAAATAATTTAATGGAAATCATATATACAGTATATACATATATGATATATATATATATAATATATATATATATATATATAAATAAATATATATATATATAAATATATATATATATAAATATATATATATAAATATATATATATATATATATATATATATATATATATATATATATATATATATGTATATATATATATATATATATATATATATATATATATATATATTGTTGCGGTTTTGAGAACCCACACAGATAAAATCATTAAAGGTTAAAGGTTGCACCCCATAGATAGGCCACAAGCAACACGTAGGTCACCATAGGACGTCAGTTAATTCATAGTCTGTGTTTAGATAAGGCCATTTTCCAATAATTGCATCTGCGTTGTGTCAATCAAATAAGAGTAGGCCCTTCCGTCCATTTTGGCAGCCTCCCCTCCAAGCGACACCATTAAGCGCTAGCCATCGCCCCTCACCCTTTAGGGCCAGCGGCGTTTGCAACCTCGCTGGGCTTCCGCCCAAACCAGCCCAGAAACCCACGAGGTAAGGCCCGAGAAGGGGGCGGAGTGCCAGGATGAAGGAGCGGCCACATCAACCAGCTGTCAGGGCGGGGCCGGTAAGCCATAACCAGCCAACCAGGGCTGGAGTGACATCGCCTGACAGGCGTGGCTTTTGGGCTTCGAGAGCGTTCGCTGGCTTGATTATAAAAGCGCGCACGCAAAGCCCTCGAAAGGACTGATGGGAAGAATTACGAAGCAGCGCTCATTAAAGAGGTCCGAGTGGGGAGAGAGAGGCGCTTGACCTGGGACGTGCGCTTTACGAGGGAACTGAAGCCAAGCATTGGTATTTCAAAGAGACGCGCTGTGGGAACCCGCTGTACTAAGGGTGAGGGCGCGGCACGCATTGCCACAAACTGCAGCGTGCAGGAGATTGGGCAGAGGGAGCGCTTGGAGCGAGTAGTGCGCATATTACGTACGCCAGTATACCAGCCTTCCCCCGTCATTATAATTGTCCGCTCGCGTTACACTACGTGAAGTGCTGCCTGCCGGGTTTTTCGTCGGCTGGACCGGAGCCGGACTGGAGCCTGGACACCATCGCCGGACCTTCCACCCTACCATCTACACCCCCCGTGTGAGTGTCTGTATGTGAGACGGGCCCGTTTGTCTGGGGAGTAGAATAAGACTGTCTAAGGCTGCCCTGTGTACTTTTCCTTCCTCTTTCTTTCTTGTACATTCTTTTGTTTCCTCTTCTTCTTTGTACATTTGTTAATAAATTGCCCTGTTCTTTCTGGTTTCTCCTTAATCCGATCGTCCTAGTCTTTTCTCCATTGGGTAAACGTGGCACGATCGCAACCGCTTAGAATCGGGTCTAGTCACTTGTTAACAGCTCGGATCGCGGATCGCTATCCGCTCGGCGTTTCCATCAATATCCATGATTCGGGCGGGAGTTATTCCCTCGTTTCCGGCCGGCATTAGTACTTGGGTAGTAGCGAATCCCTAGGCCTAAAAACCCTACCTAACGCCGCGCCGGGAAGGACGTTATAACTTCTAGGATCGCGTCGGCCAGATAAAAGGACAAGGGGATTAACCCCCTCTTGATAAGGGGAGAGCTGACGTCGGAGATCCGCAACAATATATACATATATATTGTTACGGTTTTTAGAACCTTCACTTTGTGAAATAATAAGCCTTGTAAATAATTCCCTGTAAATATCCCCATCTTCCAAAGGTCAAAGGTCGCACCCTAGCTAGTCCATTTTGCAACACGTAGGACACCATAGGAACCTTTTCAGTTATCTCATTAGTATGTGTTTCAGGTAAGGCTCTGTTTCCAATAGTTTGACTCTGCGTTGCATTAATCAAATAACCTAGGTCCCCTTTTCAAATCCCCTTCATTTTGCGGCTTTACCCTCCAAATTGTATTGCGCGCCTCTGCCAGTCGCAGCCGCCTCAGCGCTGGCTCCAAACGCCATTGACCATGCGACCGAGTTGGAGAAGAAGGGGGAGGAGCGCCAGGAACGGAGGCGTGGCCCCATCAACGTGTCACGAAGGGAGGAGCCGGTGAACCCTCGCGACCAATCAGGGCCGAGGTGTGTTCACCGGTAGGTGGAGCGAAGCGCATGCGGTTTGATTTGCAAGGCGCGTAATAAAAGCGTTCGCGTGGGACTACTTTGGGAGATGAGCCAGGGAGAGAGAAGGAGTTGAACACCAGGAGATGAGCCAGGAAGAGATAGTGTAGCAGCATAGCAAACCTGTTGTGCATTTTGTGATACAAGCACCAAATTTGGCACAAATGTACATTAATATGTTGCGAACATTTTCAGATATTGGGCCACTTGAAATTCCGTAATTTTGTTTTTCAAAATTTTTCAAATTTCGTAATTTCAAATTTTTCGGGTGACACCGTCACAATTTCGGTCTTCGAGGCCGGCCGATATAGTGGGGCGGCTTAGCCCAAATATTCAAAAGAATTGTGCATTTTGTGATACAAGCACCAAATTTGGCACAAATGTACATTAATATGTTGCGAACATTGTGTGGTCAGCAATGAAGATGAGAGTCTGAATTACATGTATGCAAAAGACCTTGTGAACCAGTGAAGCAAATACACGGGTAAGCATGAATTAAATCTAGGGCATGATATAATTTCCATGATGTTTACCTCTACACTCAATGGTGGAAGGAGGTAATGTTTTGATCCCAGCTTGTCTGTATGTCTGTTTGTCTGTTAGTCCACAAAATTCCAGACAAAGCTTGTAGTAGTGGTAGTTGTAGTGGTAGTGGTGATAACAGAAATTGTTATATAGAACTGAACTTATATTATTATTATATGCAGAAAATAACTTCATTTCTATATGCCCTGCAGTGGACAGGTTAATTGGTTTATGCACTGAAGGGGTCACCCTGGTGTGCACTGCTGTGTTCTGCCTCACTGAGTTGTTCAGGTATGATGTACTCAGCACAAGCTTCCGGTCGGCCCGGAGGTGGGGGTGCGGGGCCTGTCACGGAACGTCAAAACAAACGGCCTGCCGGGGCCGCCCAAAAGTCGGGCATGAGGGGCGCGTCCACTAATGGAACGCCTCTCGCTTCCCAGATCTAGGGCCACGTGGTCAGGAGAACCTCATCCCTTCCGGTCACACTTTGCCTATCGGCCGGCCTCGAAGACCGAAATTGTAACCCCGAAAAATTTGAAATTACGAAATTTGAAAAAATTTGAAAAAAAAAATTACGGAATTTCAAGTAGCCCAATATCTGAAAATGTTCGCAACATATTAATGTACATTTGTGCCAAATTTGGTGCTTGTATCACAAAATGCACAATTCTTTTGAATATTTGGGCTAAGCCGCCCCACTAAGAGAAGGAGTCGAACAACCAGATGAGCGGGAGACGAGGCAGATGAGACGAGAGCAAAGAGAGAGAGAGTCGGTCCGCTACCACGACGACACGAACCGCGCCGCTTGCCGGGTTTCGCCACGAACCAAAGCGTGGACCAGAGCGGAGCGTGAGCTTGGAGCCGGACCTCAATGCCTGCATCATCTGCCCGGACCTTCCTCCCCTGCCATCTGCCTGGACCTTCTCTTCCGTCCTACCACTACCCTTTCGTGTAAGTCCGTTTGTGTTGTCCTGGCCGTGATATTTAAGAGGACTTGAGATCTCGCGAGATCACGGCGAGGTCACGTCTTTTCGAAGCTGTTCCATGCGCTCATGCTTTCGAAGCTAAGTAATCTTTCACAATTGTGTTTTTGTCGAGACTGTATCTATCTTTCGGTGTGTGTACCTATAGCGTATCTTTAGGAAAATTTTCGGTGCTACTTTTTCGTACATGTATACACAATCGTCGGTTAATGCGTATCGAGTATTCTGAGGCCTAGTACTCGTAGGCTTAGGCTACCGTACTGTCTCCGACCTTGTGGTTTTGTTTTTCTCTCAGAGGTTCGTCGAATGCGCTGCAATTATTTTCGTTCTCTGTTTCGTCCCAGTCGTTCACCCCATAACTCCTTGTTTAATATCTCTACTCAAAAAAAAAAAACCCGAAAAAATATTTCCTTCTCAGGTCTTATTCGTTTATTTGTTGTTCTTATTTGTTCGTTCGTTCTTCGTTCACGTTGTTCGCAATCACGCGATCATGTGGTTAGAAATGTATAATCTCTCCCCTGAACAACTATTTTCTCTCATATATTATAACACCTTTTTCTTCTTCTCCTACAAAAGGATGCTTACGTCTTGCTCACCAAATCTATTCATTCCAAAAAATATATATAATACCATCTCTTACAGTTCCTCTTTTCTACATTCCCTAAACTATCCAGAACTCCACCCCTCCTTCAACGTCCTCAAACGTATTTTTGACTCGAAGGTCTCAAACTCATTTTGCAAAAAATGTTCGTTTCCCATGAATCGTACACTTTTCAAAATCCAATCTCACCCCTCCCCTCCAAATCTTCCCTATCCCCCCTTCCCTCCAAAACTTCCCCATCCCCCCTCCCCTCCAAAACTTCCCCATCCCCCCTCCCCTCCAAATCCTCCCCATCACCCATCCCTTTCAAATCTCCCCCCTTGCCCCTTCCCTCCCCCCCTCCTAAACCCCCCCCCCACACCCCTCCCCTCTGAGACTCTCCCTCGCTCCTCCCCTCATAGACTCCCCTCTCACCCCTCCTCCTCAAAGCATCCTCCCTGCTTCTTCCCCCTTCCAACTTTCACCTTCATCTCCCCCAACCTTCTGCCTCGCTCTTCCCCCTCCTCAAATAACACCTCACCGTGCCTCACCCAATCTCCATCAAACCTTTTGTCCGCCCCATTTGTCCCTTTCTCCAAGCTATTCTGAAATCTCTGACACACCTTCAACAGCTCTCCCTACCTCTTCCTCCTCTTCCACATCTTACCCTACCCCTCCCCCCCCCCTGTTCTGTACCCGATGCTCCCCCTTCCTCTTCATTAACGGTATGGACCTCAAACATCCGGGGCCTTCGCTCAAACTTGACTGATCTCTCCATACAGGTTGCTTCTGACAAACCAGATGTGATCTGCTGAACAGAAACTTTCCTCCTTCATGATGTCTCTAATGCCTGGGTATCTCTCCCAGGTTACTCCCTCCTCCGGTATGATAGACCTGAGCCTCGTCCTGGAGGTGGGGTTGCTATCTTTATAAAAAAACTCTCTTCCTCACTCGCCCTCCACAGCCCTCTCTCCACCTCACCCCCAGGAATACCTTTGGCTATGGCTTCACCTTCGCTCCCACCTTTTGTTCATATGTGTGTTGTACCGTCCACCAAACAGTGATGACTCCATCTACATCTCGCTGTCTGATAATATGGACCAACTTCTATCTACCCATCCCAACTCTCTCTTCCTCATATATGGTGATTTCAATTGTCACCATGCCAGTTGGCTGGGTGTGGGTACTTCTCTCACCAGCCATGGCTCTTCAGCAAAGGACTTCTGCGACTCACTGGGACTGGCACAATCTGTCAATTTCCCGACCCGGATCTGTCAACGGAGCATCTTCTCTTCTGGACTTGGTTATGACTAACTTCCCTGAAAATGTCTGCTGCTCTTCTTCTGCTCCAATCGGCTCATCTGATCATGTGCTTGTCAAAGTGGACATCTCTCTGACCATTCTCAGAGAGCCTCCTCAGCGTCGACGAGTCTGGCATTTCACTCAGGCCAACTGGCACGGTCTTCAAGCAGCCATCAATCATCTGGACTGGTCTCCCATCTCTACCGCCTCTGACATCAACTCATCCTGGGAATTCTTTCAAAGTAAATTGCTGTCTCTCATGCACAGATTTATCCCATCTCGTCTTCAGTTGTCATACCCTTCCTCCCGTCCATGGTACACGGAATCTTGTGGTGAGGCTGTTGCCCTGAAACAACTTGCTTTCGTCTCCTGGAAAGCAAATCCAACGGAAGGAAATCTCATTTCCTTTCACAAAGCCCGAAACAAGTGTGTGTCCACCCTCAGGAGAGCCAGGAAACAATATCTCTCCGTTCTCAGGACCGAACTCTCTTATCTGTCTCCCTCTTCCAAATCCTGGTGGCGTCTGGACAAATCTGATTCTGGTGTTTGTTCCCCCTCCATCCCCTCCCTCACCTCAGACAGCTTAACGGCTGACTCCGCACGTGAAAAAGCTGAATGCCTCAACTCTGTGTTTGCCTCTAAATCTTGTGTCCCAAACCCATCCCTCTCTGTACCCACCGTACCCAGTCGTACCCAGCTGCTCCTGGACTCTGTGTCCTTTCCTCCTGACAAGGTGGAAAAGTTTCTGTCAACCCTCGACTCTGATTCTGCAACTGGTCCTGACGGCATCAGCCCACGGGTCCTAAAATCATGTTCTTCCGCTCTTTCACTCCCTCTTTCTGTTCTCTTCACCCTCTCTTTTGCTCAAGGTCATCTGCCATCTGCTTGGAAATCAGCCAACATCACCGCCTTGCAAAGAAAAGGTGCAAAAACAGATCCTAGCAACTACAGACCAATCAGCCTTCTCCCAATTATCAGCAAAGTCATGGAATCCATCATTGCTTCAGATATGAAATCTTTCCTCTTCTCCAATGGCTTGATCTCTGATCATCAATTTGGTTTCAGACCTGGTCACTCTACTCTGGACATGCTGCTTCTGCTTTCTCAACAATGGATGGAGGTCCTCAACGCCAAACAGGAAATTAGAGCTGTCTCCCTTGACATTTCACGTGCCTTCGATACGGTCTGGCACGCTGCTCTGCTCACCAAACCCTCCTCCTTTGGTATCCACGGAAATCTCCACGCATGGCTGGCGGACTTCCTCTCTGGTCGTAGTCAACATGTGGCCCTGAATGGGTTTCTCTCATCTCCTCTTCCTGTTCAGGCTGGAGTTCCCCAAGGTAGTGTTCTGGGCCCTGTGCTTTTTCTGGTCTTCATCAATGATCTCTCTGACTCTCTTGAAAATCCTCTCTATCTCTTTGCTGACGACTCTACTCTCTGTCGCTCCATTACTCATCCCTCAGATCGGCAGTCTGCAGCCTCCTCACTCTCTGCAGACCTGGACAAAATCACAGACTGGGCAAACAAATGGAATATGTCTTTCAATCCTGATAAATCTCACACTCTTACGATGTCTCTCCGAAAAGACCGACTGGACAACCCTCCCATCCACTTTCTGAATAATCCTCTCCAAGAAGTTCAGTCACTCAAGCTTTTGGGTCTCACTATTTGCCATGATCTTTCCTGGGAAAACCACATTTCAAATCTGGCCTCCAAAGCCAGTCGCCGACTGGGCATCCTCCGTCGTACGAAGTCCTTCCTTGGCACACCTGAGCTCCTCACCACATACAAGGCTTTCATCCGCAGCTCTATGGAATACTGCTCTCCCCTCTGGTCTGGTGCTCCTGCCTCACACCTAGCTCGTCTTCACGCTGTTGAAACCAAAGCGTTCAGAATCATTGGAATCTCCCGCGATTAAGCTAACTCCAAGGGCTTTTCACTCACTCACCGCAGGCAGGTTAGTGGTCTTTCCGTCTTCTACCGACTCCTCTCTGGCCTTGCCGCCCCCCCCCCCCCCAGCTCTCTCTAGGCTCTGTCCCCCAAATATTCCTACAGGTCGCACAAGATCTGCCTGCAACCCTCTTATGGTTAAACTGCCAAAATCAAGACTTTCTGCTCACCTTCACTCCTTCATTCCTCTTTTCTCCCGCCTCTGGAACAAACTCCCTCACTCTCTTCAATCCCACTCCACCCTCCAGGTCTTTAAAACAGCTGTTCACCACCATCTCTTATCCTCCCCCATCCAAAACCTCGATCTTTTCTACCCCCGCTAATTTCGGTCCCCTTGTGTTTTATACCTCTTCCCCCCCCCCTCCCCCCCTTCCCACGCCTCCTCCCCCCAAGCCCTCTCCCTCCCACACTTCTCCCTGCTCTCAAATGTTGTGGTTGTGTGCTTTCCCTTCTCTCCCCATCTTGTCTTCCGCTCCCTCTTTTTGTATATTTTGTTTGTCTGGTTGATTTGTTTGTGAAATAAATGTTAGCTCTTTCACGAGCCTCGATTCAGTATACAAAAAACAAACAAAAAAACAACAAAAAAAAAAGAATATACGATTGCCCTGTGTCCTTTTGCTCCTCTGCTTGTACATTATTTTCCTTTCGTTTCCTCTTTTATTGTACAGTGTAGTAATAAACCAGATTTGTTCTTCCTTTACGTTGGTTTCCTCTCGTCCGATCGTCTTCGTGATTTCCCCATTGCATACCGGTGGCACAATTAGAACCGCTCAGAATCGGGTTAGTCTCTTTGTTAACGGCCCGAGTCGCAGCTCGCTTCGCTCGGCGTATCCATTAATGCTGCGGCCCAGGTGGGAGTTATCTCCTCGCTTACGGTCGGTACTAGTAAGCAGGTATTTGGGACTGCATTGACCAATGACCCTGGCTACTACCGACCGGAAATGACATCATAATTTCCAGGATCGGAGACGGCCAGCTCAAAAGACAAAGGGACTAACCCCCCCCCCCCCCTTTGGTAACGGGAGTGCCGTACCCCGAATCCGCAACAATATATATATATATATATATATATATATATATATATATATATATATATATATATATATAAATATAACTGTGAGAAATAGTAGAAACTCCACAGTACGAGCAGGGCGTCTCATTTGCATTGAATAAATAATCGGGAGATTGAATAAGACGCGGACGTAGCTTCAGGGCTTCGATCTTTAATTCGACAATCTTTCGACCAACAAAGGTCTTCTTCTGAGTCGGCCCCAACCTTCCGTTGAACTTGGGGCCGACTCAGAAGAAGACCTTTGTTGGTCGAAAGCTTGTCGAATTAAAGATCGAAGCCCTGAAGCTACGTCCACGTCTTATTCAATCTCCCGATTATATATATATATATATGTACACACATATATATATATATATATATATATATATATATATATATATATATATATATATATATATATATATATATGTACACACACATATATATATATATATATATATATATATATATATATATATATATATATATATATATATATATATATGTACACACACATATATATATATATATATATATATATATATATATATATATATTGTTGCGGATATGGGATTTGCATCCATCCATATCCGCTTGTAAATATTCCCCTATTTCCTCAATACTTCCCAACTCTCCCCAATCCCCCATTCCCTAGTCCCATTTTCTGTAAACAACACTCTGTAGACCCGACCTCCCCCTATTTCCCCCATTAAATGTCGCATCCAGGTCCACCGCATCTCATGTAGACAACTATAGGACATCTTGCTAGTTATTCTTCGTCTATGTCAGTTAAGGATTCGTTTCCATTAATTCTGACCCTTCGTTGCACCAGAATGTGATTGTATGGCACCGTTAGGAAGTTTAGGACCTCCCAATACCTCCCCGCAGCTCTTCCTCACAGTTATCTTCAACAGCAACAACAACAACAACAACGAGCGCAGGGAGTGCGCGTCCTCACTCCGGCTTGGTAGGAATGGTGGGAGGACACCAGGCCTTCCCAAAGAGCCGCCATCGGACATGTGCTCGACAGGGTTACCAAACAGGGGCAGAAGATGGCTCCCTGTCGGCTCCTCGTCAAGGGCGGAGCCCAGTAACCCCCGCACCCAATGGAAGCGGCGGACCGGCCCCAGTTGGGGCGGAACCAACCAGCCGAGGGCGTGTCACTCCCCGTTGAGCATGCGCAGTAGAGAGAGAGGTGACGTCAGATGCGCGCTGAGCTTGGAGCAAGCAAGACGTACCCTCCGAGCGCTGTGAGACCTCCCTGCATCTTTGGACCGTGCCTTATCCTGTCCCCGAGCCAAGGTGCACCTTGTGCCATCGACCTACCTGTCCATTCCTGCCATCAACCGCTGTGTGAGTCTACCTTTTCCGTTTGTCCGTGGTCTGTCTGGGTTTTAATAAGCCTGTATTTAAGTGCCCATCTCTTCTGTGTCTTTACCTCACTCTGCCTTGTAATCTACCCCTTTTCTCCACCACTGTAATTACACCCTCCTCCGGAGGTCTTGAGAACTGTACCCCCTTGCGCCGTTTCATCTTTCCCAGTCGTCGTGTCCTTTCTATCATTGATTTAGCATAGCGCGATTTGGCCAACGTTATAATCGGGTGTAGTTTGTTAATGGTTCGAACTACGGGTTACTAAACCCGCTCGGTAACCTAAAACCGTAGCTCGAACGGCCGTCTCTTCCCTGTCTCACCACCGAGCGTTGCACTCAGGTCCCGGGAAGGCCATTCTGACTTTCTGGCTCGAATACCCTGGCGGCGCTGCGGGCGGGAGGGAGCGTTGGGACGACCAGGAACGGAGAGTGGTTAGTAGAAGGAACGGCGGGTTAATCTCCGCAGGGCAACGAGGGAAGCGCTCTCCGGATCCGTAACAATTGGTGTCTGGGAGTGGAATTTAGAGTCCCGCACTAAAAATTTTGTGCTTTTTGTGGAAAATTTGGTCAAAATTGGAGCACCCGATATTTATTTGGAAAAAAATAAATAATAATAATAATAATAAAATTTGAAAGTCGCGCTATTGGAGATCAAGACGGCTGGGTTCCGGTCGAGGAGAGTGAGGCAGGGTCGATCCAGGACCAAATTGAGGGACATGAGGAGAGCGAAGCAGTGAGGGCGGCAGGTTCGCAAAATGGCGGCGCTAGGCATGGGGAAGAGGAGCGCGAACAACAGGTCGGTGCCACGCAGGGGATTGCGGTAGCTGTACCCATGCCGCCGATGGACATGCAAGTCCTCATGGCGAAAATAGGGGCCCTGTTGGCCCAGAATAGCGAGAAATTGAGGGAGGACATGGGGGCCAATAGCCAACGGTTAGAACAAAGGATGGGGTCCAATAGCGAGAAATTGAGGGAGGACATGGGGGCCCAGATCGGAGGGTTAGGGAGTAGAATAGAGGGATTAGGAAACAAATTTGAGGAACGGCTAGAAGCTAAATTTGAGGTGTTAGACAACGGAATAAAAGAGGTAAAGAATGGGTTAACGGGGGTGGAAAATAGAATGGCTGCCCAGGAGAATCAGTTAGAGGGGGTGAAAAATGGGTTAAGGGGGTTAGAAAACAGGATGGAAGGCAAATTGCGGGAAGTAGGGGAGCAATCCGCCCGGGAAATCAAACGGATGGGGAACCAGATAGAGGAGGTGAAAATCGGGGTAGAAACCAAATTGGATGCTCAGAGGGATGAATTGGGACAGATGAGGGTGGCATCTACAAAAGAGAGGGAGGAGATGAAGGAGGAGATACGACGAGGTGTAAGTGAGGAGGTCTCGGGGGTACGCGAGGCGGTAAAGCGAGGTGAAAAGCATATAGAGAAAGAGGTGAGAAATGGGACGGCAAAGTTACAAGGGGGCATAGAAGATCTGACGGAGGAGGTGGAACAGCTGACGGAGGGACAAAAAGAACTAACGGAGCAGGTTCAAAGGAACACTGCGGTACTAGGAGGGTTAAAAGTGACACAAAACAACATAAAAAATGACTTGATAGCGACACAGAGGCAATTTCAGATGGTACGTGAGGGACTGACAATGAGGTTGGATGAGGTGACAGAGGCAATGGAGACGAAGGACCGGCAGGTGCGGGAGCACATAGAAAAAAATAAGGTGGAGTTAGAGGAAGAACTTAAGGGGGCGCACGAGGAGATGAAGGAGGTGAAGCAGAAATTAGAAGAAGTGGAAGAAGGGGTGAGCGAAATTAAGAAGCGACAGAGAGGGGATAAGAAAGAGATAAAAGAGGAAGTAAAAGAATTGGTCCAAAGTCTGTGTTCGGATCGTGATGATGTGCTCATTAACCGGATGAGGGATTCGCAGGTGATGGAGGAGAAGCGAAGAGAAAGAGGACCCGGTGTAAGTGGTGACCAGTATGGTCGTGCGTATGATGCGCCAGGTGATTTAATAAGCTTTGGGGTCGAGATGGACCCGGATGTTCGTGAGAGGCCAAGAGTGAGGTGTATGGCTGGTCCGGAGTGTATGGAACGAGGGTGCGAGCGAGAGGGTCCGGTGATGGGAGAGGTGCGAGGTGTGAGTGAGCAAGGTTGTGGTGGTATGGAATGGGTAGCGGGTTGCGGAAGCATGACCCATGCATCGACACCAACAGGGGTAGTTTTTAGAGAGACAGGGGAGGCACGGGAGCCCCTTGGGGGTAATGTACTGTGGGGGCCCGGCCGGTTCGGCCCCGCGCTGACCCCGCAAGGGGCGACGCACGGGGCCCGGCAGGCGGGCAACGACTCACATACGAGGTGGTCCCACAAGGTCCCACTCGCGCCATATGACGGCAAGAGTGATCTACGAGCGTACCTGGGTGGGTAAGGGTGGCATCCCTGCCACCCTTCCCATGATGGGGGCAAATGCGCTATAGTTTATGGGGTGGCTATGACAACCGAGCCAGGGAGGGCTTGGTTATATTGATAGGGACTAGAGGTGACTATAGGTGACAAGATTTAAGTAGGAGACTTGGTACCTGTAGTGGGGACGTAGTAGCTTAGTGGATAATAATGACGAGGGAGCGCAATAGTTTAAAGGGGCAACTGGGAAGTGCAAGTTCCAGAGGGGAGTAGTTAGATCAAATGATGCCGTGTGAGTGTTGGAGGTGTATTCAGAAGCGTATTGTGAGAAGTGTGAGATGAGTGACATTGTGTTGAGTGAATGAGCTTGCATGGGGTGCAAGTGACGAACAGGTGTGTGGAACGCCTGATGGGTGTGTCCATGGTGCCGCCGGTGCGTGTGTCCGTGCTGCAGCCGGTGGGTGTGTCCATGGTGCCACCGGTGCGCGTGTCCGTGGTGCAGCCGATGGGTTTGTCCATGGTGCCGCCGGTGCGTGTGTCCATGGGGCAGCCGGGGGGTGTGTCCGTGGTGCAGCTGTTGGGTATGTCTGTGGTGCAGCCGATGGGTGTGTCCATGGTGCCGCCGGTGCGCGTGTCCGTGGTGCAGCCGATGGGTTTGTCCATGGTGCCGCCGGTGCGTGTGTCCGTGGTGCAGCCGGTGGGTGTGTCCGTGGTGCCGCCGGTGCGCGTGTCCATGGTGCAGCTGATGGGTGTGTCCATGGTGCCGCCGGTGCGCGTGTCCGTGGTGCAGCCGGTGGGTGTGTCTGTGGTGCCGCCGGTGCGCGTGTCCATGGTGCAGCCGATGGGTTTTCCATGGTGCCGCCGGTGCGTGTGTCCGTGGTGCAGCCAGTGGGTGTGTCCGTGGTGCTGCCGGTGCGCGTGTCCATGGTGCAGCCGATGGGTGTGTCCGTGGTGCCGCCCGGTGCGCATGTCCGTGGTGCAGCCAATGGGTGTGTCCATGGTGCCGCCGGTGCGTGTGTCCGTCGTGCAGCCGGTGGGTGTGTCCGTGGTGCCGCCGGTGTGTGTGTCCATGGTGCAGCCTGTGGGTGCGTCCGTGGTGCAGCCGATGGGTGCGTCCGTGGTGCAGCCGATGGGTGCCTCTCGGGCTTGGTGTAATGAGGAATTGCTAGGCAATGCTTGAGAAGGTGATTGTGAATGGTTTTGAGCGTGGAAGTGTATGGAGCAGTGCATGAGGAACGATTGTGGTTGTGCATTGTATTGAATGATTGAAGGAGCTTTGGGGGAGAGAAGGGTGCAGGTGGCACCAAGTATGAGAGCACAGGTGTGCAAGTACAGGTGTGTGGAATATATGGAGCAGAGAATCAGAGATGAGACATTGGGGTGATTCCATCTCTCCCTCCTTAGGAGGAACTGATGATGAATTGGTGATGGCAAATTTTGATGTTGAGTTGGAGATGGCAAATTTTGATGAGAGTTGGAAATGGCAAATTTGATTGGTTAGGAGGGAGAGAAGACGAATTTGGTTTATGGGAGGAACGGGGAAGACAGTAGGGACGTTGTTGATGTGTAAAGTAGATATTTATGTGTAGTGTTGTGTTTTGTGGATGCAGTAAGGGGTAAGGGAGGGGCAATGTAGGTTACCGGGTGGGGGGGGGGGGGCGTACGGTAGGAACGTACCTGTCTCACCTGGTTCCCATGTGCCCCCAGTGTGCATTATCTTATATTGCATGCACTTTTGCGCCCTTACCACCTTACTCACCTGTCTTCTTTTGTCTCCCACCTCCGAGGATCTGGCTTTGGGGCAGAGAGAGAGGAGAGAGAGGTGCTGGCTCCGCAGTTGTGGGCCTGTACTTCCGCTGCTTGCTGCCTGGATCGATACACCATATGGACCGCAATTTTTGTGGCCGCCCACAATGGACCGCAGTTCTTTTGCGGTCAAGCACCACCCGTTGATGGACCTCTGGGTCAACGTGGCACCTATGCCATACAGGTGAACCACTTTTAGTTGGCCCTCCTGACGGCCACAATTAAGAAATGGACGCGGTTGGCGCCTTTCTTTATTTCTAAATAGGCCAGAAGCCAGAAGGCCAAGTGCACTCCATGAAGACAAGACCAGCGGCAGAACATTGGCTGGCTGCGACACCACCGGTGACCATGGACATTTAATTGTGCATTTTGTATTGAACACTTTATTGGTGCACCGGATGGTGCTGACTGTGCATAATGGGGTGGTGCTTTTGGTGCTTGGAAGGGGTGCTCTGCACATTATTAAAGGCCGTAGGGCCACAGGGCACTCGTGGGTTGGTGTATCGATGCTGGCATGCGTGCTCTCCCTATGCATAACATCTGCATGTGTTCCTCAAAGAACAGGTCCTGGATCGTAGTGTAAATATCAGTGTAGTCTTGTATAAATGATGCTCCCTACCGGCTGTATGTTTAGTTTGAGGATGCTTTCCGCGATTCGGTTATCCTGTGGGTGTGTTTCTGTTAGGAGAAGGGTGCAACGTCGCAGGGGGACATATTTACTCATTTGTGAACATCTGTAAAACTGTCGCACTCAGGGTTGAGTTAATAGTAGAGGGAACTACATCTGAGTGCCACACTAAAGTAGGTAAAAATTTATCGGGTCGGGACGCCCCGAGGTCGAGCAGGGTGCAGTGTTGCGGATATGGGATTTGCATCCATCCATATCCGCTTGTAAATATTCCCCTATTTCCTCAATACTTCCCAACTCTCCCCAATCCCCCATTCCCTAGTCCCATTTTCTGTAAACAACACTCTGTAGACCCGACCTCCCCCTATTTCCCCCATTAAATGTCGCATCCAGCTCCACCGCATCTCATGTAGACAACTATAGGACATCTTGCTAGTTATTCTTAGTCTATGTCAGTTAAGGATTCGTTTCCATTAATTCTGACCCTTCGTTGCACCAGAATGTGATTGTATGGCACCGTTAGGAAGTTTAGGACCTCCCAATACCTCCCCGCAGCTCTTCCTCACAGTTATCTTCAACAACAACAACAACAACAACGAGCGCAGGGAGTGCGCATCCTCACTCCGGCTTGGTAGGAGTGGTGGGAGGACACCAGGCCTTCCCAACGAGCCGCCATCGGACATGTGCTCGACAGGGTTACCAAACAGGGGCAGAAGATGGCTCCCTGTCGGCTCCTCATCAAGGGCGGAGCCCGGTAACCCCCACACCCAATGGAAGCGGCGGACCTGCCCCAGTTGGGGCGGAACCAACCAGCCGAGGGCGTGTCACTCCCCGTTGAGCATGCGCAGTAGAGAGAGAGGTGACGTCAGATGCACGCTGAGCTTGGAGCAAGCAAGACGTACCCTTCGAGCGCTGTGAGACCTCCCTGCATCTTTGGACCGTGCCTTATCCTGTCCCCGAGCCAAGGTGCACCTTGTGCCATCGACCTACCTGTCCATTCCTGCCATCAACCCCTGTGTGAGTCTACCTTGTCCGTTTGTCCGTGGTCTGTCTGGGTTTTAATAAGCCTGTATTTAAGTGCCCATCTCTTCTGTGTCTTTACCTCACTCTGCCTTGTAATCTACCCCTTTTCTCCACCACTGTAATTACACCCTCCTCCGGAGGTCTTGAGAACGGTACCCCCTTGCGTCCTTTCATCTTTCCCAGTCGTCGTGTCCTTTCTATCATTGATTTTGCATAGCGCGATTTGGCCAACGTTATAATCGGGTGTAGTTTGTTAATGGTTCGAACTACGGGTTACTAAACCCGCTCGGTAACCTGAAACCGTAGCTCGAACGGCAGTCTCTTCCCTGTCTCACGACCGAGCATTGCACTCAGGTCCCGGGAAGGCCATTCCGACTTTCTGGCCCGAATACCCTGGCGGCGCTGTGGGTGGGAGGGAGCATTGGGACGACCAGGAACGGAGAGTGGTTAGTAGAAGGAACGGCGAATTAATCTCCGCAGGGCAACGAGGGAAGCCCTCTCCGTTTCCGTAACAATATATATATATATATTGTTATGGATACGGGGGACGGCTCTCCCGTTAGCAAGGGGTGATTAGCCCCTTGTCCTGTTAAGCTGGCCGTCTCCCCGGTCCTGGCGCTTGTAACGCTATCCCACGGGATGGAACGGATCAGGGTTATGGGTCCAGGGTCTATCCCGAATACCTTTATCCATCCCTCCGCAGACTAGGGAGACAAGTACCGCTCGAACCCCGGTTTGGATGGTCTAGTTAGTTGCCGAGCGGTTTTTAGCAACCCGAAGTTCGAGTCATTAGGCTTCACTAAACCCGATCCTGAACGTTGGCCGAATCGCGCCACGTACACTCAATATGGAAACCTCTAAAGCGACCGAAAGAGCATGAAGCAGTAAAGAAAAGTAGGGAATAACAAGATTTATTACTATTTATACACACTAAGCAGAAAGGAAAAGAAAGATGATTTATAAGGCAATTGAAGGAGCAGGAGACATAGTGCAATGATTAGCTTATATATATGGCAGTCTTACTTATAAACCCCAAGACAACATGAAAGACGGACAAATGGGCACACTTACACGGGGGAAATGATGGCAGGAATCACTGGAGGGAGGAGTAGGTCCAAGCCGATGGCAGGGCAGGAAGGTCCGGGCAATTCCATACCGTCGAGGTCCACGTTCCGTGCTCGAAGCGAACAGCAGCTGGCAGCTCCGCGTCTCCACAACCGCAAATAGGGCCTAGAGGGTCTCGGCGTATTGCTGCAGTATCAGCACCCCCTCACGTCTCGTTCTCTCTTGGCTGCTTTAGCTGGATCGCGCATCTGCCGCACCTCTCTCTCAACCTTCTCCAAAAAGCCCTGTAGAAAACCCGCGCGTGTCCTTTTATAACGTGCTTTTGGGTTTCTTCCCCGCGTGCGTTGTAAACGCCCCTCGGTCAGCTCGCCTCGGCCTTGATTGGTCGTGAGGGCTACCGATCCCGCCCCTCTTGATGACGCGTTGGCAAAGCCACACCTTGTTCCTCGCGCTTGGCTAACTCCTCCCCCCGATGATGAGGTGGACACGCCTTTCTTCTCCGTTGGTTACCTCGTGCGTAATGGAGTCAAATGCAGCAAACAGTGGACAGGGGATGAAATTGCAGCAAAGTGGCTAAAGAGTCAATTGCAGCAAAGAGGCTAAAGAGTCAATTGCAGCAAACCTGGCAAACCTGGCACTTGGAAGATGCCATGGGGCGTCGGAGGGGCCTCCTCTTATTTATTTCGGTGCAATGAAGAGTCAAACTATTGGGAAACACATCCTTAGCCTACATAGAATAAGGGACTAACTATTTAAAAGGATATATGGTGTCCTGTGTGTAGGTTTATGGAATTAACTAAGAGGACGAGCTTCGACCTTTCTTTACATTACGAGGGTCAGTTACACACAACAAAACCATAATTCTCACATTCTTTACACTTTCTCAAATTCGTAACTATATATATATATATATATATATATATATATATATATATATATATATATATATATATATATATATATATATATTGTTGCGGATTTCGGAGTACGGCACTCCCGTTAGCAAGGGGGGGGTTAATCCCCTTGTCTTGTTAAGCTGGCCGTCTCCGGTCCTGGAACTATCCTGCTCCTTTGCGGGGTGAGATTGGCCAGGGTGATTGGTCAACGGTTTCCAAAATACCTTCACCAATCTCTCCGCAAAGCAGGGAGATGAGTCCCTGCTCGAACCGCGGATGTGATGGTAATTGCCGAGCGGTTTAGCAATCCGCAATCCGAGCCGTTAACAAAAGGGACTAAACCCGATTAAAAGCGGTGGCCAAATCGTGCCACAGGTACTCAATTGGAGACAGGACAAAAGCGATCGGGTGAGAATGAATCAAAAAGAGTAAAGGAAGAACACAGGTTTATTAATTATGTACACTAAATGTACACAGGTTCCACTTCCGGTCCGGTATGAAGAGGACGCAGGCATCACATGCTCGCCGCTTCTTCGACCGGGCCACTGTCAGTTGCTTGCTTTTTTGGTGGTCGTGCGGATTTTTTGGCCATTGAGTCTGCCCTCTGCATAGCCCCGGCTCTGCTCCCTGCTTCGCCTGCCCGGCTCCTTCGCCTGCTCACTGTTTCCTCGGGCACGCTCTCGTGGGTTGTGACCATCGCAGCGGTTTGGTGGCGGTTTCCCGATTGCCGCTGCATTTGCCGCTTTGCTGTGATCAACCTTGGCCTCGTGATCGTCTCTTTGCTCCTGCCTGCCCTCTGCTTGGTCCCGGCTCTGCTCCTGGCTTCACCTACCTGGCTCCTTCGTTTCCTCGGGCCCGCTCCCGTGGGTTGGGACCATTGTTTCACCTCCTCAACCTTGGCCTCGTCTCGTCTCTCCGCTCCTGCCTGGCATGGCTCTGCGGTACTCCGCCGCAAGGCTCCTTCTGCTCAATACCCGCTGCACCCCATCATGCATCTCTGCCATCAAATCAAATGGACTCCTCCGACGACCCAGGTACATTCACCGTGGCTCTGGTCGTAAGTTTGTATATTTGCAATCAGGTCACTCCATCCCCGTCCTCTGGTCGGCTCAGCGCACTCTCACTCTTCGTCCCAGCGCACCTGGTCACAGCAACGCACACGAGCGCACCTCCTGCCTACGAACCCTGGCTAAATCACCTGAATTCATCCCTGCTGTTCAAAACAACATCAAGCTCACCCTGTTCAACACCCGGTCCCTCAACAACAAATGCCTAATCCTGAACGAATACATCCTGGATAACAAACTGGACTTTCTCTGTCTCACCAAAACCTGGCAACAACCTCTGGACTACTACACACTCAACCTCACCACACCCAATGGATATTCCTACGTCAATAAACCACGCTCGGGGGGCCGAGGTGGTGGAATTGCCGTTATCCACCGTCAAGACATCAGGACCAGCCTCATCCCCATCGCCTCATCCTCATCATTTGAACACCTGGCTTTTAAACTCTCTGGTCGCACGCAGTCAGTCATGGCTGTCGTCTACCGCCCTCCCAAAACACACCCATCATTCCTGTCTGACTTCTCCTACTTTCTGACCCAGCTTGTTCCCTCTCCCCCTCAATCCTCCTCCTTGGTGATTTCAATATCCACATGGACTCCACTGACTCCACAATAACCACTGACTTCACTGATTTCCTCACCTGCTTTAACCTCACTCAACATGTCGACTTTCCTACCCATATCCGTGGTCACATTTTGGACCTTGTCTGCTCCACTGGATTAAATTTGCACCATCTCTCTGGCTCCGACCTCACCCTCTCTGACATCTTCGCTATCACTATGACCATCAACATCCCCACCCCAACACCAAGACATTATCGCACTATCACCTTCCGTCAGCTAAACGCTCTTTCACCTACCTCATTCTCATCCACCCTCTCTGAAAAAATGTCCACTTCTCCCTTCGTTGACCTCCACACCCCTTCCGATCTCACTGACTACTACAACCACACTCTCTCCTCCTGAGTTGAACAGCTTGCGCCTGTAAAAACCAAAACGGTTTCTTTCACCCATTCTGCTCCCTGGTTTACCCCCGAACTCCGCCTGATGAAAACTCGTGCTCGCCATCTTGAAAGACTCCGCAATAAAACAGGTCTCACAGTTCACTCCCAAGACTACAAGGACCACCTACAACACTACAAAGATGCCTTCTCCTGCGCCCGCTCCGCCTACTACTCTCAAATTATCCACTCTGGCTCCGGAAACCCAAAAGCACTCTTCTCGACAATAAACAAACTCCTCCGCCCCCTGAACACCACCACCCAGTCATTCACAGTAGACAACTGCATCTCCTTCCTCTCTTTCTTCCAACGCAAAATTGACAACATCTACAACAGCTTGACCACCGCCGCACCCGCTCCCCCTCCAACCACCTGCCCCCCCCTTGTCCTGCCATCCCCTGTCTCGGTTCTCCCCAATCTCCCCTACTGACCTCTCTGAACTCCTCATAGGAATGAAAACTGCCACCTGCACTCTTGACCCCATCCCCTCCAGCTTTGTCAAGGCCTCCCTCCCTGCTCTCTCTCCACTTATCATTGCAACAATAAACTCCTCCCTGTCTACAGGCATCGTCCCACCTTCCCTCAAAATTGCTGCTGTTACCCCCATTCTAAAAAAACCTGGTCTAAACCCTGACACCCTAAACAACTTCAGACCCATCTCCAACCTACCCTTTCTGTCAAAAGTTTTGGAATGCGCTGTAGCCACTCAACTCAAACATCACCTCTCTGCCAATAACCTGTATGAAACATTCCAATCCGGATTCCGCTCCAACCACAGTACTGAAACTGCTCTCCTCAAAATCACCAATGACCTTCTCCTCTCCTCTGACGCTGGCAACCTCAACATTCTCGTCCTCCTCGACCTCAGCGCTGCCTTTGACACCATCGATCACACCATCCTCCTCACTCGACTTGAATCCACCTTTAACGTTACCGGCACTGCCCTCTCTTGGATTAAATCATACCTCTGTGACAGACGCCAGTTCATCTCCATCAATAACTGCAAATCCCCCACTGCTCCCCTCCCCCAAGGTGTCCCCCAAGGTTCAGTTCTTGGCCCCCTCCTCTTCATCCTTTACCTGTCCCCCCTCGGTCACTTGATCCGCCGTCATGGTCTCCAATTCCACTGCTTCGCCGATGACATCCAGCTTTTCATCTCCACCAAGTCCGTCTCCACCGACACCCACTCTATCCTGACAAACTGCATCACTGAAATAAAATCCTGGCTTCAAATCAACTTCCTCAAGCTTAACTGTGATAAATCTGAAATAATCATCATTGGCCCAAAAACGCTCACAAAATCCACCCATAACTTTGCCCTCAACATCGACGATATCCCAGTATCCACCTCCCCTCACATCCGGAATCTTGGCGACATCTTTGACCAAACCCTCTCCTTCGACAAATACACTAAACAGATCACAAAGTCAGCCTTCTTTCACCTGAAAAACATTGCCCGTCTCCGCTCATCCCTCTCCTCCACAGCTGCAGAAGCCCTCATCCACGCCTTCATCACCTCCCGTCTGGACTACTGCAATAGCCTCCTCTATGGTTCACCCTCAAAAATCACCAATAAACTCCAATACATTCAGAACTCCGCTGCCCGCCTACTCACCCATTCCCGGACCCGTGACCACATCACCCCCATCCTTTACAAGCTTCACTGGCTCCCCATCCCCCAGAGAATCCAGTACAAAATCCTCCTCTTGACATACAAAGCCCTCCATAACCTGGCCCCATCCTACCTGGCTGACCTCCTCTCCAGACACACTCCCACCCACAACCTCCGCTCTGCTGGTACCAACCTCCTGACCCCTTCCTTCCGGACCAAATTCAGATCCTGGGGGGACAGGGCCTTCTCAATTGCTGCTCCCACCCTCTGGAACTCACTACCTCACACCATCAGAGACTCCTCCTCACTCACCACATTCAAAACATCACTAAAGACCCACCTGTTCAACACTGCATTCAACATTCAACCCACAGCATTTAACCCCTGACTATCTCTTCTCCTTCTCCCTCCTTTTGCTTTAAATATTTCCCTATTGATTCTTGTCTTTTTGCAATTGTGGTTTTGATGTATTGTTATGCATTATGTTTTCCCACTCTGTCAAAGCGCCTTTGGGCTACTTGAAAAGTGCTATACAAAATAAATGAATTATTATTATTATTATAAAATGAGGAGGAAACGAAAGGCAAAGAATATACAGAAGAAGAAGAAGCAGGACACAGGGCAGCCTTATACAGCCTTACTTAGCAAACGCCCCAGACAGAACGAATACACTTACACTCAAAGGGATGGAATGGCAGGAATGGCAGGAATGGCAGGAAAGGAGGAGGAGGTCCAAGCAGATGGCACAGGCGTCGAGGTCCGCTCCAGGTCGCGCTCCAGTCCACGCTCCAGGCTTGAGCAAAAACCCGGCGACAGCTGCGCATATGGTTTGCACGCGGTCGGACAATGCCAATATATCTCTCGGGGAATCTGGCCTCCTGCTTATGTAATAGGTCGACACCGCGCTTCTTTCCTCTTGCTCGAACCTCTGGTGTCGCCGTCGTGCTCATCTCTTGAAGCAGTCCCTCTCGGCCGCTTTTATTGGGCGTTGTTAGATCAAGCCGCCGGCTCCCAGGACACGCCCAATGGTGAGCTTGCCTAGGCCCTGGTTGGCTCCAAGAGCTTTCCGGTCCCGCCCCTCGACGAGACGTTGACAGGGCCACGCCTTGTTCTTGGCGCCCAACTTACTCCTCCCCCTTTTTCCTCCAGAGGACCGAGCATGTGATGGCGTTTGCACGGGTCGTAGAAAAGCACTCTTACTGCCATTGAAGAGATTGGGGCCTATTCCTATTTGACTGATGCAACGTAGATTCAAACTATTGGGAACACAGCCTTAATTACACACATACTAATGAGATATCGATAGAGATCCTAAGGTGTGCCACGTGTTGCTCGTGGACTAGCTATGGGTGCCATCTTTAACGTTAGTCAAATGGGGGTATTTAGAGGGGATTATTTATAAGGGAACATTTACAAAAAATTACCAAGTGGAGGGTTCTAAAAACCGCAACACTGCACCCTCATTTCCTCACGGGACGTCCCGGCCCGAAAACTTTACTTTAGTGTGACACTCAGGTGTGGTAACCCTCTACTATTAACTTCACCCTGAGTGCGACATTTTTAAAACAGTTAAGTATGTCCCGCCTGCTACGTTGCATCCTACCTAACAGATTCACACCCACAGACTAACCGAATTGCGGAATTAATTTTCAAACTAAACATATACGGTGGGGAGCATGTTATTTACAAAGACTATTTGGTATTTACAATGCGAACCCAGGACCTGTCATTTTGGGAGACAAAAGCAGTCTTTTGAGAAGGGGAAGAGCATGCACTGCACTGCACCGATACACCATACCCACATGCCCGGGGATGCACAATTGATATTGCAGTGCACCCCCGAGCACGAAAGCACCAAAAGCACCATAAAGCACCAATCAGCAACAAAAGCACCATAAAGCACCATCCAGTGCTCAGTCATACATTGCAATAATAACAAGCTGATGACTCTTTTCCGCTCTGCTCCTGCTCTGCTGGGCCGATGTTTCTTGATGTCTTGCTCTTGATGTTCTGTGCTTGCGGCCTATTTGATGGTAATAAACACAAGCACAAAGCGCGTCTGCTGTTCTTAATTATGGCCAGCATGGGCCAACTAAAGGTGGTCCGCCTGCATGGCTTAAGTGCCACCTCACCGTGGTCTGCAAGCAAAGATTTTCTCTGGCCACAATGGCCGGTTCCAGCAGAAGGATCAGGCCCCAACCCGTGGGGTCCATGTGTGTGGTGCTTGGCCACAGAACTGTGGTCCATATGGCGGTGCTAGGCCGCAAGACGTGCGGTCCATATGTGGTGTACAGGTCCAGGCAGGCAGGCAGCGGCGATTCGGGCACACAACTGCGGCTACCTGCGCACTCCCCCCGGGCCCAAAAGAAACAAGCCATGAGTGGGGAAGGAAAGAAAAAGCAAGCATCGGGGCAAGGTCGCAAGGGTACGCATCATACAAGGTAATGCAGACAGTAAGGGCACTGGAGAGCGAGCAGAGAAAGCTCGTCCCTAGCATACGTTCCCCCACCTGTCGCCTATCCTACCCTTGCCCTTACCCCGTTTTTACAAAATCTACACATTTACAAATCCGTCGCTACTATCTCGTCTTCCCCACATCTCCCCTAATACAAATTTGTTACCAATCCCTCTAAACCAAATTTGCCACCAATCAATTCATCATCAATCCCTCCTAAGGAGGAAGAGATGGAATAAAAACAAGCACAATGTCACCCCCACATCATGATGCGTCTTACATCCAAACATTGCAAAAATCACATGGTGTGGAGTCTTATCACCTCAGTGAGTGGATGCATATGGTGCGAAGGGATTTTTAATCCTAACTACTTTCTAAATGACTTTATTACACTTTACACTACCCGGGTACTTTCCCTGCCAAACCATTGGCCATTTTACACTATGTGGTTCTAAGAACCAAACTCCCATTGAACATACTGTGGTGCTCTCCAATTTGGGGTCTCACTCCCCCGATTCTTCACCCTGTGCCTTCGCACAATTTCAAGGCTGGGTCGTGTGGCGCTCCTAACAGGTCTACCTACCTGTGCACCTCCGCCACTGCACGTTGCCACCCAAGCTTACCTGCTCCTCACCCTAACCTACCTACCTGGGGAAGGCCCTCCCTGGCACTTACCCCCTCGGTGCCCTCTCTGGCACTGGGCTACCCGGGTCCTTTCCTGGATCCTCGGGCCCCATTGAACTCTACGTGGCTCCCAGAGCCTATCTGCGGCCTCACCTGGCCGACAGACTAACAGTGGCGGAGTGCTCAATTAACCATACCTCTAACAGGCCACACACCCAGCCAATTTACTCCGCTAATGCACCCAACAACAAGTACTCTGCTACTCTCGCACCACAGATGCCAATATCCAACCACAATTTACCTACTCCCTCTACCTACTTTTAAACTACCCGACCCGGGTACTCGTGAAGGGGTCCATCCTTCCCCATCCAGTCCTTTCACACCAACCACTCCACTCCACATATTCCACACTACTCACTCCACACCATCCATTCCATGCTCCATTCACTCCAGACCATTCAATTCATCCAACCATTCTCCATACACCTGTGCTTCACCTGCACTTGCACACTCACCTGGTGCTCACACACACCTGGTGGCACTTGCACCCTCCTTTCCTCCTTCTTTATTCACTACAATGCCATTCACCCACACTCAAAATACCCTGCTCAATACTCTTTATACACACACACACACAGCATCATCTGATCTAACTACTCCCTTCTGAAACTCGCGCTCCCCGTCTTCCCTTATACTAAGCGCTCCCCCGTCGTTATAATCCAACTACCCTACTCTACGTCCCCTACTACAGGTATGATGTCGCTACTTAAATCTACAGTTACATATGGTCATCTTTCTAAACCCTAACACTATCCAAACCCTCCCTGGCTTGGTTTTCACCGCCATAACCCCATAAACTATTGCTCATGTGCCCGGGGATGTGAGGGATGGTAAATTTACCATCCCTCTACATCGGGCATCCCTCACTATCACCCCCAGTCCTCTGGCACTATGAGCCCCCCTCACAAGAGGTACTGGGTCCTGCCTCGGCATCCAATTCAGGGGAGGAGGTTTCGTCGGGCCAAGGCTCCAAGCACCATCCCGGCGCGGGGCCTTGCGCTCCCAAGCACGATGGCCCAGCCTTGCCCGGGTGGAACGCCGCCACCACAAGGGGGCGACGTTCCTACCCCTCCTACCTCCCCTCGACCCGGGGCCGGTCGCTTTGCCTGGCAAAGCGCGGATTCGACCGTGCAGGGCGGGGCCCGGCCCGAATCGTGCATGACGCTCCGAACAGGAGCGACGCAACACCGATCCCCACCGGCTCCCACATCACACAACGCCCGGCACGGACCGGGGGCTCGCGTCAGCTAAACGTCGGTCTGAACGCTGTCCCGGTTAACGTCGATGCTCCCCGTACATGCTCACACCACTCGTTCTGTTCTTTGCTCATACATCCCATACACTTCGTCACAGCACTCGCTCGTGCATACCCCTTTCTTATGCACTCTGTTATGCACCACTCCTCTCATGCACCTTCTCGCACACTCATCCTACTCGCACACTCCATTGCACACCTCTCCTCCGTTACGTCCTCCGTAACACTCACCACGGGTGTGCACTCCTGCACATACCCACTCACGCGCTCCGATGTGCCCTCCCGCACACATGCCACAACCAACTCAGGTGTGCGTTCTCGCTCACCCCCTCCATCCAACTCACACTCCTGGTCACACTCACTCCTACTTCCACACTCACCCTCCGATGTGCATTCACTCTTGCACTCGGTATCACCCTCGCGCTTCAGCACCATTCGCACACCTTTTCCTCACACGCACGCCATTTTCTCTCACGCCACTCACAAGGGACCCTCCACAAACGCCCGGGTGCCGTATCGATCCCAAGCGCGCGAAAATTCTTTTCGCCGCAAACACTTTCCTGCAAATTCTCCCCACACAATATACAGCCCGACTCACCTGGGCGCTTCTTCCTCCCCGCTCCAACACCACCTGCAAATCTTTATTCGGGTTATGCAGCACGACATCATGATGCGAACATGGACTTTGCACAATTTCCATTCCTTCACCCGCGAGTGCTCTTCTACCTCTGCGGTCTCTCCAATTCCAATTTCCACGACTATTTGTTCGGTTTTAATTTCTTTTTCCTTTCCCTCGACGACCGCTGGCTCTATTAAAATTTTCTCTTCTACCTCGGCGGTCGCCAGCTTCCCCATACCCCGGGTCGCGATTTCTACCCCGGTCCACGTGACTTTGCTTTGCTCACCCTCACTCACCCCGCACTCCTCGAGTCGCGTTACCTCGTCGTGTACAAATGCGCCTTTCCCGCCCAACCTGCGGTTAACCTCCCTTTCACACCCCCTTGCTTCATACCGGGCTTTGTCCCTCGCTAGCCCCTCATTAATTTCTCGGGCTTGGCCATTCACGTCCTCCAATTCGCCCCCTTATTTGCCTTCTATAGCCCCCCAATTTGGCTTCCCATGTCATTTCTCAATTCCCCAATTTGGTTTTCTAATCCCTCAAATTTGTCCCCTAATTCTTCCAATCGACCGCCCATTGCATCCATCCTCCCATTTATTTTATTTATTTCATTATTTTGGGCGCCCATTTTTTCTTTCATTTTTTACTTCCCTTACTTCCTTCATGAATTGCGCCATGAAGGCTTGCATGTACCCTGGCATCTCAGGCTCGGCTACCGCGACCACGTGCGAGGCGCCGCCATCTTGTGCACCTGCAACCCCCCCTACCGCACCTTCTTTGCTTTCCTCCTGCATTACTCCCACCTCTTCCCTGGGGTCCTGGGTCGATTCTACCTCCTCATTCTCCCCTACCGGCATCCAATCGCCTTGACTATCCATGGCGCGACTCAATTTGGATGTTATAATAAAATTTCGGCCGCTCGTAATTTTGACCAAATTTTTTCGATGGATGAAAATTTGGTTCGGGCTTCAAGTCCCATTCGCCGACACCAATTGTTGCGGCCAATAGCACAATTGGTGTCCAAAATTTGGTCTAAATAAATTTAGTCCCAGGTTCTAAATCCCAACTCCTGACTACCAATTGTTACGGATCTCAGAGTACGGCACTCCCGTTAGCAAGGGCGGTTAATCCCCTTGTCTTGTTAAGCTGGCCGTCTCCGGTCCTCGAACTATCCCGCTCCTTTGCGGGGTGAGATTGGCCAGGGTGATTGGTCAACGGTTTCCCAAATACCTTCACCAATCTCTCCGCAAAGCAGGGAGATGAGTCCCTGCTCGAACTGCGGATGTGATGGTAATTGCCAAGCGGTTTAGCAATCCGCGATCCAAGCCGTTAACAAAAGGGACAAAACCAGATTAAAAGCGGTTGGCCAAATTGTGCCACAGGTACTCAATTGGAGACAGGACAAAAGCGATCGGGTGAGAATGAATCAAAAAGAGTACAGGAAGAACACAGGTTTATTAATTATGTACACTAAATGAAGAGGAAACGAAAGGCAAAGAATATACAGAAGAAGAAGAAACAGGACACAGGGCAGCCTTATACAGCCTTACTTAGCAAACGCCCCAGACAGAACGAACACACTTACACTCAAAGGGATGGAATGGCAGTAATGGCAGGAAAGGCAGGAAAGGAGGAGAGGTCCAAGCAGATGGCACAGGTGTCGAGGTCCGCTCCAGGTCGCGCTCTGGGCTTGAGCAAAAACCCAGCGGCAGCTGCGCATATGGTTTGCACGCGGTCGGACAATGCCAATATATCTCTCGGGGAAACTGGCCTCCTGTTTATGTAATAGGTCGACACTGTGCTTCTTTCCTCTTGCTCGAACCTCTGGTGTCGCCGTCGTGCTCATCTCTTGAAGCAGTCCCTCTCGGCCGCTTTTATTGGGCGTTGTTAGATCAAGCCGCCGGCTCCCAGGACACGCCCAATGGTGAGCTTGCCTCAGCCCTGGTTGACTCCAAGAGCTTACCGGTCCCGCCCCTCGACGAGACGTTGACAGGGCCACGCCTTGTTCTTGGCGCCAACCTTACTCCTCCCCATTTTTCCTCCAGAGGACCGAGCGCGTGATGGCGTTTGCACGGGTCATAGAAAAGCACTCTTACTGCCATTGAAGAGATTGGGGCCTATTCTTATTTAATTGATGCAACGTAGATTCAAACTATTGGGAACACAGCCTTAATTACACTCATACTAATGAGATATCTATAGAGATCCTAAGGTGTGCTACGTGTTGCTTGTGGACTAGCTATGGGTGCAGTCTTTAATGTTAGACAAATGGGGGTATTTACAGGGGATTATTTATAAGGGAACATTTACAAAAATTTACCAAGTGGAGGGTTCTAAAAACCGCAACAATATATTGTTGCAGATCTCCCGAAGCCCGTTCCCATTACAAAGGGGGGATTAAACCCCTTTTTTCCCCTGGGTCTTCGGGTCCGCGAGACCGAATCGACACTTCCGGACAAACGTGAAAAAGGGTTTCAGGACGAATTCGCACGTACCTTTGGTACCCACGCTGCCATGAAAGCAGGGATCAAGCCTCGCACAAGCCACGCTTAATCGAGTACGCCCGAGCAGAATGCGTATCACGTGACTCGTGCTGTTACTTTTATTGGAACCTGATTCGAGCGGTTTTATTCGTACCATGCAAAGCCAATGGATGGAAGAGACAGGATGGTCAAATCAGAGGAAGAACACAATTTATTATTATTTACAATGATCCAGAATGAAAGGAAAGGGACACAGAGCAGAGCTTAATCAGTTTAACTTATTCCCAGACAAATGGGCCCAATTACTCACACGGGGTAATGGAAGAAGAGCAGGTTCACGAGCCAGGCGCGCTTTGCTGTCAGTCACCCCGGGGCAGCTCGCCCGGCGTGGCTCTCTGATGTTCACGGCACGTATCCAGGCGAAGGCAGGCAGGAGGAAATCGCGCGTCTGTGGCCCGGCGCGGGTTGTCCTTTCGAGCACGCGATTAATACAGCGCAGAGCATGGGGAACGGGAGAAGTTCGTGTACAATCGGCAATTCAATTCATTCTGCAGCTCCACTCGCGTTCTCGTCTGCCTTCTGCGTTCTGCGTTCTCATGCGATCTCGTGCGCTCCTGATCTCGTTCTCATACATCCTGCTTAATGGGCTCGGGGCAGGACCTTATATGGCACCTCCCCAATCTTACCCGAATGTTCCAAGCCCCACCTCCTGCCGCAGTGGTAAGCCACTCCCCTCGAGCCCTGATTGGCGGCTCATTGCTTACCGGCCACTCCCCCTGCCGGTCGTCCCTTCGGCTGTGGTAGACTTGCCCAGGCCTTCCGCATGGCATCCCAGCGCCAAACCAAAAGCATCAAAGTGAAGCGCCAAAAGAACACCTAATCTCACTGGCCTACTCAACGAAAAAATAAACACAGGAAAGGACTACGCTTACATTCACCAAGAAATAACTGAACTATCGCGAGGCTACATGTTGTGGTGCAATTAACTAAGAGAGGAAATTCACCTTTATTTCAAAACCGCAACAATACACACACACACACACACACACACACACACACACACACACACACACACACACACACACACACACGAGTATATATACATATATTGTCACGTCACCGGAGATTAAGGTCCCCAGTGACGGATGGCCGATCGAGCCTTAACTCTGAGGCGTATTAGCTGAATCGATGGCGAATCCCTTGTGTGGTGCACGAGGGGAAACGGAGGTCCCTAGGTCTTACTTGAACGGGCTGATGTGACGGGGGTTTATCTGAACCCACCAACAAATAAACATACAAGACAGGCACGACAACGGAATGCAAAAAATACGGAGTTTATTAAATTAATACAAAGTAACAGGGAAAGAAAGGTAAACTAAAATTCCTAACTGAGGATCCTCCACTCAATTACAGACAAGGGAATGATAAAATGAAATAAAATGTGGTGTGGTGCATTGGCCGGTACTCAGCCTAGCATCCTCAAACGGCCCTCGAAAACCTGGTGATCGTCGAATGGGTCCCGAGTCACTAAGTGGGAAAACGCACGATGGTGCGAAGTCGCGCTGTAGCAGCCACCGACCCCGAAATCCCTCCTCCTCCGCTTGACATGACCCACTGGGCTCTTACCACTCACCTCGCAAGCTCGTACCGCTCAAAGCGCATCCACCTCCAGAAAAGGCCTAGGTAGAGAGAGCGAATAAACTGTGGTGTGACCGCCAGCCACAAAGCCCACGACAGAGAGAGCAAGCCAAACTGTGACCATCCATGATGAAAGCCAGGACCAAGAGGGTGAGAAAATGGTGGTCCCTCATCTTTTCCTCTCTAGTGTCTCGATGACGTCATCCTTTTTGACCAATCGCCCAGCACCATCGAATCGTCCCAAACAATCATCCTTCAGGGCGTGGCCTCGCCATCCTTCGGGAATGTTCGGCTGGGTGGGGTTCCTCTGCAGATCGGCATGTCTGGTCATACTGTCGGCGATTGGGGTGGTTGTAATTGTTGTGCTTTTTAATTGAAACAAGCGTTACGCCTAGCTCCCCCATCAGTGAAGTGATGTGAGTTGACAAAGTGGAAGACGCAAGGCGGCCATCTTGGATTTTGACGTGGCGACCCAATTTTCAATAACGATCTTCCTTATGCGTAGATACACCCACACACCAGATTAGAAGTTAGTAGTTCGTTTATTTTTCAAGATATTTCGCTCACGAGGTTCAGCCATATATATGGTGGCGGCCATCTTGGATTTTGACGTGGCGACCCAATTTTAAATAGCGTTCTTCCTTATGCCTATATACACCCACACACCAGATTAGAAGTTAGTAGTTCATTTATTTTTCAAGATATTCCGCTCACAAGGATCAGACATACATGGCGACGGCCATCTTGGATTTTGACGTGGCGACCTAATTTTCAATAGGTTTCTTCCATATGCCTAGTTGCACCCACACACCAAATTAGAATTCGGTCCTTCACTTACGCATGCACGCACGTCCGCACGCACGCACGCACGGAGGGAGGGGAAAATCATAGTCCCCCTTTCGCTCCGCGGCACGACGGGGGACAATAAAACATAGTATAGGTAAAAATCACAGGGTCAATATTACACACTGGGGATTATTCTTAAGCCCTACCTAATTAGCATAGCTCCACCACTCACATGGAGACACATACAATCTTACACAGACATACAGCCTAACAGATTCCCCACTTAGTTACATGAAGGTTCTTCTTCTTCATCGAGACATTCGGGGCATGCTAATGTATACAATTCTATCTGGACAAAGGTATTTTATGACCTACCCCCACACATGTAACAATTATATATATATATATATATATTGTCACGCAACCGCGATTAACACCACAGTTGCGGAAGGCCAATTGCGAGGCTTTAACTCCCGAGGCGAGAACTCAATAGCGGATTCCAAATCAAACACAAACGCGCGGAATGGCGGACACAGCAAAGCTCCGCAGCCTTATCTATTAAAATCAAACACCCAGGAAACTGCGTTCAGATATATACAGAAAATAATATAAGGATTTATTAACGGTTCCGAGAACAAAGAAATATGATGCTCTAAACCCCCTTTAGGGAGTACTCCTGCTCAACAACAAGCGGGAGATCAGGGAGATCTCGCGAGATCACGGCGAGGTCACGTCTTTTCGAAGCTGCTCCATGCGCTCACGCTTTCGAAGCTAAATGATATTTCTCAATTGTGTTTTTGTCGAGACTGTATCTATCTTTCGGTGTATGTACCTATAGCGTATCTTTTGGAAAATTTTCGGTGCTAATTTTTCGTACATGTATACACAATCGTCGGTTAATGGTATCGAGTATTCTGCGGCCTAGTACTCGTAGGCTTAGACTACCGTACCGTCTACGACCTTGTGGTTTGTTTTTCTCTCAGCGATTCGTCGAATGCGCTGAAATTATTTTCGTTCTCTGTTTCGTACCAGTCGTTCACCCCGTACCTCCTTGTTTAATATCTGTACTCACAAAAAAAAAAAAAAAAAAACCCCAAAAAAATATTTCCTTCCCAGGTCTTATTCGTTTATTTGTTGTTCTTTTTGTTCGTTCGTTCTTCGTTCGCGATCACGCGGTTAGAAATGTATAATCTCTCCCCTGAACAACTATTTTCTCTCATATATTATAACACCCTTTTCTTCTTTTCCTACAAAAGGATGCTTTCGTCTTGCTCACCAAATCTATTCATTCCAAAAAATATATATAATACCATCTCTTACAGTTCCTCCTTTCTACATTCCCTAAACTATCCAGAACTCCATCCCTCCTCCAGTGTCCTCAAACGTATTTTTGACTCGAAGGTCTCAAACTCATTTTGCAAAAAATGTTCGTTTCCCATGAATCATACACTTTTCAAAATCCAATCTCACCCCTCCCCTCCAAATCCTCCCCATCACCCATCCCTTTCAAATCTCCCCCCTTGCCCCTTCCCTCCCCTCCCTCCTAAACTCCTCCCACACCCCTCCCCTCCGAGACTCTCCCTCGCTCCTCCCCTCCTAGACTCCCCTCTCACCCCTCCTCCTCAAAGCATCCTCCCTGCTTCTTCCTCCTTCCAACTTTCACCTTCATCTCCCCAAACCTTCTGCCTTGCTCTTCCCCCTCCTCAAATAACACCTCACTGTGCCTCACCCAATCTCCATCAAACCTTTTGTCCGCCCCATTCTTCCCTTTCTCCAAGCTATTCTGAAATCTCTGACACACCTTCAACAGCTCTCCCTACCTCTTCCTCCTCTTCCACATCTTACCCTACCCCTCCCTCCCCCTGTTCTGGACCCGATGCTCCCCCTTCCTCTTCATTAACGGTATGGACCTCAAACATCCGGGGCCTTCGCTCAAACTTGACTGACCTCTCCATACAGGTTGCTTCTGACAAACCAGATGTGATCTGCTTAACAGAAACTTTCCTCCTTCATGATGTCTCTGATGCCTTGGTATCTCTCCCAGGTTACTCCCTCCTCCGGTATGATAGACCTGAGCCTCGTCCTGGAGGTGGGGTTGCTATCTTTATAAAAAACTCTCTTCCTCACTCGCCCTCCACTGCCCTCTCTCCACCTCACCCCCAGGAATACCTTTGGCTACGGCTTCCCCTTCGCTCCCACCTTTTGTTCATATGTGTGTTGTACCGTCCACCAATCAGCGATGACTCCATCTACATCTCACTGTCTGATAATATGGACCAACTTCTATCTACCCATCCCAACTCTCTCTTCCTCATATGTGGTGATTTCAATTGTCACCATGCCAGTTGGCTGGGTGTGGGTACCTCTCTCACCAGCCATGGTTCTTCAGCAAAGGACTTCTGCGACTCACTGGGACTGACACAATCTGTCAATTTCCCGACCCGGATCTCAGTCAACGGAGCATCTTCTCTTCTGGATTTGGTTATGACAAACTTCCCTGAAAATGTCTGCTGCTCTTCTTCTGCTCCAATCGGCTCATCTGATCATGTGCTTGTCAAAGTGGACATCTCTCTGACCATTCTCAGAGAGCCTCCTCAGCGTCGACGAGTCTGGCATTTCACTCAGGCCAACTGGCACGGTCTTCAAGCAGCCATCAATCATCTGGACTGGTCTCCCATCTCTACCGCCTCTGACATCAACTCATCCTGGGAATTCTTTCAAAGTAAATTGCTCTCTCTCATGCACAGATTTATACCATCTCGTCTTCAGTTGTCATACCCTTCCTCCCGTCCATGGTACACGGAATCTTGTGGTGAGGCTGTTGCCCTGAAACAACTTGCTTTCGTCTCCTGGAAAGCAAATCCAACGGAAGGAAATCTCATTTCCTTTCACAAAGCCCGAAACAAGTGTGTGTCCACCCTCAGGAGAGCCAGGAAACAATATCTCACCATTCTCAAGACCGAACTCTCTTATCTGTCTCCCTCTTCCAAATCCTGGTGGCGTCTGGTCAAATCTGTTTCTGGTGTTTGTTCCCCCTCCATCCCCTCCCTCACCTCAAACGGCTTAACGGCTGACTCCGCACGTGAAAAAGCTGAATGCCTCAACTCTGTGTTTGCCTCTAAATCTTGTGTCCCAAACCCATCCCTCTCTGTACCCACCGTACCCAGTCGTACCCAGCTGCTCCTGGACTCTGTGTCCTTTCCTCCTGTCAAGGTGGAAGAGTTTCTGTCAACCCTCGACTCTGATTCTGCAACTGGTCCTGACGGCATCAGCCCACGGGTCCTAAAATCATGTTCTTCTGCTCTTTCACTCCCTCTTTCTGTTCTCTTCACCCTCTCTTTTGCTCAAGGTCATCTGACATCTGCTTGGAAATCAGCCAACATCACCGCTTTGCACAAAAAAGGTGCAAAAACAGATCCCAGCAACTACAGACCAATCAGCCTTCTCCCAATTATCAGCAAAGTCATGGAATCCATCATTGCTTCAGATATGAAATCTTTCCTCTTCTCCAATGGCTTGATCTCTGATCATCAATTTGGTTTCAGACCTGGTCACTCTACTCTGGACATGCTGCTTCTGCTTTCTCAACAATGGATGGAGGTCCTCAACACCAAACAGGAAATTAGAGCTGTCTCCCTTGACATTTCACGTGCCTTCGATACGGTCTGGCACCCTGCTCTGCTCTCCAAACTCTCCTCCTTTGGTATCCATGGAAATCTCCACGCATGGCTGGCGGACTTCCTCTCTGGTCGTAGTCAACGTGTGGCCCTGAATGGGTTTCTCTCATCTCCTCTTCCTGTTCAGGCTGGAGTTCCCCAAGGTAGTGTTCTGGGCCCTGTGCTTTTTCTGGTCTTCATCAATGATCTCTCTGACTCTCTTGAAAATCCTCTCTATCTCTTTGCTGACGACTCTACTCTCTGTCGCTCCATTCCTCATCCCTCAGATCGGCAGTCTGCAGCCTCCTCACTCTCTGCAGACCTGGACAAAATCACAGACTGGTCAAACAAGTGGAACATGTCTTTCAATCCTGACAAATCTCACACTCTTACAATGTCTCTCCGAAAGGACCGACTGGACAACCCTCCCATCTACTTTCTCAACAATCCTCTCCAAGAAGTTCTGTCGCTCAAGCTTTTGGGTCTCACTATCTGCCATGATCTTTCTTGGGAAAACCACATTTCCAAGCTGGCCTCCAAAGCCAGTCGCCGACTGGGCATCCTCCGTTGTGCGAAGTCCTTCCTTGGCACACCTGAGCTCCTCACCACATACAAGGCTTTCATCCGCAGCTCAATGGAATACTGTTCCCCCCTCTGGGCTGGTGCTCCTGCCTCACACCTTGCTCGGCTTCACGCTGTTGAGGCCAAAGCTTTCAGAATCATTGGAATCTCCTGCGATGTAGTCAACGCCGAGGGCCTTTCACTCACTCACCGCAGGCAGGTTGGTGGTCTTTCTGTCTTCTACCGACTCCTCTCCGGCCTTGCTCCCCCAGCTCTCTCTGTGCTCTGTCCCCCCAATATTCCTTCAGGTCGCACAAGATCTGCCTGCAACCCTCTTATGGTTAAACTGCCAAAGTCTAGGCTCTCTGCTCACCTTCACTCTTTCATTCCCCTTTTCTCCCGCCTCTGGAACAATCTCCCCCACTCCCTTCAATCCCACTCCTCCCACCAGGTCTTTAAAACAGCTGTTCACCACCATCTCTTATCGTCCCCCGTCGAAAACCTTGATCTTTTCTACCCCCGGTAATTCACCCCAGAGTCCTTGCAGTGTTCATATGTTTTAATCCTCTCCCACCTCCCCCCAAGTCCTCCCGATGTCCCTGCTCTCAAATGTTGTGTTTGTGTCCTTCCCCCTCTTCCCCCTTTCTTTTGTGTCCTTCCCCCTCTCTCCCCATCTTGTCTGCCGCTCCCCTTGTTTTTTGTGTTTTGTGTGTCGGTTTGTCTTTTTGTGTGATTAATGTTAGCTCTTTCACGAGCCTCGATCTTGTATACAAAAAAAAACAAAAAAAAACCAAAAAAAAAAACAGAGTTATTAAACAAACCACAGGGCAGACGACGAAATGAACAAAGAGGGTGTGTGTGTGTGTGTGGTGCGTTCTTAGCTCTGCTCGCTCGGGAGCATGGTGTGGAGATCGTGCAGGCCTCGGATGTCTAGGCCCTGACACGTCGGCGGGAAGGGTCTCCCCGACGCGACTCACTCGCCGACCCCAGTCCTCTCGCCCCGCAACTCTCAAACGCTCGCCCCGTCCGAAGGACCACGGTTTCTGGGGCTGTCGTCTCTGCCCGGCGCCTTGGAGATCGTGAATGGTTGGCGATGGTACGCAAGAGGCCACGAATGGAATATGGCCACCAAAGGGGTGAACCTCGGCACGACAGCCGCCCACGCAAGCACGCGATCCAATCGCAGGGAAGATGGAGGGAACGAAGGCAGGAAAGAACGAGAGGGGAAAATGTCCAGTGCACTCTATCACGACTGAATCCTCTCAGCTCCCCCAAATGGCGTCTGCTCTGCCTCGTGTCCAACTCCAAACTCTATCTTCTTCTCCTTCGTGTCGTCACTTCCCTCACGCACTGTCACGCCCTCTCGTGACGTCCATTCGTCCGCCCTTCCCCGTGACGTCAAAAGATCCACCCCCTTCTCATCGTGTCTCAGCAGGGTGCATTTCGGTCGGTATTGTTCCATTGATGTGAAAGGGAAGGGAATTAATTAATGTATGTGCGCTAGGGGCATGAATTCCTACTGTCTAGGTGCGGTGCCAAAAGGGACATTGGATTGACCACAGGGGTGGGAAAACACACAAAGTTACCCTTATCGCCCTAACTACTTAGCACTTCCTGTCCCCGTACAGGAAATATATACGCAATTATCCCGGCATACGCCGACACATACTAACTTAAAGGTACATAGTGGGTTCTAGCTATCGCGACATCCCGGAGCATTTTACCTACTCAGATCTACTCTGCTCTACATATTGCTCTACCAAATTCATAACACAGCCCCCCCCCCGCACCCCCCCCCCCTTGAAACGTAGCTCCTGCAAGGTTCACCGCAGGCGCTACCATTCCAGCCTTAACACTTACTGTCACACACTTAATTAACCTATGAAATAAATCAGGAAGGGCTGTGGGAAGTGAGTCGGACTACCTACCTACACTTCCTTAACATGCTAAACTCCTTAACCATCATGCAAGTATGTACATTTGCTTCATTGTTCCTGTGGAGGGAGGAAACAAACAACACGCAACACTAACTTAACCACAAAACTTAACCATCTTTCCAAAAACTCAAAACTCTAGCCTTTGTACATACCCCGGTCTACAGACCGCGTCCCCCGGTGGATGCCACAAGACACAACCTTACCTGTGGGGCCATCCCAATGTACCCCCTAAATGTCCATGGGCCCTGTCCAGATGTTGCAGGTAAGTGACATGGCTCGGTGGATTTCGCCCACATTCATGCAACACAGTCCCCTTAACCACGCATCCTCATTCCAAATCTCATCATTACATTCCAAAAATCATCAAGGCATTTCAAAAGTCAACAAAGCACTTATTTCAATACACCCCCCTGCAGGACCATGGCATTGATGTCATTCACGTGTGTGTGCATTCCTCAACTAGGCAGCGGGGAGGTACCGCACAAAAAGATGGTGGGGGCGCATCAGGTTGTGGTGCCCGCAGTCCCAAAAACAAGTCAACCGACTTACAAGTTCATTGCCCCCCCCCCCCCCCTTTACCTCTTGGCCCCGTGACAGCCCAACAGCCCCTTTCCGCCATTACCTCGCTGGTGAGGGTCTCCACACACCAGGCTCCCTTGCCTCCTGCTTCCGCGCAGCAACACGGGTCACCGGGGGACTTCCTCACCCCACGGCGCCCAACCAGACCCTCCACCGACGAGCTCCAATTTCCAGTTACCACCGGCTGCCAGGGGTAATTGCCGCAGAGGGGGGCCCGCAGGCATCGCTCCTCAGAGCTTGCTCTGTACCTGCGGACACACACACCTTCCCCACCCACAAGACTCCAAAACACACTTCCTCCCCCGCTGCCATTCAATTCTCCACACAACTCAGCACAATTCCATCGATGATGGTAGTACAAAAGGTGTTTCAAAGTTTGCCATGGCCTGCTACATGTGAAATCCCATTCACAGTTCAAATCATTGAATCATTACACATTTCCATTAACACATTTCCAAAAGCACAATTATCACCCCTCATTATCTCCAATAATCATCACTCACTCTCCAGGTTCCACTCTCACGACCACATCAAAACACATAACCACAACACAAAAACATACGCCACCCACAAGACACTGTGTGGCTACCATTCCATCCCCTCACCAGCCATGTCATCACTCTCACCCGCCTCCCAACTCCAAATTACATGTCCCCAATTTCCCAAAGCAAGTCCTGAAGCCTGGGACAGTACTCCTCAAAACACTCACCTCAAGTGCAGGTAGTTACAGGTTGGTCAGGTCCAAAGTGCAATCCACCCATACAATTCCCAAAATTTCACATTGGGCCTACCAAATACTTCCAAATTTCTCTTTTGTCCCCACTACACTGGCAGGTATGTGGATCCGCATCCAACGGTGATCATCGCTGCACAACTACCTGTGGCCACGACAGCTCTGCACCTCTACCGTGCAAGGGTCACCGGGACAAGGTGAGCAGTCAAAACGCCAACATGCCCCACGAGTGTCCATAAGGGTGCGACCCACCATCCATCCTTCGGCCCCCTTGCGAGGAACACAGCTGCACCAGCCCCAGCTGGCCAATGTGGTGAGCACTTGCTGCCAAAAGACACACTACCGCACACACAACCTCGGCCCTGGGGGGCACGGTCGCAGTGCGTGGCATCCCTACAGCCACGTCCCCTGCACCTCCCGATCATCCCCCAGTCCGACTACAGAACTGCAGCCCCCCCAGTGCTCACCCACATTTGACCACACCAAGGTCCAGTCAACAGCCATGCTCCACCAGGAGACCCACCCAGAAGACGTGGTCCACACACCTCGGACACGCACAGCACCACGTTGACCCTCAGGCTACACAACTACATCCCCATCATCCCGCGTCCCAAATATCAGCACAGTTGCCCCCGCAACCAGTTGAAAGCTGTGTCATGCTACCCTATTAATTTCATCACAGCCTCCAACACTTTGGTCTGCACACCTGGATCAATAATGGCGTCACTGTACAGTGTCCACCATGACATTTCAAAATCCACCCTTAAATTTGCATCTAACCCACAGATTACCCATGCCAACCATTTGTCACATTTCACTAACCTCACCAAAGAAGGATGCTTTGCCATACACATGCCAGCCGAGCATGGCCCATATGCTCGGCTCGTTACAACTTCCCATTCAACACTCCCATGGCTCTCTTCCCAACAAGAGAGTCCATAAATCATAACGGAACATCTGTGGAAGGTCACTCTCACACCATCACATTCCACAGATGCCCCAATGGTTGTCTGGCAGGCTATCTCCATCCCTGTCCATTCGGATTGACCCGCGTCCATAGACCAACCACCATGCCAGGTCACCACATGCTGGTTGTCCCAGAGTCTCTGGAGGAGGGTGCCAGGCCGCATGCCCGGGTGGTCACCACATCAGTCCCAAGTTGGCCGTCCGCAGTGCCACCACCAAAGCGCGACCCACAACACCTCCCCCTAGTGGTCCTCAATATTTGCCATCCCAGGCTTGAGAAACCACCTCGGACCCCCCTGGAGGTCTTAACCCCCACCAGGGTCCGGTGACCCTGCCGGCTCGGATGGCGCCCCGACGGACAAGGGACGCCACCAGACCCCCCATGGGACCCAGGTCGTACCTCGACACCCAAGGCTGGACCCCACGTCCAAATCTCGCCATCACAGCCCCCCAGCTGGCTGGCATACCCAAATTTTGAAAGGGGCAACTTTTGCCCGAGGCCATCACCCATGACCTCTCCATGTCCAAATCCCACAGCCCGGGGACCAATCCCAACCATGGCTGCTCCAAATCAATTTCCCATTTTAATTTTATTTTAAATTTTATTTGACAAATTTTCATTCCCACTGCCAAACCGCAGCGGCAGGGAACAACCTCTACCACCGGTTGTTCTGCCCCTCCCTGCAGTTGATCCAAATTCCCTACAGGGACCAAATCTCCAGAAGCTCTATCTCCGGATCCTCCAAGATCCAAATCCAGTCCGGAGCCAACACACTCCCCCAACTGGTTGTCCAATTTTGGAGCCTCTGTTTCCAAATAGCAGTATACGATGAGCATCCCCTCGGTCATTCCAACCACCTCCTCGGACCAACTCACCTCATCACCCAGGCTCCTTTGGGCCTGAACAAGCTCTACCTCCATGGGACTGTCACAGGTCTCCAGCCGCTGGATCAAATCATCCTCATCATCATCATCATCATTACAAATCATTTCTGGCCCCGCCAGGCTTTGATCAATATCCCCAATAAATACCCGGTCCGGCTCTATCGCATGGACCCCCAAAAACTCTACCCCCTCTTGCTCCGCACCACCGCCCTGGTGCTGCACAATTCCAAATTCATCCCCCGGTTGGGGTGTTGTGACATCCACACGGTCCCGATAAACAACCAGGCCAGAATGTGGGAAACATTCCCCATTACAACTCTCACATTCCAAATTTCCTTCCCCGCTCACCTGTGGGCACTCCCCGCTCACCTGTGGACACTCCACGTTTACCTGCAGGCATTCCCCATCTACCTGTTCACATTCCCCATCGAACTGTGGACATTCTCCGCTCACCTGTACACTTGCCACAATTGCCATTTCCCTTTTTAATCCATTAATTTGGTCACTCATATCCTTCATTCCTTCCCTCCATTCATTCCCCTGGGAATCCATTTTGTTTTTCATTTCTCCCATCTCCTTACTCATTCCCTCCATTTTATTTTCCAACCCACTTTTCATTTGTCCCATCTGCTTTCCCAATCGCTCACTATCGGCCCTATGAGCATTTATTAAATTTACTATGGTCTGGAGATCTATCGGGGCCGTCCCAGCGGCGGGGGAGTGTTCCAACGCTATCCTCCATTTCCCCCATTTCCGGCTCACTCCCGACGCTGACGGAGGCTTCGCTGTGTACCTCCATTTCTTCAATCTCCGACATCCGCCTTCCGGAAGATTGTTTCCCACGCGCGTATTTATTTTAATTCCAGAAACACAATTTAAATTTGACGAAGACGCAATATCGCGCTCCGTATGCCCAATTGATTATTAAATTTCTCCGCCTCGACTATAAAAAATATTTTTTTCGTTCGAACGTAGGGTGCAATGTACGCCCGACCGTGTCGATGTCTCGCCGCGGAAAATTTTTTTTGTCCGACGGGTTCGAATTCAACACTCCTGACACCACCTGTCACGCAACCGCGATTAACACCACAGTTGCGGGTGGCCAATTGCGAGGCTTTAACTCCCGAGGCGAGAACTCAATAGCGGATTCCAAATCAAACACAAACGCGCGGAATGGCGGACACAGCAAAGCTCCGCAGCCTTATCTATTAAAATCAAACACCCAGGAAACTGCGTTCAGATATATACAGAAAATAATATAAGGATTTATTAACGGTTCGGAGAACAAAGAAATATGATGCTCTAAACCCCCTATATGGAGTACTCCCGCTCAACAGAGTTATTAAACAAACCACAGGGCAGACGACGAAATGAACAAAGAGGGTGTGTGTGTGTGGTGCGCTCTTAGCTTTGCTCGCTCGGGAGCGTGGTGTGGAGATCGTGCAGGCCTCGGATGGCTAGGCCCTGACACGTGGGCGGGAAGGGTCTCCCCGACGCGACTCGCTCGCCGACCGCAGTCCTCTCGCCCCGCAACTCTCAAACGCTCGCCCCGTCCGAAGGACCACGGTTTCTGGGGCTGTCGTCTCTGCCCGGCGCCTTGGAGATCGTGAATGGTTGGCGATGGTACGCAAGAGGCCACGAATGGAATACGGCCACCAACGGGGCGAACCTCGGCACGACAGCCGCCCACGCAAGCACGCGATCCAATCGCAGGGAAGATGGAGGGGAAGATGGAGGGAATGAAGGCAGGAAAGAACGAGAGGGGAAAATGTCCAGTGCACTCTATCACGACTGAATCCTCTCAGCTCCCCCAAATGGCGTCTGCTCTGCCTCGTGTCCAACTCCGAACTCTATCTTCTTCTCCTTCGTGTCGTCACTTCCCTCACGCACTGTCACACCCTCTCGTGACGTCCATTCGTCCGCCCTTCCCCGTGACGTCAAAAGATCCACCCCCTTCTCATCGTGTCTCAGCAAGGTGCGTTTCGGTCGGTATTGTTCCATTGACGTGAAAGGGAAGGGCATGAATTCCTACTGTCTAGGTGCGGTGCCAAAAGGGATATTGGATTGACCACAGGGGTGGGAAAACACACAAAGTTACCCTTATCGCCCTAACTACTTAGCACTTCCTGTCCCCGTACAGGAAATATATACGCAATTATCCCGGCATACGCCTACACATACTAACTTAAAGGTACATAGTGGGTTCTAGCTATCGCGACATCCCGGAGCATTTTACCTACTCAGATCTACTCTGCTCTACATATTGCTCTACCAAATTCATAACAATATATATCTATCTATAATTCCAGTAATCTCTGTGTGTCTGTGTGTCTGTGTGTCTGTGTGTCTGTGTGTCTGTGTGTCTGTGTGTTTGTTTGTCTGTCTGTGACCGCTGTTTCTCGACAACCACGGGTCCGATATACTTGAAACTTGCCAGGTATATTGCTGGGGACCCGAGGATGTGCCTTTTCAAGGTTTCATATTAATCGGAGAAGTAGTTACCGAGCTATGTCCAAAAAACGATTCAACCAATCAGAGAGCAGCGAGCTATCACGTGTGCCGAACGTGGCGAACAGACTCTGCCTCGGACGGCACATTTGAGAGCGTATTCATTTATTTCACGTTGGCAAACTATGTTGCCGCTATGTTGGCGTTAAACTATGTTTTAAAACTAATTAAAACTAATTTGCGATTCATCGTAACTGCGATATGCGACCTTCCGGACAGTCAAATGAGGACGTCACTTCCGGACTTACGGATAGTCATAGTGACGACGTACTGATGCTGAACGTGGCGAGCAGACACTGTAAGGTACGATCGATTGTAGTACACGTTTATAATAACTCTGCCGATACAGGCCCGATTAACTGCAGCGCCATCCGAGCTGCGGCGTCGGGACGATACATTCATTGTACGGTCACATCACGCACTTACGGGCACGCCCATGGGCCCATGGGCACGCCCATGCATGCATGGGCGAAGACATTTTTTTTATTTTTTTTGGCAAGGAACGGGCACCCACGTATGGGCACGTCCTAGTATATATAATGTATATACATATATAAGGCTCATTTTGGATATGGAGGAAGTTTACGGAGACACGTCGAACGGTGGAGGTTGGTTGTTTTTTGTTTTTTTGTTACCATTATTATTTCTTAATTTGTGTATATGAGTGAGTGGGTGAGGGTGTGTGTTTTTGCATGAATTAATTTTTGCATAAGTGTGCGTTTTTGTGTGTTGAGTGGTGTATGATGTAAGGGTAGGTGGTTGGTTGGTTGGTTGGTGTTGTGTGTGTATGTGTGTGTATGGGTGTATGAATGATCTGGTGTGTTTAGATGGTGAGTGTTGAAGGGTATAAAGGTGGGTGTTTGAGTGTTCCACCATGTTCGTTTGGTGCTGTGGATCGGATGCGCCGTCACGAGTGAACCAGTTCTGTTCTCCTCTGCCGGTGTTTTCGTTTCCTGTGTTTTGCTGTGTTTTGCATTTATCTCTTATTATTTACTTATTGCTTTGATTATTGCTTGTTTGTCCTGCATTTTCGTTAGTCTTTTCCCTCCCTGCTTTCCCCCATCTTCCTCCTGTTTGGGGGGCGTTGCCCACCAGACAGGGGGGAGTCTTGTGCCCCCCTTCGTCTCCCGTCCCTCCCTCCCCCCCCCCACCCCGAGTGTTGTCCTCCGCCCCTCATAGAACCCCGGCATGGCGAGCAGGCGCCATAATTGTGTCCGGTTTCGGTTGGTTGATGTGGCTTGCAGTGTGCCGGCTGGAGATAGATTCGGGAAAGATGTATTGTTGGGTGTGCTGGGGTTCAAGGCTGTTGACTTTTTCTGCCTGATCTCCCTCGCCCGTGGCTTCGACGTGTCCTTTCAAACAGGGCAGGGACTTGCCGAGTTCTGGCGCCGGTGGGCTACCGCTCGGTCTGCTGGGAAACTGGCAGACTGGGCGGTCGAGGCTCTCTCAGAAACACAGGAGAGAGTCGTGACCGTCCACCCGTACAACGAAGGCATGAGTGACTATGATGTCAAGGTTTGGCTCAGTCGATACGCGGACATCCGAGGCCCAGTACGGCTCGTCCGGAACAGCCTCGGTATTTGGACCGGTTCTCGGCAGTTCCGGGTAAAGCTGCGGACGAGGCAGGACGGCACGGCCACCCATATCCCTAATGGAATTATGGTTGGGATGGACCGAGGCCAAATCTTTTACGCGGGACAGCCGAAATTATGCCGCCGATGCGGTCAACTTGGCCACTTGATTACTGGGTGTACAGCGAGTATCTGCACCCAGTGTGGCGAGTTGGGACATTTGAGGGAGCGCTGCACCCAAGCGGTGCGGTGCAACCTCTGTGGTGCGCCGGGGCACACTTTCCGCTCCTGCCCGCAGAGTTACGCGAGCAAGATGCGTGCTGCTGCGGGCGGGAGTGGGGGTGTTGCCCAAGGGACAGGGGACGGTGTGCCCCCAGGGACAGGAAAAGGGGACGGTGTGCCTCCAGGGACTAGGGGGGGTGTTGCCCAAGGGGTGGGGGAGGGGGTTGCTCAAGGGGTGGGGGAGGGGGTTGCTCAAGGGGTGGGGGAGGGGGTTGCCCAAGGGGTGGGGGAGGGGGTTGCCCAAGGGGCTGGGGAGGGGGTTGCCCAAGGGGCTGGGGAGGGGGTTGCCCAAGGGATAGGGGAAGGGGTTGCCCAAGGGGTGGGGGAGGGGGTTGCCCAAGGGGTGGGGGAGGGGGTTGCCCAAGGGGTGGGGGAGGGGGTTGCCCAAGGGGTGGGGGAGGGGGTTGCCCAAGGGGCTGGGGAGGGGGTTGTCCAAGGGGCTGGGGAGGGGGTTGTCCAAGGGGCTGGGGAGGGGGTTGTCCAAGGGGCTGGGGAGGGTGTTGTCCAAGGGGCTGGGGAGGGGGTTGCCCAAGGGGTGGGGGAGGGGGTTGCCCAAGGGGTGGGGGAGGGGTTTGCCCAAGGGGTGGGGGAGGGGGTTGCCCAAGGGGTGGGGAAGGGGGTTGCCCAAGGGGTGGGGGAGGGGTTTGCCCAAGGGACAGGGGAGGGTATTGCATCTGGGGTCGGGGGGGGGGGACTAATGTGTTTGTGTGTGTGTCAGCCCCCCGCCCCGTAGAAAGTAAAGGGAGGGGGGTGGAGGGAAAGGAGAACATGGAGGAGGGAGGGTTAGATCAGGACCTGGATGTGGCTTCGCCGGGTGTCGGGCCCACTGCGGTGGGAGGGGAGGATGCACGAGGAATGGTGGCTCCGGTGGCGGGGTCAGAAGAAACATCCTCAGTGCCAGAAACCCCGCTGCCGGAGGCTGGAAGTGATGGCTCCTCCTCCGGCTATGAGCAAAGTGACCCTGGACAATGGATCGAGAAGAAGCGTCGGAGGAGGGGCCAGGACAAAGGAAAAGCTCCTCTGGGCAAAGCCCCACAGGGAAAGAACACAAGAACGTCAAAGAAGAAAACCCCTGTGGGGCGCAGAGCCCCCCGTGCATCAAGCGACCCATCCAGGCCTGGGGGATCGCCTGCTCGTGGTAGGGGTGGGGCGCAGTCGGGGTTGGCCGCAGCAGGTCTCCGGGGGAGGGCCCGAATGCCGTCTTCCCCTGAACGCTCACGTTCCCGTTCCCCCGTGAGTCGTTCCCCACCCGTTGACCTTACCCCTCCTCCGGGGCAGCTGTGGCCATGGGCCTCAAGGAGGGTTTGCTCGCGGAGGACTGGTGGCTTTCTTCCCCGGGTGGCGGGCGAGGGGGGGTAATTTATTTGACCCCCGAGCAGGAGGACCTCTCCCTGCTACCCGGGGAGAATGTCTGCATAGATGGGGACTGGCTCCCAGGCACCCTCGTGGCTCCCGGCTACGGGAAGAACCGCAGGGGGAGGAAGAATGGTAGCTCGTCGTGTCTTGGCAAGGAGGGAGGAGCTTCATAAGTCCTATGACTCCCCTTTCGTGGTTTGCACTAGGGTTGGTGATTAATACACTAACACCTATGAGCTTTAAACTAACGAGTTTAAATGTACGGGGAGTCCGCACCACGGTCCGGAGGATCGCTATTTTTGAAGAACTGCGCAATTTTGAATGGGATGTCTGCCTGTTGCAGGAATGCCATATTCCGCACGGTGAGTATGGATACCTCTGTGCAAATTGGCGGTACGGAGAGTCGTATTGGTCCGGCAGCTACACTAACAGGGCGGCAGGATTAGGGTTCCTTATTAAGAGCCCGAATGTCGAGGTCCTTAGTTTAGAAGAAATTATCCCGGGGCGGTTGGCCGTGCTCAGGGTGGTGGTGTCCTCGACCCCACTGACCCTGGTCAACGTGTACGCTCCAACGACGGGGGAAGAAAGAGTGGAGCTCCTGCACCAGTTGGGGCCCCTCCTCTCCACCTCTGGCCCCGTGATCGTCGGGGGAGATTTTAATATAAGATTGGACAGGTTGCCCCTGGGGCCATCGGCGCGGGCCCTTAAAGGGCTTGTTCAGGATCTTAGGTTGAGGGACACGGGTGCGGAAAGGAATGAGGTCACCTGGACCGATGCGGCTGGTACCAGTCGGGCTAGGCTTGATTACATCCTTTTGACACCAAATTTTGGTGACCCGGACCTGGTACTTCACGCGGTGGCATTTTCAGATCACTGTCGTTTGTCTCTGGGTATTGAATTAAATGGGGTGCGTCCCCGGCGCTCTGGACTCTGGAAGCTTAACTGTCGCCTTTTGCAGGATGACAGTTTAGTGCGTGCCTACGTTCGGAAGTATAGGGAGTGGGAAACGGTTAGGTGCCTCTTCCCTACCTCGGCAGCCTGGTGGGAGGAGGTGAAACGTAGGACCATGGGGTTTTTCCGTACGGCCGGGCGAATGAGGGCCGCGGGGAAACGAGAGCGTTTGAAGCGCATGCAGGCATACCTCCAGCGCCTGCATAAGAAACTTTGCGAAGGGAGGGACGTGTCGGGGAAAATCCGCCGGGTGAAGGGGAAGCTTTCTTGCCTCCTCGAAGCCAGGGTGAGGGCCATCATCTTCCGGGGCAAGGTGCAGGCATTGGAGGGGAACGAAAGGTGTACCAGATTTTTCTTCCAACGATGTGCCAGGCAGAGGGGCGACTTGGCCCAGGTTAATGTGGGGGGAGGCCGTGTTTCGGATCCGGACCAAATTACTGAAGCAGTGGAGGACTATTACTCCAGGCTTTTTGAAAAACGACCGGTTGACCAAATCCAGATGGCCGACGTTCTCGGCCATCTGAGGAATCATCTGAGCCCCGAACAGCGGGAGCGATTGGAGGAGCCGGTGAGCCTGGAGGAATTGACCTCTGCTGTTAGGGATTTGGCCGCGAATAAAACCCCGGGTGACGACGGCGTGCCTGTGGAGTTTTATCACCGCCTTTGGCACGTCCTTGGCGAGGACTATCTGCAGGTAGTGAGGGAGCTAGCCACCTCTGCGAGGCTTCCAGATTCGATGCGCCGGGGCGTCGTAAACCTCGTGCACAAGAAGGGTGATCGGGAGGATCTGTCCAACTGGCGCCCGATCACTTTGTTGAATGTCGACTACAAGATACTAACAAAGGTGCTGTCTAAGAGGGTGCACGGTGTCATGGTGGACCTCGTGCACCCGGACCAGACTTGTGCTGTTCCGGGACGCAGAGTGTCCGACAGCCTGGGCCTGGTTCGAGAGGCGATCCAGCTAGCGGAGGAGAGAGGCCTCCCACTGAGCATAGTCAGTTTGGACCAGGAGAAGGCTTTCGACAGAGTGTCACATGAATACATGATGGCCGTTTTGGACCGTTTTGGCTTTGGGCCAAATTTGATGCATTGGGTAGACCTGATGTATAGGGACGTTGAAGCCCGCGTTTTGGTCAACGGACACCTTTCGGGAGCCTTCCCAGTCGCTTCTGGGGTCAGGCAGGGCTGCCCAATGTCACCAGTCCTTTTTGTCCTTTGTATTGAACCGTTTGCTTGTGCACTGCGAGCGGACCCATCCTTCCCTGGGTTGTGGATTCCCGGAACCCATGGGGAGCGCCTAGAGGTGAGTCTGTACATGGACGACGTGTCGGTGTTTGTCACCGATGCAGTCGCCATGTGCAGACTGGTGGGTCTCTGCGAGCGTTTTGGGTTGGCCTCCTCTTCTAAAATCAATCCTCAGAAGAGTGAGGTCATGCACTTTGGTCGGCACAGGACGGGCTCCGGCCCCCCTTGCCCGTACACGGAGCAGAGAGATCGATTAAAGATCCTCGGGGTCTGCTTTGACCCAGGCGGCGTGGCCGCTGAGAACTGGCGAACGGTCATTGGGGGATTGGAATTGGAGGTCGCTTCTTGGCGGTCTCGTCGCCTAACCATGGAGGGGCGAAATTTAGTTATCAAGAATGTTTTGATCGGTAAGTTGTTGTATTTGGCGAAAATCTCCCCACCTCCTCCTGCGGTGGGACGGGCTCTAGAAAGAATAATTTTCACTTTCTTCTGGGGTACCCGAGCAGAGCGCAGGAGTAGGAGGGTTGTGAAGATGAGCCCGTCCTTGGGTGGGAAGGGTGTCCCCTGCCCGGTGTTTGTATGTATGTCTGCGTTTGCGTGTACTCTCATGGAGTTATTCGTGTCTGAGGACCCGGGTCGCCGGCTGGCGTGGGACTTTCTGTTCTTCTTTCTGGGGCCGTCCGTCGTGCGGTTGGAAGGGCGGTCCCTCCCGCTGTCTCGGCCTTTTTCCGGGTCGTGTCCGGGGCATTTCCGGATCTTTGAGGGGTTCGCCCTGGAGCAGGGCCTGTTGACCTATCGGCCCATCGGTTGGCAGTTGTCGCGGGTCCTGGATCACTTGCGCCCAAGGGAGGTGCTGCGTGAGGTGCGTATCCTTCGCGGAAGGCCTCTCGCAGAACGTACGGCGAGAAAGGTTTGGGAGAACGTTTCGGCTCGCTGTCTCGCCAACGACCAGAAGGACGTCGCGTGGCAAGCCGCCCATGAGTGTCTTCCGGTCCGGGTGTTTCAGTTCCAGAGGGACCTGAACGTGTCGGTCCAGTGTCCCCGACCCGGATGCACAGGGGACGAAACCGTCAGGCATGTCCTTTGGGACTGCCCTGTCGCCGAGGGGGTCTGGTCGCTTGCGGCTGGCCTCCTCGAATGCTATGTGCCTTGGCTGGTGATGGTCAGCCGGGACGTCTTTGCGTTTAGCGGGCTCCTACCACAACCAGTGCCTGTCCGCAAGTGGCGGCAGGCCTGGAGAACGGTCTGTATAATCAAGACCGTCTTGTGGCGAGCAAGAACCAGAGGTTTCCATACCAGGGTGTGGTTGGATCCTGGGCAGATATGGGGCATGGCCCAATCCTGCCTCCAAAGGTACAGGCTTGGCGACAGCCTGCGGGCGACGGGGCGGGGTGCTGGCCGCAACGATGCGTCAGGTGTGTCGTAAAGCCCTCCCTGGAGCGGAGAATACGGCCGGGCTTTTCCGTGGTGAAGGGGGGGGGGGGTCCCGCGGGAGGTTACTTCCAAATGTGCGGGCGACAGTCATGTGCAGCCGTAGTGCCTGACCGAGCTTGCCGCCCGGGCTTGGAAAGGTTGGGGGTGCTCCGGCAGGTGTGCTTGCGGGCCCTGTCGGGCGGTGAATCTCATTGGGACACTCACGCCTCGTGGGCAGCTCAGGGAGCCGGGGCCTTCCTTGTGGGGCATCTTCCGGGTGGGCCCTCCCGGGCGCGGCCTTGGGAGGGTGGGGGCAGTTGGGTTTCCTTTTGTTACCTTCGCAAAAGCGGAAGGTTATGTTTTGATCGCTGTGTATTTATTTGTATGTCTGTGTGTGTGTGTGTGTGTATGTCTGTGTGTGTGTGTGTGTGTGTATGTTATTCGCATAACTCAAAAAGTATTCAACCGAATTGCATGAAATTTGGTGGGATGATTGGTTATTATACGGGACACATTTGGTTAGATTTTGGGAGCAATCGGGTCAAAGGTCAGGGGGGTCACGACCTTGCAAAATGTGCGTTTTTTGTCATAACTCGGTCAATTCTTATCCGATTTGCATGAAATCAGCACCAAACTGTTCACTGTTCTGTTCCCTACACTCCCATGCCAAGTACAGAACAGTAGCTGCGGCGAAGGTATGCGCTCTACCGAGTGCCCGTTCTAGTTTGATCTTGATTTTGCCTTGGTTTGATTTTTATTTTCTTTCATTATTATTTCCAGCGGTGGGTCGAGCCCTCAACGTGTTTGTGGCTGCATGTTCCCGGCTGCGGTTAGCAGCCGGTTGTTGATTTCGGTATGCAAAGGAAAAAAGGCCCCTTGACCCTTATTGTTTTAAGGTGTCCCTTCTTTGGTTGTTTTCGGGGGGGTGGGAGGGGGGATAGGGTCTTCTTTCCTTTCTCCCTCCCCTTTGGTTAGTTAGAGTTAGGTGTCTGCTGCCTGGGGTGGGAGAGGGGTTTTTGGGGGTTTGGGCAAGGGATGATGGACTTTGGTTTTTATGATTTATGGTTTATTGAGTTTGATTTGATTTTCATTTTGGTCTTTGAACCTTGTTTTCTTTCGTTGCTTGATCTTTGGTTTGCTTTGTCTCTTTGATTTCCTATTTATTGTTTGATATCTTGTTTCTTGGCTTTTGATTTCTTGGTTTTTTATTTCCTGGGTTCTTGTGTGGTGGTGATGGTGATGGGTTTATTGATGGATTGATTTTTGAGCGTGTTTTTTTTTGCCTTTTTTTATAATAAAAAAGGCCTCGGCCATAAAAGAGGTGTTGTTGTTCGCACTGGCTGGGGGTGGGGGTATTTACGCATCCAGGTGCAGTTGCTGTATGTGGATGTGTATGTGCCCCTGCTGGCCCACCTTAGCTGACCGTATCGAGGTTGAAGGGCCGAAACGGAATGATGCTGAGGACCTCGACTGATGATCCAGTCTGTGCGGCACACTTGTGACCAGGTGTGTTTTGAACTTATACTCACTGGTACTCAATTTGCTGACCTCGGAAGGATGACGGGCTGAGTCAACCCCCCTGGTGTTAATTCAGCGATCGACCGGGATTCGATCCCAAGCCAGCACCCTCGCCGCTAAGCCAACACCAGTATATATACACAAAGAATTAAGTTAAGCACCCCTACACAACGAATTAAGGTAAGCACCCCCTAATATATATTCTTTGTGTATATGTATACATTGGCATATATTCTAAGGTATGTGAGATCAAATAATGATTGGTATGACATTAGCAATTATCCATTGATGAAATTGAGTGATCAAAGTGAAAAAAAGTGATTGGTTGAGTCAGTGATCCGATCACGTGGGTCCTACACACGTTATTGACGCAAAGATCGCTAGAGGTCTTCTCAGAACAATGACTGTACGTTAGAAAACATAAACGTCATCCACACTGTCCGTGATGGACCTATAGCTCCATACTTAAATTGAGGTGAAAATATGCCTAAAATTCCCAAAAAATTTCACCTTAAATTATTCAGAATAAAATATTGAAAACGGCATGATTGTTATGTTTTTATGTGACCATAATATCACTTCTCCAGAAAATATAGCAATATCATGGGTATATTACACTGTTTTGACGACAACAAACTTGTAATGTGCGAGGTTGTAAAAAAACGGGGGGGGGGTGCTTAACTTAATTCTTTGTGTATATATACAGAGTCGGCGTCAGAACAAATCTAACCGGGGGGCATTAGGGTAACCGCGGGGGGGGGGGGGGGTACAAACTGCCATTCGAGAACTCAATCTATGATGTAAATGCTTGATAATAAGTTTGCTGTCAACAATCAACACTCCAACCCAGTTACAATTATTTAAAAACATGCTGTAAAGTCTCTCTCTTGCACACACGCACACACACATACACACACATACACACACACACACACACTGCACAAAATATAGCCTACGTGCAAGCCACGTCTCTGTCTCTCACTCTTTCACTATTTCACTCTTTCACTCACTGCACTGTGCGCGTCATTGGACCATCATTTGAAATAGACTATTTTTCTCCACTCTTACCGAATAAATGCAGACAGACCCAAAAATCATTCAACATTTTGCGTAATAATCATGAAAGCCAAGGCTGGCATCATAAAGTGAATGAAACGCATGGCTTACCTTCAGAAGAGTTGCAGGCGGCGAGTGTTGGTGCTGAACCTCCTAAGAATGGTGTCCTTCCACTCAGTTGTGCATTTTCGGGTTGTCCCTCTCAAACGCTAGCTGAACCAACTGGGCCTTTCTTTTGTGGAGCATTGCGTGTAGACCTGTGATCCGAAAATACGTTTCTCAGAGTGGAGAATGAATTCTCGCACATTGCTGTGGAGGCGCCAAATGTTGAGGCATGTTTGAAAGCAGTCAGTACACTTAGTACAGCGGATAAGTTCTCATATTTTAACAAATTGTGCATTTTTTGAGAAAAGCATGAAATTTCTAGCATAGTTGGTATATACCATTGTCGTGAAAATCAAGCTCAGACACGACTTGACCTCTGGGTAGGTTTAATATCATTTAGATCTGAAGTACATCCTGTAAAAATACATTCATGCAACAGGCATTAAAATCAGAGTATTTCATGAGCAATGGTCGATTCAATATGGCAATGGTCCGATAGAGAGGACAGTCAGCGCAGCATTTAGGGGTGTACATACCATTCAAACTACAGGACTATGTCACAGTGAGTTCCGCTGGAGTGTCCGTGCGCCCCGGTTGTCCCGGGTCTTATAGATGCCCCTTTTGAAGCGAGCACACCCTCGGTTCACCTTGGTATCATTTCACTACATTCTCCCCGCCGTTAGAACGATACTGCCGCTCGGCAGGTTGCAAGCAAGCATCAGCAATAATCGAATGGGTCACGTCAATCCACGTCAGTCGGTCCACCCGTAGCGGTCGGGACGGCGAACTTCCCTGCCAGTTCGTGTTCGGAATCTACCGGGCACGGCGTCCCCAAGCCCGGAGTCCCCCGCGTCGGAATAGCCGCCGGAGGTGGGAGTCGGAGGGGGCGCCCCAGCGCCTTCGGGCATGGGAGTGGGGAACGACGGAAGTAACGGTGGTAGTTCCATAGGGGAAGCTTCGGTAGAGTCCATAGACTCGTAGACGGGTTCGTCGATATCCCTGTCGTCGTCCCCACATGGGGCGAGATGGCGTACGGAGACAGTAGACTCGCGGCCATCCGCCGTTAACACGCGAGCATGCTCGGGATTAGCCTGGAGGACCTGCACCTTGTCAACAAGGGGGTCGTACTTGCTAGCGCGAACCGCTCGTTTGAGATAGGCGGGCCCCGGTTCAGCGAGCCAGCTGGGTAAAGATTGGATACTGCCAGAGCTTCTAGGGTGGTGGAACAGGCGTTCGTGAGGAGTCTGGTTGGTGGCAGTACATAGGAGAGCCCGGATCGAGTTTAGAGCGGCAGGTAGCGACCACGCCCATTTATCGAGGCCTCGGCTGAGGGTCCGGAGGCTTAGCAAGACGGCCCTCCATATAATCCCATTAAAGCGTTCGATCTGCCCATTCGCTTGGGGCCGGTACGGGGTGGTGTAGCTCGAAGCGACATTAAGCTGGAGCAAGTAGCCCCTCACCTCCTGGGACAGGAACACTGCACCCCGATCGGTATGCACGTAGGCCGGATTCCCGAACATAGAAAACAAATTCTGCAGGCACCGAATAACCGTGGCAGCCGACATATCCCCGCACGTGTAAGCAAAGGGGAATCGCGAATACTCATCGACGATAGTGAGCAGATAGCGAGAGTTGCTCGACATTGGCAGCGGCCCTTTGAAGTCCATCGCCAAGCGCTCCCACGGTCTAGTAGCCCGAACGAGTGTCCCCATAGGAGGGTTATAAAAACGCGGTTTGAGTTCCGCACAGATCGCGCAATCACGGCAGATGCGGCGGATGTCCTCAATTGAGTACGGCAGATTGCCCTCGTGCACAAAATGCGTGAAGCGCGTTACTCCGGGATGACACATAGTGCCGTGCAAAGTGCGCAGCCCCTCCAAAGTTACAACCCCCGCGCAAGTGGCCGGCCTCGATAAGGCGTCAGCGACCAGGTTATCCTTCCCCGGGCGGTATTTGATGGTGTAGCAGAAGTCGGCGAGTTCGATACGCCAACGGGTGATTTTCTCATTCTTAATGCGCTGAGCATGTAAGGTGTCATACATAAACGCAACGCTCTGTTGGTCCGTGACGATTTGGAAACACCGCCCAAGCAGATACGGCCGCCATCGCCGAATTCATTCGACGATCGCGTACGCTTCCTTTTCGACAGACGAATGCCTCCGCTCGGCGGAGGTGAGAGTCCGCGAGAAGAAAGCCACAGGGCGGCCCCCTTGGGAGAGAGTCGCCGCTATCGCATGATCTGAGGCATCACTCTCCAAAACTAAAGAGGCACTCTCGTCAATCGTCGCGACAGCGGCGCCAGCGATGTCGACTTTAAGGCCCTCGAAGGCCGCCAGGGCGGCCGAGCCCATGGGGAAAGTGTCGCAGGCCACGAGGGGGCGGAGCTTCGCGGAGAAATTTTGCACCCACTTTGAATAGTGGGCGAACAGCCCTAGAGCGTGTTTCAGCGAAGCCCGATCGCTAGGCGGAGCCATATCGAGCAAAGGGCGCAGACGCTCCTTATCCGGAGAGACGGAGCCATGGGTCACGGTGTACCCCAAAAGGTCTACCGTGCGTAGAGAGTATCGACACTTAGCCGCATTCATGGTTAGGCGATATTTCTGTGCGACCTCGAGGAAGCGTTTCAGATTAGCGTCGTGATGCTCCTGGTCATACCCACAAACCGTAAGATTGTCCAGATAGACAAAGACATCGGTCAAATTCTCCTTCGCAACGAGGTCATCCATAGCCCTCTGAAAACAAGCGACTCCGTTAGTTACCCCAAAGGGAAGTCGCGTGAACTGGTAGAACTGCTGACCCGATTCAAAGGCTGTAAAGTCGCGATCAGCCCTAGAGATGGGGACTTGATACGCACTACGCAGATCGAGAGTGCTATAAACGGAATACAGGGCCACCTGGCATACCAGGGCGTCCATCCCCGGTAAGGGGTAGGCATCCAGCTGTGTAAAACGATTAATCGTCTGCGAATAGTCGATTACCATGCGCCGGCGGTGGGCCTCACTCCGCACCACTAAGACTTGGGCCCGCCACGGTGACCTACTGTGTTCTATAATACCGTCCTTTAAGAGCAGGGCCGTTTCTTCCACAATGAATTGTGCGTCCGCGCGAGAGTAGCGCCGCGATTTGACGGCTACAGGGGTACAATCAGTGGTCAGGTTGGGGAACAGTGAGAGAGGCTCCATGTCCATTTGAGCGAGGGCGCACACAGCGAGCGTGTCCGGCCCAACGAAGTCTATTTCCAAACATCCATGCCGCTTAAGGAAATCAAGTCCTAACAGAACGTCAGCGCATAAAGCAGGTAATACCATGAGATACACGTCCGGGAACGTGCGTCCCTTTATCACAAGTTTCAATCGACACGCCCCTTTTGTGCTCAACCGAAGTCCCTGAGAGGCCATGAAGATCCGGCGGGTTGTCCCGAGAACCGGCCACCCATGTTGGTGCACGAGTCGCTGATCGATAAAACTATCCGTGGACCCCGTGTCAATCAAAGCTTGCGCAAAAACGCCCGCGACCGTGAGCGGAATGATGGCCTGCGCAAGGCCGGCAGACCCGGCAGGTATTGTACCGGCCGGGCGAGAAGATCGCGCCTCGCGGGTGGATCCCACGCCGGCTGCAATCCTTTGGGCAGCGTCGGCAGGTTGGGCCTCAGCAGGAGCATTGAAGTCAGTTGGCTCATCAGCAGATTCAATTGCTAGAGTGGGTGTGTGTAGGTCGTAAGAGCCGCCGCCAGATGGCGCTCGAGTCACGTGAGAAAGATCTCTGCCATCTGCAGATTCATATGCCAAAGTGGGTGCATGTAATTCGTAAGAGCCGCCGCCAGAGGCGCTCGAGTCACGTGCTGCGTTTGCCGCACATCGAGAGGAGTTTCCAAAGCAGGAGCATGTCGCTTGTTTGAAGTAGGCGTTCGAACGCCAGTCAAGGTCGGTCGCGCTGCGGCCGGTCGCGTTCACGCCATTTGTTTCGGCGGCCCGGTGTATCTCACCAAGGTCGGGCGTGCAGCCAGAGGCCCGCGAGAAGGAGAGCGGCTCATCAAAGCCGAGTGAGGCGCCCCGTCCGGCGCTCGATCCGTTGGCTCCGCGATGAGCCCATTCAAGGTCGCGCGGGGACGCGTGCCCCGAGCGGCCTTCCTGCAGACCTTTGCAAAATGGCCCTTGGTGGAGCACAGGTGGCATGTAGCCTCCCGGGCCGGGCATTCAGAGCGAGGGTGCTGCCGATTCCCGCAAAAATAACATTTTGCATACCGGTCAGGCCGTGGCCGGGCAGCGGCGGCAGCAGTGAGGCCGGAAGCGGCGTCCGCTTCAGGAGCTCCCGGAGACTCGGCCGTGGTGGTCGGGTCCTCCTCCGTATCCTCAGCGGTAGCCCTCTCCGGTCACACGAGTTGCGAGGTCCCCGCCACGACTCGTGGGTGATCATATGCGGTGGATTGTTCTCGGGCATCTGTGTATACGCGTGCCAGCCGTAGTGCCTCCGTAAATGTCAGATCCGCGACCTCCAGGAGTCGGAGCCGCAAGACTCCAGAATTAATTCCGGAGATGAATGAATCTCGGAGCATGTCGTCCTGCACTTGCTCGTGGGTCCGGACGTCCTGCACGCAGTCCGCCAACAGGTAGCGCAACTCCTGCGCGAAGCGATCGATCGATTCAGATGGTTGTTGTCGCCGCTGGGAGAGTTGATGCCGGCCGTGCACAGCGCTCCGTGTCTTTACGTATAGGCGCTTCAGCTCGGCCAGAGCCATAGCGTACGTCTCAAATCGAGAAATGTTCCGGAAAACGGTGTGATAGACCTTCGACTGTAACACGGACAGCTTCATCGCAGCGGTGGGCTCTGTTTCGTGAGCAGCAAAGTAATTCTCCAGCGTTTTGAGCCAGTGTGTGAACTCCGATGCTGATCCCTCAGCTTGAGAGTCGGCTCCGAGAATCGGTACCACGATCATCTTGTGGTCAGCCATTCCGGCGATCTAAATGATATTAAATGTCATGAAAATCAAGCTCAGACACGACTTGACCTCTGGGTAGGTTTAATATCATTTAGATCTGAAGTACATCCTGTAAAAATACATTCATGCAACAGGCATTAAAATCAGAGTATTTCATGAGCAATGGTCGATTCAATATGGCAATGGTCCGATAGAGAGGACAGTCAGCGCAGCATTTAGGGGTGTACATACCATTCAAACTACAGGACTCTGTCACAGTGAGTTCCGCTGGAGTGTCCGTGCGCCCCGGTTGTCCCGGGTCTTATAGACGCCCCTTTTGAAGCGAGCACACCCTGGGTTCACCTTGGTATAATTTCACTACAACCATAACGTTTATTTTCAGATGTGGAGGGAAGTCAGATTTGACCTCTGAGGACCGTGAGAGGTCAAATCCAAAATTGCCGCCAGTCCACCGGGTCTAACGTTCAAACGCGCTTATAGGTGTCATTTCCAACTAAATTGGGGATGCCCATTCATTTGGTGATACTTTTGAGATCGCCAGAACTCAAGGACATGCATTTAGGTCACGATCAAGGTCAAATTACATTAAATATCTATTTTTATGATACTGCAGTTGGAACTGCTATTGGAAAAAGTTCATTTGAACTTTTAAAACTTTATTTTTTCAGGTACAGGGATAGGTACAGAACACCCAAAGACCAGAAATGTTGAAAAAAAGTGTTTACACTGCAAGGAATGATGCAATAACCTCTGAAAAAATAACTGTAGTTAACCAAGTATGTCCACAAAAGCTTACATTAAATCAAGTGCAATGATGAAAATTGGTAATGATCAAAATCTAACAGTCTCCAGAACAGAAGCACAGTGCAGTGCACTTGAGTGCAGCTTTGGCACACTTGCAGCATCCAGTGCATCCTTTCTTGCAGCCACAGTCGATCAATTCATGGCACGATTTTGATGCTTCAGGAAGAGTGGTGCAAAGAGGCTGCCACCCAGTTGTCTCCTTTGTCCAGCCCCAGTCAGATGGGTCTGGATTCTCTGGATCCATGACCAATGCCTGGTTACAACAGTTGGCCTGGTAGCAAGTGCGCTTGATGTGCTGCTTGAGTGCTGCCTGGGTTGGAGGAATGTTCTCTGGAGTTCTACTATACACTTCTGTGTGGAGAGCTGTTTCCTGGCATCATTCACTTCCGTGCTCTCACTGGTTCTATCGTACATCAGCACCACAAATCGCTCCAGCAGTAACTTTGAGCTTTCACTGACCTCACTTGGCATGCCTCGGAGTTCATTGAAAGCATCATTCACCTCTGGGCATCCCCAATTTAGTTGGAAATGACACCTATAATGTTTTTCAACACTATTTGGTTCCAAAATTAAGCGCGTTTGAACATTAGACTCGGTGGACTGGCGGCCATTTTGGATTTGACCTCTCACGGTTCTCAGAGGTCAAATCTGACTTCCCTCCACATCTGAAAATAAACCTTATGGTGTGCACTAACTATGTTAAAAATTTCATGCTTTTCTCATAAAATGCACAATTTTTGTGTTTATCTGCTGCACGATATCGGCATTCCGATCAGAGGTGTGTGGTACTCTGAGAGGATGTTGCTCTTCAGAGGTGGCCGTGCTGGTTGCTGCCTCTTCCGTGGGTGAAGCTGGAGGAGGCCTTGAAGAAGCAGCACCGTGTAGCCATTTTCTTATATCCATTTCTGTTCGAAGTGCAGTCTGATAGTTGCTTGCTCTCACTGAAACATTTTGGCACCGAGCACCGTCTGACTTGCTAATGCTAACTGTATGTGATGCGCACGCTTATCTTGACGTAATGACAACAAATCAAATCAGTAGGTCATAGGTCAAACACCAGACCAATGAGCATACTACTTCCTCAAATGTGATCTGATGCAAATATGACCAACAGGGTGTGTTTTTTTCTTTTCTTATTTTTGTTTTTATTTCATTTCATTTCGCGAAAAGATTTTCACTTTTAATATGATAAATACAAATTAATTAATAAAACGCAAAGTTTGGCGCCAAAGGCTTGGCCAGCGGGTGGGGTGGGGGGGCACAATAACTAATTAGTGGGGGGCATGGCCCGCGAATGCCCCCCCCCCCCCATGATGCCGACCCTGTATATATATATATATATTGTTGCGGTTTTTGAGAAACCACTAAAAAGTAATGGCAACCATGTGAAGAAGGCCTTGCTCCCTGCAACCACGAGGAAGTTGATACAAGAATCATGCTCCATGTGCAGGATGCTGTGAAAGAAGGGTATACAGAGATCTCAATCCGCACAGTTGATACTGATGTGGTGGTTCTGGCAGTGACAGCAGCACAGCAACTCAACATTTAACGGTATACAGCAGATGTGTGAAATTGGCACCAAATGGATGTGCACCAGACAGCATTTCTTGGTTTTAAAATACCATTACTAACTTTACAAATGCGAAATGGTTCCAATAAATCAAAATTGCAATGAGATGAGATGTCCCAATCCAAGAGGTATGTGGAAAGTGCATGGAAATTGCAGCCATTTTGTAAAATGGCATTTTGTAAAATGGCTGCCACTGCTGCCACAGGACATTTCTGCAATGGCCCGAGAGCTAAAAATCTTTCTTTAGATATGGCCTAACACTGTTCCAAATTTGATACTTTTATCATAAAGTGCACAACACTTTCACCTATCTGCTGTACTACTAATGTAAAATGTGACTTCAAGAGCTCAAATCCTCTCCATCTCCACCCCCATCCCTCCCACATTATGCACACTGCACCGGGTAGTGGATCACACACGGGGGAGAGTGGGTCACACACGGGGGAGAGTGGGTCACACATGGGGAAGAGTGGGTCACACACGGGGGAAAGTGGGTCACACACGGGGGAGAGTCGGTCACACACGGGGGAGAGTCGGTCACACACGGGGGAGAGTCGGTCGCACACGGGGGAGAATGGGTCACACACGGGGGAGAGTGGGTGACAAATCGGGGAGAGTGGGTGACAAACGGGGGAGAGTGGGTGACAAACGGGGGAGAGTTGGTGACAAACGGGAGAGAGCGAGTGACAAACGGGAGAGAGTGGGTCACACACGGGGGAGAGTGGATCACACATGGGGGAGAGTGGGTCACACATGGGGGAGAGTGGGTCACAGACCGGAGAGAGTGGGTCACACACAGGGGAGAGTGGGTCACACACGGGGCAGAGTGGGTCACACACGGGGGAGAATGGGTCACACACGGGGGAGAGTGGGTCACACACGGGGGAGAGTGGGTCACACATGGGGGAGAGTGGGTCACACACGGGGGAGAGTGGGTCACACACAGGGGTGAGTGGGGGTCGCTTTACTCCTCTCCCCTCATTCCTTTCCAACTACTCCTCTCTCCTCTTCCCCTCCCCCAGTCTCCTCTCCCCCTCCCCCAGTCTCCTCTCCCCCTACCCCAGTCTCCTCTCCCCCTACCCCAGTCTCCTCTCCCCCTACCCCAATCTTCTCTCCCCCTACCACAGTCTCCTCTCCCCCTACCCCAGTCCCCTCTCCCCCTACCCCTGTCTCCTCTCCCCCTACCCCACCCCAGTCTCCTCTCCCCTCCCCAATTCTCCTCTCCCCCTCCTCTATTCTCCTCTCCCTCTCCCACAGTCTCCTCTCCCCCTCCCACAGTCTCCTCTCCCCCTCCCCCAGTCTCCTCTCCCCCTCCCCCAGTCTCCTCTCCCCCTCCCCCAGTCTCCTCTCCTCCTCCCCCCAGTCTCCTCTTCCCCTCCCCCCAGTCTCCTCTCCCCTCCCCCATCTCCTCTCCCCCTCCCTCAGTCTCCTCCCCCCCTCCCCCTCACTCGGGCAGTTGTTCCAATCGAGCAGGTACGGCAAATATTAGAGGTGATTTAACTTTTCTCTTGGAGCAACACAGTGTAAATCTGTCCCATTGTCCTGTTCATTCATTAGGGAAATAATCACATGGTGTGAGGTCAGGTGATTTTGGAGGCCATTCCACTGCATGTTTGAAGGCGATGACTCGGTCTCCAAAGAGTTCCCTCAATCGATCTCGGACAGCGATAAGACAATGTGCTGGGGCGCCGTCTTGGGCCCACCAGAGATATCTGAGGACACCACGAACCTGTCGCTCAAAGTTCTCCGCCAGCTGCAGTAAAACGTCATCATTGATCATCTGCAGATACCTGTTACCATTGACATTCCTTTGAAAGAAAAATGGTCCGATCACACGACCACTTCCACAAAGTCCCAACCAAACAGTCCACTTTTGTCGATTCATGTTGGTGTCAAAATTAAATTCCGGGGGTTGTCCTGTCGGTGCATATTCAAGAACATTATGGGAATTGACCTTGCCATCCATGGCGAAAGCAGCATAGTCGCCGATAACGAGATACCGCAGGAAACTGACATCTGCTTCGCAACGTGCTATCAACCATCTGGCAAGCACCAGCCTCCTGGCAAAATCCCCTGGCGTAAGTTGGTGCCGGATGTGAATCCGATATGGATGTTGGTGGAGGTCCAGTCTTGTGATTCGGTTGAATGTTGCCGAAGGCAATCCCGTCCCATTTCGTCTTGCGCTGGTATCCCTAGGATGCTCCAAAACTTGCTGCCTTACTGCTGCAATGTTCATTTCCGATCGCCCAGTGCGCCTCCCACAAGAATAATCCTCGTTGCGGTTGAGGCTAGTGCCATGCTCTTGGTATTTTCTAACATTTGCCCAGATGGTTTTGGCTGCTGGAGGCTCCCGTTCTGGGAAACGTTCCCTGAATGCATCACGAGTTCGCTGCAAACTTCCAGTTTGGTGAAAGGTTGTAACCACGAAGGTGTCGCTTCACCACCAAATTAAATGTTCAGTCATAAGTTGAACCATCTTTTCAATGACTCAGACTGTCTCTAAACCCATACACTGTAGGCCCATCTTAAATACCCATCTTAAACAAAGGATGATGCAACCGACGATTACCAGACCAGCTTAACAATTTTACATAATCAACTTGGCAGTCGATAAGTAATGCGTCCATTTAAAACTGTCTTGCACCGATTAGCCAAACTTGTAGAAATGTGATTTGAACTTGTCATTTTCAATGAACATGTACTCGGTCATGTGTGACAGCAATGATGCATGAAAGGCATCCATGGAAAGCTGAGGATCTCCTCATAATTGGTAAACCACATGTAAATTGTCAAACTAAATAACCTTTGCATATTAACCCCTTGAATTCGGATTACATTTTTTTGATACGCACTGTATATACACACATATATATATATATATACTGAAACGCAAAAGAAACTTACCACCTTTGAAACCTTTAAATATCAACAATAACACTGCGTGTAGTAAATGTGTGAACTTATTTGTGGACAATAGTGTCCTCACTGTCAGACAAAACGGTCACGGATGGTCACTTGAACCTTCAATGGTCACTTCATAGCACAGCTGTTGAACAGCCGTTTTGACTGTCAGTGATTAGCCAAGGGGTACGGGATGATTTTAATGAGCTGCACGTGATGTCTTGATATTGGCTTTAAAAAGGCCAGTGCAAAATGGGCATTTCAATCAACATGCCACGATTGTCAAGGGATCAACGGCAGCGTGCCCTGGGCATGCTGCAAGGTGGACTGAGCTACCGTGAGGTGGCACGTCGCCTTGGCTGTTCACACCAAACGATATCGGCCCTGGTGGACAGAGACACCCTCCACAACTCTGCAGATGACAGACCTCGATCAGGGAGGCCAAGAGTCACCACTGCAAGGCAGGACAGGCAGATGGTCCGAAGTCACCTGCGGGATCGATTCCGTCCAGCATCCCGCACTGCGGCAGAAACTCCGGGGCGTGCAAACCCACGGATCTCCAATGATACTGCACGAAGACGACTGCATGACTATGGTCTGACTGCCAGAAGACCATACAGAGGCCCCGTGATGACGGTTGCCCATCGCCGCAACCGTCAGAGATGGTGCCAGCAGCATCAGCGGTGGACCTTGGCGCAGTGGAACGAGGTCGCTTTCAGCGATGAGTCAAGGTTCTGTGTGGACAGTCCTGATGGGCGTGAGTGTGTCTGGAGAAGAACAGGCGAGCGATATGCCGATTGTTGCGTGCGTCAAGCCAACAGGTGGGGTGGCCCAAGTGTGATGGTGTGGGCAGCCATATCAGGCCGGTACAGGACGCCACTGGTGGTTGTGGATGGGAATCTTAATGCCCAGCGGTATGTGGATAACATCCTGCGACCTCATCTGCTGCCATTCCTGCTAAACCACCCAGAACTGAGAACCTTTCAGCATGACAACGCTCGTCCCCATGCTGCTCGCTTTACCACTGCATTTCTCCAAGGCGAGAACATCAACACCATGCAGTGGCCTGCGCTCTCCCCTGACCTGAATCCCATAGAGCACCTGTGGGATGAGCTTGGGAGATGCGTAGTTGGCAGGGCCAGGACACGGGCAGAGCTGCTTCAGACATTGAGGACTGAGTGGGACAGAATCCAGCAGCAATCCATCCAAAGACTGGTAGGCAGTATACGCCGACGATGCACTGCCTGTATCCAAAACAATGGTGGCCATACACGCTATTGAAAGGGGACTGACATTGCACCCTGTGCTGTTCTGTACTGTAGAACAAACTGATGAGATGGTGTATCTTGGTCAAAAACTTGACATGTCATCAATAAAATGCCAATGTTTCAATTAGCAATTGTTGGTTTGTTTTATTTTGAACTGTTACAATTTTATTACATTTCAAACAAGTGGTAAATTTCTTTTGCGTTTTCGGTCTTTTTGAAGTTGGTCAAAATGGTCAAAATGGTCAAATTTTTCGGTCAAAATGCCCATTTTGCACTGGCCTTTTAAAAGCCAATATCAAGACATCACGTGCAGCTCATTAAAATCATCCCGTACCCCTTGGCTAATCACTGACAGTCAAAACGGCTGTTCAACAGCTGTGCTATGAAGTGACCATTGAAGGTTCAAGTGACTATCCGTGACCGTTTTGTCTGACAGTGAGGACACTATTGTCCACAAATAAGTTCACACATTTACTATACGCAGTGTTATTGTTGATATTTAAAGGTTTCAAAGGTGGTAAGTTTCTTTTGTGTTTTCGGTCTTTTTGAAGTTGGTCAAAATGGTCAAATATTTCGGTCAAAATGCCCATTTTGCACTGGCCTTTTTAAAGCCAATATCAAGACATCACGTGCAGCTCATTAAAATCATCCCGTACCCCTTGGCTAATCACTGACAGTCAAAACGGCTGTTCAACAGCTGTGCTATGAAGTGACCATTGAAGGTTCAAGTGACCATCCGTGACCGTTTTGTCTGACAGCGAGGACACTATTGTCCACAAATAAGTTCACACATTTACTACACGCAGTGTTATTGTTGATATTTAAAGGTTTCAAAGGTGGTAAGTTTCTTTTGCGTTTCAGTATATATATATATATATATATATATATATATATATATATATATATATATATATATATATATATATATATATATATATATATATATATATATATATATATACATACATACACACACACACACACACACACACACACATATATATATATATATATATATATATATATATATATATATATGTATATATATATACACACATATATAAATATATATATATATGTACTAGCTTGGCTCAGCTCTGCTGCGCTCGCCTCACCACACGTCGTTACAGAGGAATGGGCTTGTTTTAGCTGAGGAAAATAACTGTACCTGAGTTGCTGTGTTGTCATGATTTACACCAATCATAATACAAACAATTATTTTGCACAAATGTATTTGTTGTGTTTGTGATATTACATTTTTATAGGCAATTTAGGTTGAAGGTTTAGGTTGAATGTTTTTTTTCAAAAAAAAGAACCCCTCAGCACACACATAGGGGAGGGGTAGGTGCAGACTGGAAGTTTGGGACGATAACACCTCACCACCACGTAATTCAAAACACCTCACAGCCATAAAACACGTAATAGAAACACCTGACCACCACAAAATTGAAAACACCTCACAGCCACGAAATTAAAAACACCTCACCACCATGAAATTAAAACCACCTCACCACCATGAAATTAAAAACACCTCACCACCATGAAATTAAAAACACCTCACCACCATGAAATTAAAAATACCTCACAGCCATAAAACACGTAATAAAAACACCTCACAGCCACGAAATTAAAAACACCTCACCACCATGAAATTAAAACCACCTCACCACCATGAAATTAAAAACACCTCACCACCATGAAATTAAAAACACCTCACCACCATGAAATTAAAAATACCTCACAGCCATAAAACACGTAATAAAAACACCTCACAGCCACGAAATTAAAAACACCTCACCACCATGAAATTAAAACCACCTCACCACCATGAAATTAAAAATACCTCACAGCCATAAAACACGTAATAAAAACACCTCACCACCATGAAATTAAAACCACCTCACCACCATGAAATTAAAAATACCTCACAGCCATAAAACACGTAATAAAAACACCTCACAGCCACGAAATTAAAACCACCTCACCACCATGAAATTAAAAATACCTCAGCCATAAAACACGTAATAAAAACACCTCACCACCATGAAATTAAAACCACCTCACCACCATGAAATTAAAAATACCTCACAGCCATAAAACACGTAATAAAAACACCTCACAGCCACGAAATTAAAAACAACTCACCACCACGTCATTTAGAAACACCTCACCCCAAGTAATTCAAAACACCTCACCACCACATAATTCAAAACACCTCACCACCACATAATTCAAAACACCTCACCACCACATAATTCAAAACACCTCACCACCACGTCATTTAAAAACACCTCACCACCAAGTAATTCAAAACACCTCACCACCACATAATTCAAAACACCTCACCACCACGTAATTCAAAACACCTCACAACCACGTCATTTAAAAACACCTCACCACCAAGTAATTCAAAACACCTCACCACCACGTAATTCAAAACACCTCATCACCACATAATTCAAAACACCTTACCACCAAGTAATTCAAAACACCTCACCACCACGTAATTCAAAACACCTCATCACCAACTAATTCAAAACACCTCACCACCACATAGTTAAAAACACCTCACCACCACGTAATTCAAAACACCTCACCACCATGTGATTTAAAAACACCTCACCACTACATAATTCAAAATACCTCACCACCAAGTGATTCAAAACCTTCACAACGTTATTAAAAACACTTCACAACCACGGAAACAAAAGTTTGAGGGAGTCGTTAAGTGAGAACACAGACACTGCCCAGATGTGTAGATATATAGATAAATGGCTGTACCCGAGTTGCCGTTTTGCCATGGTTTAAACCAATCATAATTCAAACAATTATTTTGCACAAATGTATTTGTAATATACGTGATATCACATTTTATAAACAATTGAAGTTGAAAACTTAAGTTGAAAAAAAAAAAATTCCCGAAAAAATTCCCAAAAAATATATTATAATAATTGGAAAAATTTTCAAGTAAAATCCCCTTAGGACATACCGACGGGAGAGATATGTGCATACCAGAAGTTTGGTACGATTTCACAAAAGTTTGAGAAAGTAGTTCAGTGACAAGACAAGACAACACAAGACAACACAAGACAGACACTGCACAGATATATATATATATATAGATACACACACCATCAAAAAATCATTTTTGTGTTTCTTCATTTCATCAAAAATGTATTTCCAAAAAAGTGTTTATTTAACATCAAAAGTAATTCACACGGTTTTGTACTCTGAGCCAAATGCATTAGATTGATATTAAGACTTTAAACATTTAGCAGTGAAAAATTAAAGATTTAAAAATGGCATCTAACAATATGAATACAAAGTTATTTTTCTTAAAATGAATAAATTGGATGATAGATAGGTCACCTATGTCAACCACTTCCCCACCCCCCTCAACCCCACCCACGTTCAGACAACTCCCCCTCCCCACCCCCCTCAACCCCACCCACGTTCAGACAACTCCCCTCACCACCTCCCACCCTCACCCACGTTCAGACAACTCCCCTCCCCACCCTCCTCAACCCCACCCACCTTCAGACAACTCCCCTCACCACCTCCCACCCTCACCCACGTTCAGACAACTCCCCTCCCCACCCCCCTCAACCCCACCCACGTTCAGACAACTCCCCTCACCACCTCCCACCCTCACCCACGTTCAGACAACTCCCCCTCCCCACCCTCCTCAACCCCATCCACGTTCAGACAACTCCCCCTCCCCACCCCCCTCAACCCCACCCACCTTCAGACAACTCCCCCTCTCCCCTGCCCCGCTCTTGCCCCCCCCCCCCCGCCTCTCACATGCACGGCCACACTCAAATCATCCGATTGGCAGAAACAGAAGACGTGCATTTTTGCAGGATTGGGAAAGGAAGCAACTACTTTGCCACTGAAATGAGTTCGTAACCTTTTTTGTTTCCTGCCATTTGGACCTAACATCTTGAAGGGAACAAAAAACTCACTGCTGATGTGAGGCTGTTTCGCTCTCGGCATTCGGAGATTGCAAAGTAAAAAAAACCTTCGGCATCTCCTTAATGTCAGCGTGATAACCTGCCATTTGCAATTTCCCACGGGGCACCGAGATAAGTGCCTGTTTTGGCATTGGGCATTCAGGGGCACGAGTAGAAAGGGGTGCAGAGTGACAACGGCGGTAACCCAGGTCTCTAGGGCGACACACCCAGTAGGAAACGTGTCCGCGATCACTTTCACACGTTCGTCTCTCCTTCCTCTGTTCCCTCATTCAAGGAACCTTCATTCCAACCAAAGACCGTTTAATAATGGCATGATCCATTGCCTCCTACTTTCAGGATGGATTCATCGATTCGGAACAACAATGGTTGCTCAAATGCATGAACCTTTAGCAATTCAGCAAGGGGATGACGTCAACAAAATGTTTGTTGGAAAGACTGAAAAGAAAATGTGGCACTCGACCCCAGTAACAGGAAGTGGTCCATATGGGATCAGAGGCAAGCACCGAAGGATCCGGTTACGAGGTCAACGATGTGGTTAATGATGGCACGGGGAGGGCATACAAAAACAACGTATTATTGTAAGGATTGGGGTGGACGGAGATGGTTATGTGACGACGTCTTCTGAAAAGTTGGAGTAACGGAAGTAGGGGATGCTGCGGAGATGCAAGTGATTGATGGCACAATCTGGTGGAGAAAATTGAGGCCACGACAAGGCCCTTGTCATGGTGGACTTCAAACGGGCCGCCGCGTCACCCGCAGAGCACCACGATGGCGAGCCTGCGGCCACCGGTTAACCCTTTGGTGACGAGCGCACCGACGATTTGGATGTGCTTCTATCTCGTACGGCCGATTATCCTGACGCTTCCGATGTATTCTCTGTAGGTGACAATGCAGACAGGTTCAAATTGAAAATGTATCCCTCAAAACGAAGGAACTATCTTTTCTGCACATCGACATTACATTCAAATTTTAACTGATTTTAGTGGCTAATTAATATTTTTGCTTCACATTATTATCCTTATAATCGGTTCATCTCACAACCATTTGGCACGATATCGCAATCGGGCGACACAATGGCTCCATGGTCGTGCATCTTGACACGTTCCCTCTGAGCTGTCCAATGAGGCTTCACTTGTAGACGGAATACAAGACTCGACCTTGCTTCACAGACAGTATTTTGTATCCTGTTTCTAGAAGTACGTTTTAAATGGGGGAGTTAAGTTGGCTGTCCCACCTGCTAACATGACTCACTCACGTCCATTAAAGAGGGCATGGGGTCTGCCTTATGAGAAAAGGAGGTCACCGTGTGTTAGTACCCAGTCCAAACTCCAGATTTATACCTTCTAATAATCTCGAGCCCTCTAATGCCAATGAATGTTGCGTCCATCAATTTATTACGTACGCGGGGAGGGATGAATTTTAATTATGGAGATTAAAAACAGAAAGATAAGTGAAGAAAGGTTTGTTTGCCACATTTGCGTTTGATGAGAAACTAGAGCAATATGACTGCGTCGCCAACATGTCTCTGTGTAGTACTTGCCCGTAACAATGGGTAGATGCCCCCCCCCCCCCCCCCCATTGACTGTCCTAAAAAGAAATTTTTTGATTTAAATCCTTTCAGCAGTTCTCAAGTATCTCATTTTTAGCGGACATGATAGGTTTCACATCGATTGGTGAAACGATTTCAGAGAAGGGTTTTTTTTATATCGGCTTTCAAGCTAATATGGCTGCCACACCACGTGACATGTGGGATCATAAACGTGCACTCTGCATGGGTAGGGGATCACGTTTGTGAAGTTTCATGTTGATCGGATAAGTTGCGTTGGTCTATCCAAGATGGCTGCCAAATAACGTGATCTACGATGTCATCATTTTCAAACTATATGCAGCAATGGCGTTAGATGACATTTGTGAAGTTTCGCATCGATGGGGTAAGTGGTTTCTGAGATATAATTATTTAATATTTCATTAAATCCAAAATTGCTGCCACACCACGTGACTGATGACGTTTTCGTGATCAACCTTTAATCGTGACGCCTCGTCAAGTCAATGACACGTAAACTTTCGAATCAACACTTTGGTTGTTTGGGAGATTTTTTTTGAAGGTTTTAGGTTAAATTGAATATGGCTGCCAAGCCGTGCGACCGATGATGTCATAAATTTAATATTTCAATGCAAATGAGTCATAGATCATGTGCATGCAATTTCTGATTTTTAGGAAAAGGCATTCAATTAAAACATTTATGGCTGGTATACCACTTCACTGATGATGTCATCATTATCAAGCTTTTGTTCTTGGATAATGAATGGAAATTTTTCCATTCAGCGGATTCCGAGAAATATTTTTAATTATATGCGTTTAATCCAAGATGTCTGCCACACCACGTGACAATGACGTCACAATTATCATTGAAAAAATTCGACATGGGTGTCACTCCTGCGCTGAAAGTTCAGTCTCAATCGGACATATGGTTGCTGAGAAAAACGAGGTTTAGCCCGGACGGACATATGGACGTACAGACAGACAACACTAAAACATAATTCCTTCGGAGGCGGAGGGACAAAAATGGTTTGAGATTAATGGTGAAAGAGAGGAAAGGGTTTGAGTTTGGTGGTGAAAAGGAGGAAAGGGTTTGGGTTTGGTGGTGAAAAGGAGGAAAGGGTTTGGGTTGGGTGGTGAAAGAGAGGAAAGGGTTTGGGTTTGGTGGTGAAAAGGAGGAAAGGGTTTGGGTTTGGTGGTGAAAAGGAGGAAAGGGTTTGGGTTGGGTGGTGAAAAGGAGGAAAGGGTTTGGGTTTGGTGGTGAAAAGGTGGAAAGGGTTTGGGTTTGGTGGTGAAAAGGAGGAAAGGGTTTGAGTTTGGTGGTGGAAGAGAGGAAAGGGTTTGGGTTTGGTGGTGAAAAGGAGGAAAGGGTTTGGGTTTGGTGGTGAAAGAGAGGAAAGGGTTTGGGTTTGGTGGTGAAAAGGAGGAAAGGGTTTGGGTTTGGTGGTGAAAGAGAGGAAAGGGTTTGGGTTTGGTGGTGAAAAGGAGGAAAGGGTTTGGGTTTGGTGGTGAAAGAGAGGAAATGGTTTGGGTTTGGTGGTGAAAGAGAGGAAATGGTTTGGGTTTGGTGGTGAAAAAGAGGAAAGGGTTTGGGTTTGGTGGTGAAAAGGAGGAAAGGGTTTGGGTTTGGTGGTGAAAAGGAGGAAAGGGTTTGGGTTTGGTGGTGAAAAAGAGGAAAGGGTTTGGGTTTGGTGGTGAAAAGGAGGAAAGGGTTTGGGTTTGGTGGTGAAAAGGAGGAAAGGGTTTGGGTTTGGTGGTGAAAAGGAGGAAAGGGTTTGGGTTTGGTGGTGAAAAGGAGGAAAGGGTTTGAGTTTGGTGGTGAAAAGGAGGAAAGGGTTTGGGTTTGGTGGTGAAAAGGAGGAAAGGGTTTGAGTTTGGTGGTGAAAGAGAGGAAATGGTTTGGGTTTGGTGGTGAAAAGGAGGAAAGGGTTTGAGTTTGGTGGTGAAAAAGAGGAAAGGGTTTGGGTTTGGTGGTGAAAAGGAGGAAAGGGTTTGGGTTTGGTGGTGAAAAGGAGGAAAGGGTTTGGGTTTGGTGGTGAAAAGGAGGAAAGGGTTTGGGTTTGGTGATGAAAAGGAGGAAAGGGTTTGGGTTTGGTGGTGAAAAAGAGGAAAGGGTTTGAGTTTGGTGGTGAAAAGGAGGAAAGGGTTTGAGTTTGGTGGTGAAAAAGAGGAAAGGGTTTGAGTTTGGTGGTGAAAAGGAGGAAAGGGTTTGGGTTTGGTGATGTAAAAGAGGAAAGGGTTTGATTTTGGTGGTGAAAAGGAGGAAAGGGTTTGGGTTTGGTGGTGAAAAGGAGGAAAGGGTTTGGGTTTGGTGGTGAAAAGGAGGAAAGGGTTTGGGTTTGGTGGTGAAAAGGAGGAAAGGGTTTGGGTTTGGTGGTGAAAAGGAGGAAAGGGTTTGGGTTTGGTGATGAAAAGGAGGAAAGGGTTTGGGTTTGGTGGTGAAAAGGAGGAAAGGGTTTGGGTTTGGTGATGTAAAAGAGGAAAGGGTTTGAGTTTGGTGGTGAAAAGGAGGAAAGGGTTTGGGTTTGGTGGTGAAAAGGAGGAAAGGGTTTGGGTTTGGTGGTGAAAAGGAGGAAAGGGTTTGAGTTTGGTGGTGAAAAGGAGGAAAGGGTTTGAGTTTGGTGGTGAAAAGGAGGAAAGGGTTTGGGTTTGGTGGTGAAAAGGAGGAAAGGGTTTGGGTTTGGTGGTGAAAAGGAGGAAAGGGTTTGAGTTTGGTGGTGAAAAGGAGGAAAGGGTTTGGGTTTGGTGGTGAAAAGGAGGAAAGGGTTTGGGTTTGGTGGTGAAAAGGCGGAAAGGGTTTGAGTTTGGTGGTGAAAAGGAGGAAAGGGTTTGGGTTTGGTGGTGAAAAGGAGGAAAGGGTTTGGGTTTGGTGGTGAAAAGGAGGAAAGGGTTTGAGTTTTGTGGTGAAAAAGAGGAAAGGGTTTGGGTTTGGTGATGTAAAAGAGGAAAGGGTTTGAGTTTGGTGGTGAAAAGGAGGAAAGGGTTTGGGTTTGGTGGTGAAAAGGAGGAAAGGGTTTGGGTTTGGTGGTGAAAAGGAGGAAAGGGTTTGAGTTTGGTGGTGAAAAGGAGGAAAGGGTTTGAGTTTGGTGGTGAAAAGGAGGAAAGGGTTTGGGTTTGGTGGTGAAAAGGAGGAAAGGGTTTGGGTTTGGTGGTGAAAAGGAGGAAAGGGTTTGGGTTTGGTGGTGAAAAGGAGGAAAGGGTTTGGGTTTGGTGGTGAAAAGGAGGAAAGGGTTTGGGTTTGGTGGTGAAAAGGAGGAAAGGGTTTGAGTTTGGTGGTGAAAAAGAGGAAAGGGTTTGGGTTTGGTGGTGAAAAGGAGGAAAGGGTTTGGGTTTGGTGGTGAAAAGGAGGAAAGGGTTTGGGTTTGGTGGTGAAAAGGAGGAAAGGGTTTGGGTTTGGTGATGAAAAGGAGGAAAGGGTTTGGGTTTGGTGGTGAAAAAGAGGAAAGGGTTTGAGTTTGGTGGTGAAAAGGAGGAAAGGGTTTGAGTTTGGTGGTGAAAAAGAGGAAAGGGTTTGAGTTTGGTGGTGAAAAGGAGGAAAGGGTTTGGGTTTGGTGATGTAAAAGAGGAAAGGGTTTGATTTTGGTGGTGAAAAGGAGGAAAGGGTTTGGGTTTGGTGGTGAAAAGGAGGAAAGGGTTTGGGTTTGGTGGTGAAAAGGAGGAAAGGGTTTGGGTTTGGTGGTGAAAAGGAGGAAAGGGTTTGGGTTTGGTGGTGAAAAGGAGGAAAGGGTTTGGGTTTGGTGATGAAAAGGAGGAAAGGGTTTGGGTTTGGTGGTGAAAAGGAGGAAAGGGTTTGGGTTTGGTGATGTAAAAGAGGAAAGGGTTTGAGTTTGGTGGTGAAAAGGAGGAAAGGGTTTGGGTTTGGTGGTGAAAAGGAGGAAAGGGTTTGGGTTTGGTGGTGAAAAGGAGGAAAGGGTTTGAGTTTGGTGGTGAAAAGGAGGAAAGGGTTTGAGTTTGGTGGTGAAAAGGAGGAAAGGGTTTGGGTTTGGTGGTGAAAAGGAGGAAAGGGTTTGGGTTTGGTGGTGAAAAGGAGGAAAGGGTTTGAGTTTGGTGGTGAAAAGGAGGAAAGGGTTTGGGTTTGGTGGTGAAAAGGAGGAAAGGGTTTGGGTTTGGTGGTGAAAAGGCGGAAAGGGTTTGAGTTTGGTGGTGAAAAGGAGGAAAGGGTTTGGGTTTGGTGGTGAAAAGGAGGAAAGGGTTTGGGTTTGGTGGTGAAAAGGAGGAAAGGGTTTGAGTTTTGTGGTGAAAAAGAGGAAAGGGTTTGGGTTTGGTGATGTAAAAGAGGAAAGGGTTTGAGTTTGGTGGTGAAAAGGAGGAAAGGGTTTGGGTTTGGTGGTGAAAAGGAGGAAAGGGTTTGGGTTTGGTGGTGAAAAGGAGGAAAGGGTTTGAGTTTGGTGGTGAAAAGGAGGAAAGGGTTTGAGTTTGGTGGTGAAAAGGAGGAAAGGGTTTGGGTTTGGTGGTGAAAAGGAGGAAAGGGTTTGGGTTTGGTGGTGAAAAGGAGGAAAGGGTTTGGGTTTGGTGGTGAAAAGGAGGAAAGGGTTTGGGTTTGGTGGTGAAAAGGAGGAAAGGGTTTGGGTTTGGTGGTGAAAAGGAGGAAAGGGTTTGAGTTTGGTGGTGAAAAGGAGGAAAGGGTTTGAGTTTGGTGGTGAAAAGGAGGAAAGGGTTTGAGTTTGGTGGTGAAAAGGAGGAAAGGGTTTGGGTTTGGTGGTGAAAAGGAGGAAAGGGTTTGAGTTTGGTGGTGAAAAGGAGGAAAGGGTTTGGGTTTGGTGGTGAAAAGGAGGAAAGGGTTTGGGTTTGGTGGTGAAAAGGAGGAAAGGGTTTGAGTTTGGTGGTGAAAAGGAGGAAAGGGTTTGGGTTTGGTGGTGAAAAGGAGGAAAGGGTTTGGGTTTGGTGGTGAAAAGGAGGAAGGGGTTTGGGTTTGGTGATGAAAAGGAGGAAAGGGTTTGGGTTTGGTGGTGAAAAGGAGGAAAGGGTTTGGGTTTGGTGATGTAAAAGAGGAAAGGGTTTGAGTTTGGTGGTGAAAAGGAGGAAAGGGTTTGGGTTTGGTGGTGAAAAGGAGGAAAGGGTTTGGGTTTGGTGGTGAAAAGGAGGAAAGGGTTTGGGTTTGGTGGTGAAAAGGAGGAAAGGGTTTGAGTTTGGTGGTGAAAAGGAGGAAAGGGTTTGAGTTTGGTGGTGAAAAGGAGGAAAGGGTTTGGGTTTGGTGGTGAAAAGGAGGAAAGGGTTTGGGTTTGGTGGTGAAAAGGAGGAAAGGGTTTGAGTTTGGTGGTGAAAAGGAGGAAAGGGTTTGGGTTTGGTGGTGAAAAGGAGGAAAGGGTTTGGGTTTGGTGGTGAAAAGGAGGAAAGGGTTTGAGTTTGGTGGTGAAAAGGAGGAAAGGGTTTGGGTTTGGTGGTGAAAAGGAGGAAAGGGTTTGGGTTTGGTGGTGAAAAGGAGGAAAGGGTTTGAGTTTGGTGGTGAAAAGGAGGAAAGGGTTTGGGTTTGGTGATGTAAAAGAGGAAAGGGTTTGAGTTTGGTGGTGAAAAGGAGGAAAGGGTTTGGGTTTGGTGGTGAAAAGGAGGAAAGGGTTTGGGTTTGGTGGTGAAAAGGAGGAAAGGGTTTGAGTTTGGTGGTGAAAAGGAGGAAAGGGTTTGAGTTTGGTGGTGAAAAGGAGGAAAGGGTTTGGGTTTGGTGGTGAAAAGGAGGAAAGGGTTTGGGTTTGGTGGTGAAAAGGAGGAAAGGGTTTGGGTTTGGTGGTGAAAAGGAGGAAAGGGTTTGGGTTTGGTGGTGAAAAGGAGGAAAGGGTTTGGGTTTGGTGGTGAAAAGGAGGAAAGGGTTTGAGTTTGGTGGTGAAAAGGAGGAAAGGGTTTGAGTTTGGTGGTGAAAAGGAGGAAAGGGTTTGGGTTTGGTGGTGAAAAGGAGGAAAGGGTTTGGGTTGGGTGGTGAAAGAGAGGAAAGGGTTTGGGTTGGTGGTGAAAAGGAGGAAAGGGTTTGGGTTTGGTGGTGAAAAGGAGGAAAGGGTTTGGGTTGGGTGGTGAAAAGGAGGAAAGGGTTTGGGTTTGGTGGTGAAAAGGTGGAAAGGGTTTGGGTTTGGTGGTGAAAAGGAGGAAAGGGTTTGAGTTTGGTGGTGAAAGAGAGGAAAGGGTTTGGGTTTGGTGGTGAAAAGGAGGAAAGGGTTTGGGTTTGGTGGTGAAAGAGAGGAAAGGGTTTGGGTTTGGTGGTGAAAAGGAGGAAAGGGTTTGGGTTTGGTGGTGAAAGAGAGGAAAGGGTTTGGGTTTGGTGGTGAAAAGGAGGAAAGGGTTTGGGTTTGGTGGTGAAAGAGAGGAAATGGTTTGGGTTTGGTGGTGAAAGAGAGGAAATGGTTTGGGTTTGGTGGTGAAAAAGAGGAAAGGGTTTGGGTTTGGTGGTGAAAAGGAGGAAAGGGTTTGAGTTTGGTGGTGAAAAAGAGGAAAGGGTTTGGGTTTGGTGGTGAAAAGGAGGAAAGGGTTTGGGTTTGGTGGTGAAAAGGAGGAAAGGGTTTGGGTTTGGTGGTGAAAAGGAGGAAAGGGTTTGGGTTTGGTGGTGAAAAGGAGGAAAGGGTTTGAGTTTGGTGGTGAAAAGGAGGAAAGGGTTTGGGTTTGGTGGTGAAAAGGAGGAAAGGGTTTGAGTTTGGTGGTGAAAGAGAGGAAATGGTTTGGGTTTGGTGGTGAAAAGGAGGAAAGGGTTTGAGTTTGGTGGTGAAAAAGAGGAAAGGGTTTGGGTTTGGTGGTGAAAAGGAGGAAAGGGTTTGGGTTTGGTGGTGAAAAGGAGGAAAGGGTTTGGGTTTGGTGGTGAAAAGGAGGAAAGGGTTTGGGTTTGGTGATGAAAAGGAGGAAAGGGTTTGGGTTTGGTGGTGAAAAAGAGGAAAGGGTTTGAGTTTGGTGGTGAAAAGGAGGAAAGGGTTTGAGTTTGGTGGTGAAAAAGAGGAAAGGGTTTGAGTTTGGTGGTGAAAAGGAGGAAAGGGTTTGGGTTTGGTGATGTAAAAGAGGAAAGGGTTTGATTTTGGTGGTGAAAAGGAGGAAAGGGTTTGGGTTTGGTGGTGAAAAGGAGGAAAGGGTTTGGGTTTGGTGGTGAAAAGGAGGAAAGGGTTTGAGTTTGGTGGTGAAAAGGAGGAAAGGGTTTGGGTTTGGTGGTGAAAAGGAGGAAAGGGTTTGGGTTTGGTGGTGAAAAGGAGGAAAGGGTTTGGGTTTGGTGATGAAAAGGAGGAAAGGGTTTGGGTTTGGTGGTGAAAAGGAGGAAAGGGTTTGGGTTTGGTGATGTAAAAGAGGAAAGGGTTTGAGTTTGGTGGTGAAAAGGAGGAAAGGGTTTGGGTTTGGTGGTGAAAAGGAGGAAAGGGTTTGGGTTTGGTGGTGAAAAGGAGGAAAGGGTTTGAGTTTGGTGGTGAAAAGGAGGAAAGGGTTTGAGTTTGGTGGTGAAAAGGAGGAAAGGGTTTGGGTTTGGTGGTGAAAAGGAGGAAAGGGTTTGGGTTTGGTGGTGAAAAGGAGGAAAGGGTTTGAGTTTGGTGGTGAAAAGGAGGAAAGGGTTTGGGTTTGGTGGTGAAAAGGAGGAAAGGGTTTGGGTTTGGTGGTGAAAAGGAGGAAAGGGTTTGAGTTTGGTGGTGAAAAGGAGGAAAGGGTTTGGGTTTGGTGGTGAAAAGGAGGAAAGGGTTTGGGTTTGGTGGTGAAAAGGAGGAAAGGGTTTGAGTTTGGTGGTGAAAAGGAGGAAAGGGTTTGGGTTTGGTGGTGAAAAGGAGGAAAGGGTTTGGGTTTGGTGGTGAAAAGGAGGAAAGGGTTTGAGTTTGGTGGTGAAAAGGAGGAAAGGGTTTGAGTTTGGTGGTGAAAAGGAGGAAAGGGTTTGGGTTTGGTGGTGAAAAGGAGGAAAGGGTTTGGGTTTGGTGGTGAAAAGGAGGAAAGGGTTTGGGTTTGGTGGTGAAAAGGAGGAAAGGGTTTGGGTTTGGTGGTGAAAAGGAGGAAAGGGTTTGGGTTTTGTGGTGAAAAGGAGGAAAGGGTTTGAGTTTGGTGGTGAAAAGGAGGAAAGGGTTTGAGTTTGGTGGTGAAAAGGAGGAAAGGGTTTGAGTTTGGTGGTGAAAAGGAGGAAAGGGTTTGGGTTTGGTGGTGAAAAGGAGGAAAGGGTTTGAGTTTGGTGGTGAAAAGGAGGAAAGGGTTTGAGTTTGGTGGTGAAAAGGAGGAAAGGGTTTGAGTTTGGTGGTGAAAAGGAGGAAAGGGTTTGGGTTTGGTGGTGAAAAGGAGGAAAGGGTTTGGGTTTGGTGGTGAAAAGGAGGAAAGGGTTTGAGTTTGGTGGTGAAAAGGAGGAAAGGGTTTGGGTTTGGTGATGAAAGAGAGGAAAGGGTTTGGGTTTGGTGGTGAAAAGGAGGAAAGGGTTTGGGTTTGGTGGTGAAAAGGAGGAAAGGGTTTGAGTTTGGTGGTGAAAAGGAGGAAATGGTTTGGGTTTGGTGGTGAAAAGGAGGAAAGGGTTTGAGTTTGGTGGTGAAAAGGAGGAAAGGGTTTGGGTTTGGTGGTGAAAAGGAGGAAAGGGTTTGAGTTTGGTGGTGAAAAGGAGGAAAGGGTTTGAGTTTTTGTGGTGAAAAGGAGGAAAGGGTTTGAGTTTGGTGGTGAAAAGGAGGAAAGGGTTTGGGTTTGGTGATGAAAGAGAGGAAAGGGTTTGGGTTTGGTGGTGAAAAGGAGGAAAGGGTTTGGGTTTGGTGGTGAAAAGGAGGAAAGGGTTTGAGTTTGGTGGTGAAAAGGAGGAAAGGGTTTGAGTTTGGTGGTGAAAAGGAGGAAAGGGTTTGGGTTTGGTGGTGAAAAGGAGGAAAGGGTTTGGGTTGGTGGTGAAAAGGAGGAAAAGGTTTGGGTTTGGTGGTGAAAAGGAGGAAAGGGTTTGGGTTTGGTGGTGAAAAGGAGGAAAGGGTTTGGGTTTGGTGGTGAAAAGGAGGAAAGGGTTTGGTTTGGGTGGTGAAAAGGAGGAAAGGGTTTGGGTTGGATGGTGAAAAGGAGGAAAGGGTTTGGGTTTGGTGGTGAAAAGGAGGAAAGGGTTTGGGTTTGGTGGTGAAAAGGAGGAAAGGGTTTGGGTTTGGTGGTGAAAAGGAGGAAAGGGTTTGGGTTTGGTGGTGAAAAGGAGGAAAGGGTTTGGGTTTGGTGGTGAAAAGGAGGAAAGGGTTTGGGTTGGGTGGTGAAAAGGAGGAAAGGGTTTGGGTTTGGTGGTGAAAAGGAGGAAAGGGTTTGGGTTGGGTGGTGAAAAGGAGGAAAGGGTTTGGGTTGGGTGGTGAAAAGGAGGAAAGGGTTTGGGTTGGGTGGTGAAAAGGAGGAAAGGGTTTGGGTTGGGTGGTGAAAAGGAGGAAAGGGTTTGGGTTTGGTTGTGGTTTAAATCATTCTCTTCTCAAGGTATTTGCAACCAGGAGCAATGAAAAATAACTCACTCAACGCAAGGTGACCTTTAAAGAACACAACAGAATGATCAACCAAAGGGTCGTTTTGACATGGAGTGTGCACATGAAACTCATTCCATCTCTGACTTTGTACCGATTCCCCTTCTGTATTCATAACCTCAAATAATTGAACATGTTAGCCTATAGGATTTCCAATGGCAGTATCTCTCCTATGTTCACTATTTCATGGACACAACAGGTGGCTAATTGGTTTCAGTAAATATTGTTAAAAATGATAACAAAAGTAACTGATAAATGGAATCTTAGTTCATCAAAAGATAACGGCTTCCCTGTGTAAGACGATCGTTTCCTTGATGGACAGGCCGTGGGGTCAGGTCATGAATCCACTTTTGGGCTCCCATAATGTGTGTGAAGCTGTTCACCATATTAAAAGGTGTATTGGCTCAGGTGCATCGCTGTGCTTTCAAGGAGCAGAGCAAATCATCGTGCGCACATCCATCCATGATGAATAGCCCACTGTGGGAATATTAAGTGTTTCATTAAGGAAAGGATTAGATGTTCACAAGGGCTGGTGGTGTGTGAGAGAGGGAAGGAGTCTGAGAACAAAAAGATGCAGAAAGCAATATTGAGAACAACAAAATCAATAAGGAATCCAGGAAGAAACAATATTGAGAACAACAAAATCAATAAGGAATCCAGGAAGAAGCAATATTGAGAACAACAAAATCAATAAGGAATCCAGGAAGAAGCAATATTGAGAACAACAAAATCAATAAGGAATCCAGGAAGAAGCAATATTGAGAACAACAAAATCAATAAGGAATCGAGGAAGAAGCAATATTGAGAACAACAAAATCAATAAGGAATCCAGGAAGAAGCAATATTGAGAACAACAAAATCAATAAGGAATCCAGGAAGAAGCAATATTGAGAACAACAAAATCAATAACGAATCCAGGAAGAAGCAATATTGAGAACAACAAAATCAATAACGAATCCAGGAAGAAGCAATATTGAGAACAACAAAATCAATAACGAATCCAGGAAGAAGCAATATTGAGAACAACAAAATCAATAACGAATCCAGGAAGAAGCAATATTGAGAACAACAAAATCAATAAGGAATCCAGGAAGATGCAATATTGAGAACAACAAAATCAATAACGAATCCAGGAAGAAGCAATATTGAGAACAACAAAATCAATAACGAATCCAGGAAGAAGCAATATTGAGAACAACAAAATCAATAACGAATCCAGGAAGAAGCAATATTGAGAACATCAAAATCAATAACGAATCCAGGAAGAAGCAATATTGAGAACAACAAAATCAATAACGAATCCAGGAAGAAGCAATATTGAGAACAACAAAATCAATAAGGAATCCAGGAAGAAGCAATATTGAGAACAACAAAATCAACAAGGAATCGAGGAAGAAGCAATATTGAGAACAACAAAATCAATAAGGAATCCAGGAAGAAGCAATATTGAGAACAACAAAATCAATAACGAATCCAGGAAGAAGCAATATTGAGAACAACAAAATCAATAAGGAATCCAGGAAGAAGCAATATTGAGAACAACAAAATCAATAACGAATCCAGGAAGAAGCAATATTGAGAACAACAAAATCAATAACGAATCCAGGAAGAAGCAATATTGAGAACAACAAAATCAATAACGAATCCAGGAAGAAGCAATATTGAGAACAACAAAATCAATAACGAATCCAGGAAGAAGCAATATTGAGAACAACAAAATCAATAACGAATCCAGGAAGAAGCAATATTGAGAACAACAAAATCAATAACGAATCCAGGAAGAAGCAATATTGAGAACAACAAAATCAATAAGGAATCCAGGAAGAAGCAATATTGAGAACAACAAAATCAACAAGGAATCGAGGAAGAAGCAATATTGAGAACAACAAAATCAATAAGGAATCCAGGAAGAAGCAATATTGAGAACAACAAAATCAATAACGAATCCAGGAAGAAGCAATATTGAGAACAACAAAATCAATAACGAATCCAGGAAGAAGCAATATTGAGAACAACAAAATCAATAAGGAATCCAGGAAGAAGCAATATTGAGAACAACAAAATCAATAACGAATCCAGGAAGAAGCAATATAGAGAACAACAAAATCAATAACGAATCCAGGAAGAAGCAATATTGAGAACAACAAAATCAATAAGGAATCCAGGAAGAAGCAATATTGAGAACAACAAAATCAATAAGGAATCCAGGAAGAAGCAATATTGAGAACAACAAAATCAATAAGGAATCCAGGAAGAATCAATATTGAGAACAACAAAATCAATAACGAATCCAGGAAGAAGCAATATTGAGAACAACAAAATCAATAAGCAATCCAGGAAGAAGCAATATTGAGAACAACAAAATCAATAACGAATCCAGGAAGAAGCAATATTGAGAACAACAAAATCAATAACGAATCCAGGAAGAAGCAATATTGAGAACAACAAAATCAATAACGAATCCAGGAAGAAGCAATATTGAGAACAACAAAATCAATAAGCAATCCAGGAAGAAGCAATATTGAGAACAACAAAATCAATAACGAATCCAGGAAGAAGCAATATTGAGAACAACAAAATCAATAAGGAATCGAGGAAGAAGCAATATTGAGAACAACAAAATCAATAAGGAATCCAGGAAGAAGCAATATTGAGAACAACAAAATCAATAAGGAATCCAGGAAGAAGCAATATTGAGAACAACAAAATCAATAACGAATCCAGGAAGAAGCAATATTGAGAACAACAAAATCAATAACGAATCCAGGAAGAAGCAATATTGAGAACAACAAAATCAATAACGAATCCAGGAAGAAGCAATATTGAGAACAACAAAATCAATAACGAATCCAGGAAGAAGCAATATTGAGAACAACAAAATCAATAAGGAATCCAGGAAGAAGCAATATTGAGAACAACAAAATCAATAACGAATCCAGGAAGAAGCAATATTGAGAACAACAAAATCAATAAGGAATCCAGGAAGAAGCAATATTGAGAACAACAAAATCAATAACGAATCCAGGAAGAAGCAATATTGAGAACATCAAAATCAATAACGAATCCAGGAAGAAGCAATATTGAGAACAACAAAATCAATAACGAATCCAGGAAGAAGCAATATTGAGAACAACAAAATCAATAAGGAATCCAGGAAGAAGCAATATTGAGAACAACAAAATCAACAAGGAATCGAGGAAGAAGCAATATTGAGAACAACAAAATCAATAAGGAATCCAGGAAGAAGCAATATTGAGAACAACAAAATCAACAAGGAATCGAGGAAGAAGCAATATTGAGAACAACAAAATCAATAAGGAATCCAGGAAGAAGCAATATTGAGAACAACAAAATCAATAACGAATCCAGGAAGAAGCAATATTGAGAACAACAAAATCAATAAGGAATCCAGGAAGAAGCAATATTGAGAACAACAAAATCAATAACGAATCCAGGAAGAAGCAATATTGAGAACAACAAAATCAATAACGAATCCAGGAAGAAGCAATATTGAGAACAACAAAATCAATAACGAATCCAGGAAGAAGCAATATTGAGAACAACAAAATCAATAACGAATCCAGGAAGAAGCAATATTGAGAACAACAAAATCAATAAGGAATCCAGGAAGAAGCAATATTGAGAACAACAAAATCAACAAGGAATCGAGGAAGAAGCAATATTGAGAACAACAAAATCAACAAGGAATCCAGGAAGAAGCAATATTGAGAACAACAAAATCAATAACGAATCCAGGAAGAAGCAATATTGAGAACAACAAAATCAATAACGAATCCAGGAAGAAGCAATATTGAGAACAACAAAATCAATAAGGAATCCAGGAAGAAGCAATATTGAGAACAACAAAATCAATAACGAATCCAGGAAGAAGCAATATTGAGAACAACAAAATCAATAACGAATCCAGGAAGAAGCAATATTGAGAACAACAAAATCAATAAGGAATCCAGGAAGAAGCAATATTGAGAACAACAAAATCAATAAGGAATCCAGGAAGAAGCAATATTGAGAACAACAAAATCAATAAGGAATCCAGGAAGAATCAATATTGAGAACAACAAAATCAATAACGAATCCAGGAAGAAGCAATATTGAGAACAACAAAATCAATAAGCAATCCAGGAAGAAGCAATATTGAGAACAACAAAATCAATAACGAATCCAGGAAGAAGCAATATTGAGAACAACAAAATCAATAACGAATCCAGGAAGAAGCAATATTGAGAACAACAAAATCAATAACGAATCCAGGAAGAAGCAATATTGAGAACAACAAAATCAATAAGCAATCCAGGAAGAAGCAATATTGAGAACAACAAAATCAATAACGAATCCAGGAAGAAGCAATATTGAGAACAACAAAATCAATAAGGAATCCAGGAAGAAGCAATATTGAGAACAACAAAATCAATAAGGAATCCAGGAAGATGCAATATTGAGAACAACAAAATCAATAAGGAATCCAGGAAGAAGCAATATTGAGAACAACAAAATCAATAAGGAATCCAGGAAGAAGCAATATTGAGAACAACAAAATCAATAACGAATCCAGGAAGAAGCAATATTGAGAACAACAAAATCAATAACGAATCCAGGAAGAAGCAATATTGAGAACAACAAAATCAATAACGAATCCAGGAAGAAGCAATATTGAGAACAACAAAATCAATAACGAATCCAGGAAGAAGCAATATTGAGAACAACAAAATCAATAAGGAATCCAGGAAGATGCAATATTGAGAACAACAAAATCAATAACGAATCCAGGAAGAAGCAATATTGAGAACAACAAAATCAATAACGAATCCAGGAAGAAGCAATATTGAGAACAACAAAATCAATAACGAATCCAGGAAGAAGCAATATTGAGAACAACAAAATCAATAACGAATCCAGGAAGAAGCAATATTGAGAACAACAAAATCAATAAGGAATCCAGGAAGAAGCAATATTGAGAACAACAAAATCAACAAGGAATCGAGGAAGAAGCAATATTGAGAACAACAAAATCAATAAGGAATCCAGGAAGAAGCAATATTGAGAACAACAAAATCAATAACGAATCCAGGAAGAAGCAATATTGAGAACATCAAAATCAATAACGAATCCAGGAAGAAGCAATATTGAGAACAACAAAATCAATAACGAATCCAGGAAGAAGCAATATTGAGAACAACAAAATCAATAAGGAATCCAGGAAGAAGCAATATTGAGAACAACAAAATCAACAAGGAATCGAGGAAGAAGCAATATTGAGAACAACAAAATCAATAAGGAATCCAGGAAGAAGCAATATTGAGAACAACAAAATCAACAAGGAATCGAGGAAGAAGCAATATTGAGAACAACAAAATCAATAAGGAATCCAGGAAGAAGCAATATTGAGAACAACAAAATCAATAACGAATCCAGGAAGAAGCAATATTGAGAACAACAAAATCAATAAGGAATCCAGGAAGAAGCAATATTGAGAACAACAAAATCAATAACGAATCCAGGAAGAAGCAATATTGAGAACAACAAAATCAATAACGAATCCAGGAAGAAGCAATATTTAGAACAACAAAATCAATAACGAATCCAGGAAGAAGCAATATTGAGAACAACAAAATCAATAACGAATCCAGGAAGAAGCAATATTGAGAACAACAAAATCAATAAGGAATCCAGGAAGAAGCAATATTGAGAACAACAAAATCAACAAGGAATCGAGGAAGAAGCAATATTGAGAACAACAAAATCAACAAGGAATCCAGGAAGAAGCAATATTGAGAACAACAAAATCAATAACGAATCCAGGAAGAAGCAATATTGAGAACAACAAAATCAATAACGAATCCAGGAAGAAGCAATATTGAGAACAACAAAATCAATAAGGAATCCAGGAAGAAGCAATATTGAGAACAACAAAATCAATAACGAATCCAGGAAGAAGCAATATTGAGAACAACAAAATCAATAACGAATCCAGGAAGAAGCAATATTGAGAACAACAAAATCAATAAGGAATCCAGGAAGAAGCAATATTGAGAACAACAAAATCAATAAGGAATCCAGGAAGAAGCAATATTGAGAACAACAAAATCAATAAGGAATCCAGGAAGAATCAATATTGAGAACAACAAAATCAATAACGAATCCAGGAAGAAGCAATATTGAGAACAACAAAATCAATAAGCAATCCAGGAAGAAGCAATATTGAGAACAACAAAATCAATAACGAATCCAGGAAGAAGCAATATTGAGAACAACAAAATCAATAACGAATCCAGGAAGAAGCAATATTGAGAACAACAAAATCAATAACGAATCCAGGAAGAAGCAATATTGAGAACAACAAAATCAATAAGCAATCCAGGAAGAAGCAATATTGAGAACAACAAAATCAATAACGAATCCAGGAAGAAGCAATATTGAGAACAACAAAATCAATAAGGAATCCAGGAAGAAGCAATATTGAGAACAACAAAATCAATAAGGAATCCAGGAAGATGCAATATTGAGAACAACAAAATCAATAAGGAATCCAGGAAGAAGCAATATTGAGAACAACAAAATCAATAAGGAATCCAGGAAGAAGCAATATTGAGAACAACAAAATCAATAACGAATCCAGGAAGAAGCAATATTGAGAACAACAAAATCAATAACGAATCCAGGAAGAAGCAATATTGAGAACAACAAAATCAATAACGAATCCAGGAAGAAGCAATATTGAGAACAACAAAATCAATAACGAATCCAGGAAGAAGCAATATTGAGAACAACAAAATCAATAAGGAATCCAGGAAGATGCAATATTGAGAACAACAAAATCAATAACGAATCCAGGAAGAAGCAATATTGAGAACAACAAAATCAATAACGAATCCAGGAAGAAGCAATATTGAGAACAACAAAATCAATAACGAATCCAGGAAGAAGCAATATTGAGAACAACAAAATCAATAACGAATCCAGGAAGAAGCAATATTGAGAACAACAAAATCAATAAGGAATCCAGGAAGAAGCAATATTGAGAACAACAAAATCAACAAGGAATCGAGGAAGAAGCAATATTGAGAACAACAAAATCAATAAGGAATCCAGGAAGAAGCAATATTGAGAACAACAAAATCAATAACGAATCCAGGAAGAAGCAATATTGAGAACAACAAAATCAATAACGAATCCAGGAAGAAGCAATATTGAGAACAACAAAATCAATAAGGAATCCAGGAAGAAGCAATATTGAGAACAACAAAATCAATAACGAATCCAGGAAGAAGCAATATTGAGAACAACAAAATCAATAAGGAATCCAGGAAGAAGCAATATTGAGAACAACAAAATCAATAACGAATCCAGGAAGAAGCAATATTGAGAACAACAAAATCAATAACGAATCCAGGAAGAAGCAATATTGAGAACAACAAAATCAATAACGAATCCAGGAAGAAGCAATATTGAGAACAACAAAATCAATAACGAATCCAGGAAGAAGCAATATTGAGAACAACAAAATCAATAACGAATCCAGGAAGAAGCAATATTGAGAACAACAAAATCAATAACGAATCCAGGAAGAAGCAATATTGAGAACAACAAAATCAATAAGGAATCCAGGAAGAAGCAATATTGAGAACAACAAAATCAATAACGAATCCAGGAAGAAGCAATATTGAGAACAACAAAATCAATAAGGAATCCAGGAAGAAGCAATATTGAGAACAACAAAATCAAAAAGGAATCCAGGAAGAAGCAATATTGAGAACAACAAAATCAACAAGGAATCCAGGAAGAAGCAATATTGAGAACAACAAAATCAATAACGAATCCAGGAAGAAGCAATATTGAGAACAACAAAATCAATAAGGAATCCAGGAAGAAGCAATATTGAGAACAACAAAATCAATAACGAATCCAGGAAGAAGCAATATTGAGAACAACAAAATCAATAACGAATCCAGGAAGAAGCAATATTGAGAACAACAAAATCAATAAGGAATCCAGGAAGAAGCAATATTGAGAACAACAAAATCAATAAGGAATCCAGGAAGAAGCAATATTGAGAACAACAAAATCAATAAGGAATCCAGGAAGAATCAATATTGAGAACAACAAAATCAATAACGAATCCAGGAAGAAGCAATATTGAGAACAACAAAATCAATAACGAATCCAGGAAGAAGCAATATTGAGAACAACAAAATCAATAAGCAATCCAGGAAGAAGCAATATTGAGAACAACAAAATCAATAACGAATCCAGGAAGAAGCAATATTGAGAACAACAAAATCAATAACGAATCCAGGAAGAAGCAATATTGAGAACAACAACATCAAAAAGGAATCCAGGAAGATGCAATATTGAGAACAACAAAATCAATAAGGAATCCAGGAAGATGCAATATTGAGAACAACAAAATCAATAAGGAATCCAGGAAGATGCAATATTGAGAACAACAAAATCAATAAGGAATCCAGGAAGAAGCAATATTGAGAACAACAAAATCAATAAGGAATCCAGGAAGAAGCAATATTGAGAACAACAAAATCAATAACGAATCCAGGAAGAAGCAATATCGAGAACAACAAAATCAATAACGAATCCAGGAAGAAGCAATATTGAGAACAACAAAATCAATAACGAATCCAGGAAGAAGCAATATTGAGAACAACAAAATCAATAACGAATCCAGGAAGAAGCAATATTGAGAACAACAAAATCAATAACGAATCCAGGAAGAAGCAATATTGAGAACAACAAAATCAATAAGGAATCCAGGAAGAAGCAATATTGAGAACAACAACATCAAAAAGGAATCCAGGAAGATGCAATATTGAGAACAACAAAATCAATAAGGAATCCAGGAAGAAGCAATATTGAGAACAACAACATCAAAAAGGAATCCAGGAAGATGCAATATTGAGAACAACAAAATCAATAAGGAATCCAGGAAGATGCAATATTGAGAACAACAAAATCAATAAGGAATCCAGGAAGATGCAATATTGAGAACAACAAAATCAATAAGGAATCCAGGAAGAAGCAATATTGAGAACAACAAAATCAATAAGGAATCCAGGAAGAAGCAATATTGAGAACAACAAAATCAATAACGAATCCAGGAAGAAGCAATATTGAGAACAACAAAATCAATAACGAATCCAGGAAGAAGCAATATTGAGAACAACAAAATCAAACAGGAATCCAGGAAGAAGCAATATTGAGAACAACAAAATCAATAACGAATCCAGGAAGAAGCAATATAGAGAACAACAAAATCAATAAGGAATCCAGGAAGAAGCAATATTGAGAACAACAAAATCAATAACGAATCCAGGAAGAAGCAATATAGAGAACAACAAAATCAAAAACGAATCCAGGAAGAAGCAATATTGAGAACAACAAAATCAATAACGAATCCAGGAAGAAGCAATATAGAGAACAACAAAATCAATAACGAATCCAGGAAGAAGCAATATTGAGAACAACAAAATCAATAAGGAATCCAGGAAGAAGCAATATTGAGAACAACAACATCAAAAAGGAATCCAGGAAGATGCAATATTGAGAACAACAAAATCAATAAGGAATCCAGGAAGATGCAATATTGAGAACAACAAAATCAATAAGCAATCCAGGAAGAAGCAATATTGAGAACAACAAAATCAATAACGAATCCAGGAAGAAGCAATATTGAGAACAACAAAATCAATAAGGAATCCAGGAAGAAGCAATATTGAGAACAACAAAATCAATAACGAATCCAGGAAGAAGCAATATTGAGAACAACAAAATCAATAACGAATCCAGGAAGAAGCAATATTGAGAACAACAAAATCAATAAGGAATCCAGGAAGAAGCAATATTGAGAACAACAAAATCAATAACGAATCCAGGAAGAAGCAATATAGAGAACAACAAAATCAATAACGAATCCAGGAAGATGCAATATTGAGAACAACAAAATCAATAACGAATCCAGGAAGAAGCAATATAGAGAACAACAAAATCAATAACGAATCCAGGAAGAAGCAATATTGAGAACAACAAAATCAACAAGGAATCCAGGAAGAAGCAATATTGAGAACAACAAAATCAATAACGAATCCAGGAAGAAGCAATATTGAGAACAACAAAATCAATAACGAATCCAGGAAGAAGCAATATTGAGAACAACAAAATCAATAAGCAATCCAGGAAGAAGCAATATTGAGAACAACAAAATCAATAAGGAATCGAGGAAGAAGCAATATTGAGAACAACAAAATCAATAAGGAATCCAGGAAGAAGCAATATTGAGAACAACAAAATCAATAACGAATCCAGGAAGAAGCAATATTGAGAACAACAAAATCAATAAGGAATCCAGGAAGAAGCAATATTGAGAACAACAAAATCAATAACGAATCCAGGAAGAAGCAATATAGAGAACAACAAAATCAATAACGAATCCAGGAAGATGCAATATTGAGAACAACAAAATCAATAACGAATCCAGGAAGAAGCAATATAGAGAACAACAAAATCAATAACGAATCCAGGAAGAAGCAATATTGAGAACAACAAAATCAACAAGGAATCCAGGAAGAAGCAATATTGAGAACAACAAAATCAATAACGAATCCAGGAAGAAGCAATATTGAGAACAACAAAATCAATAACGAATCCAGGAAGAAGCAATATTGAGAACAACAAAATCAATAAGGAATCCAGGAAGAAGCAATATTGAGAACAACAAAATCAATAAGGAATCGAGGAAGAAGCAATATTGAGAACAACAAAATCAATAAGGAATCCAGGAAGAAGCAATATTGAGAACAACAAAATCAATAACGAATCCAGGAAGAAGCAATATTGAGAACAACAAAATCAATAACGAATCCAGGAAGAAGCAATATTGAGAACAACAAAATCAATAAGGAATCCAGGAAGAAGCAATATTGAGAACAACAAAATCAACAAGGAATCGAGGAAGAAGCAATATTGAGAACAACAAAATCAACAAGGAATCCAGGAAGAAGCAATATTGAGAACAACAAAATCAATAACGAATCCAGGAAGAAGCAATATTGAGAACAACAAAATCAATAACGAATCCAGGAAGAAGCAATATTGAGAACAACAAAATCAATAAGGAATCCAGGAAGAAGCAATATTGAGAACAACAAAATCAATAACGAATCCAGGAAGAAGCAATATTGAGAACAACAAAATCAATAACGAATCCAGGAAGAAGCAATATTGAGAACAACAAAATCAATAAGGAATCCAGGAAGAAGCAATATTGAGAACAACAAAATCAATAAGGAATCCAGGAAGAAGCAATATTGAGAACAACAAAATCAATAAGGAATCCAGGAAGAAGCAATATTGAGAACAACAAAATCAATAACGAATCCAGGAAGAAGCAATATTGAGAACAACAAAATCAATAAGCAATCCAGGAAGAAGCAATATTGAGAACAACAAAATCAATAACGAATCCAGGAAGAAGCAATATTGAGAACAACAAAATCAATAACGAATCCAGGAAGAAGCAATATTGAGAACAACAAAATCAATAAGGAATCCAGGAAGAAGCAATATTGAGAACAACAAAATCAATAAGCAATCCAGGAAGAAGCAATATTGAGAACAACAAAATCAATAACGAATCCAGGAAGAAGCAATATTGAGAACAACAAAATCAATAAGGAATCCAGGAAGAAGCAATATTGAGAACAACAAAATCAATAAGGAATCCAGGAAGATGCAATATTGAGAACAACAAAATCAATAAGGAATCCAGGAAGAAGCAATATTGAGAACAACAAAATCAATAAGGAATCCAGGAAGAAGCAATATTGAGAACAACAAAATCAATAAGGAATCCAGGAAGAAGCAATATTGAGAACAACAAAATCAATAAGGAATCCAGGAAGAAGCAATATTGAGAACAACAAAATCAATAAGGAATCCAGGAAGAAGCAATATTGAGAACAACAAAATCAATAACGAATCCAGGAAGAAGCAATATTGAGAACAACAAAATCAATAAGGAATCCAGGAAGAAGCAATATTGAGAACAACAAAATCAATAACGAATCCAGGAAGAAGCAATATTGAGAACAACAAAATCAATAACGAATCCAGGAAGAAGCAATATTGAGAACAACAAAATCAATAACGAATCCAGGAAGAAGCAATATTGAGAACAACAAAATCAATAACGAATCCAGGAAGAAGCAATATTGAGAACAACAAAATCAATAAGGAATCCAGGAAGAAGCAATATTGAGAACAACAAAATCAACAAGGAATCCAGGAAGAAGCAATATTGAGAACAACAAAATCAATAACGAATCCAGGAAGAAGCAATATTGAGAACAACAAAATCAATAACGAATCCAGGAAGAAGCAATATTGAGAACAACAAAATCAACAAGGAATCGAGGAAGAAGCAATATTGAGAACAACAAAATCAACAAGGAATCCAGGAAGAAGCAATATTGAGAACAACAAAATCAATAAGGAATCCAGGAAGAAGCAATATTGAGAACAACAAAATCAATAACGAATCCAGGAAGAAGCAATATTGAGAACAACAAAATCAACAAGGAATCGAGGAAGAAGCAATATTGAGAACAACAAAATCAATAACGAATCCAGGAAGAAGCAATATTGAGAACAACAAAATCAATAACGAATCCAGGAAGAAGCAATATTGAGAACAACAAAATCAATAACGAATCCAGGAAGAAGCAATATTGAGAACAACAAAATCAATAACGAATCCAGGAAGAAGCAATATTGAGAACAACAAAATCAATAACGAATCCAGGAAGAAGCAATATTGAGAACAACAAAATCAATAACGAATCCAGGAAGAAGCAATATTGAGAACAACAAAATCAATAACGAATCCAGGAAGAAGCAATATTGAGAACAAAAAAATCAATAACGAATCCAGGAAGAAGCAATATTGAGAACAACAAAATCAATAAGGAATCCAGGAAGAAGCAATATTGAGAACAACAAAATCAATAAGGAATCCAGGAAGAAGCAATATTGAGAACAACAAAATCAACAAGGAATCCAGGAAGAAGCAATATTGAGAACAACAAAATCAATAACGAATCCAGGAAGAAGCAATATTGAGAACAACAAAATCAATAAGGAATCCAGGAAGAAGCAATATTGAGAACAACAAAATCAATAACGAATCCAGGAAGAAGCAATATTGAGAACAACAAAATCAATAACGAATCCAGGAAGAAGCAATATTGAGAACAACAAAATCAATAAGGAATCCAGGAAGAAGCAATATTGAGAACAACAAAATCAATAAGGAATCCAGGAAGAAGCAATATTGAGAACAACAAAATCAATAAGGAATCCAGGAAGAATCAATATTGAGAACAACAAAATCAATAACGAATCCAGGAAGAAGCAATATTGAGAACAACAAAATCAATAACGAATCCAGGAAGAAGCAATATTGAGAACAACAAAATCAATAAGCAATCCAGGAAGAAGCAATATTGAGAACAACAAAATCAATAACGAATCCAGGAAGAAGCAATATTGAGAACAACAAAATCAATAACGAATCCAGGAAGAAGCAATATAGAGAACAACAAAATCAATAACGAATCCAGGAAGAAGCAATATAGAGAACAACAAAATCAATAACGAATCCAGGAAGAAGCAATATTGAGAACAACAAAATCAACAAGGAATCCAGGAAGAAGCAATATTGAGAACAACAAAATCAATAACGAATCCAGGAAGAAGCAATATAGAGAACAACAAAATCAATAACGAATCCAGGAAGATGCAATATTGAGAACAACAAAATCAATAACGAATCCAGGAAGAAGCAATATAGAGAACAACAAAATCAATAACGAATCCAGGAAGAAGCAATATTGAGAACAACAAAATCAACAAGGAATCCAGGAAGAAGCAATATTGAGAACAACAAAATCAATAACGAATCCAGGAAGAAGCAATATTGAGAACAACAAAATCAATAACGAATCCAGGAAGAAGCAATATTGAGAACAACAAAATCAATAAGCAATCCAGGAAGAAGCAATATTGAGAACAACAAAATCAATAACGAATCCAGGAAGAAGCAATATTGAGAACAACAAAATCAATAACGAATCCAGGAAGAAGCAATATTGAGAACAACAACATCAAAAAGGAATCCAGGAAGATGCAATATTGAGAACAACAAAATCAATAACGAATCCAGGAAGAAGCAATATAGAGAACAACAAAATCAATAACGAATCCAGGAAGAAGCAATATAGAGAACAACAAAATCAATAACGAATCCAGGAAGAAGCAATATTGAGAACAACAAAATCAACAAGGAATCCAGGAAGAAGCAATATTGAGAACAACAAAATCAATAACGAATCCAGGAAGAAGCAATATTGAGAACAACAAAATCAATAACGAATCCAGGAAGAAGCAATATTGAGAACAACAAAATCAATAAGCAATCCAGGAAGAAGCAATATTGAGAACAACAAAATCAATAACGAATCCAGGAAGAAGCAATATTGAGAACAACAAAATCAATAACGAATCCAGGAAGAAGCAATATTGAGAACAACAACATCAAAAAGGAATCCAGGAAGATGCAATATTGAGAACAACAAAATCAATAAGGAATCCAGGAAGATGCAATATTGAGAACAACAAAATCAATAAGGAATCCAGGAAGAAGCAATATTGAGAACAACAAAATCAATAAGGAATCCAGGAAGAAGCAATATTGAGAACAACAAAATCAATAACGAATCCAGGAAGAAGCAATATCGAGAACAACAAAATCAATAACGAATCCAGGAAGAAGCAATATTGAGAACAACAAAATCAATAACGAATCCAGGAAGAAGCAATATTGAGAACAACAAAATCAATAACGAATCCAGGAAGAAGCAATATTGAGAACAACAAAATCAATAACGAATCCAGGAAGAAGCAATATTGAGAACAACAAAATCAATAAGGAATCCAGGAAGAAGCAATATTGAGAACAACAACATCAAAAAGGAATCCAGGAAGATGCAATATTGAGAACAACAAAATCAATAAGGAATCCAGGAAGAAGCAATATTGAGAACAACAAAATCAATAACGAATCCAGGAAGAAGCAATATTGAGAACAACAAAATCAATAAGGAATCCAGGAAGATGCAATATTGAGAACAACAAAATCAATAACGAATCCAGGAAGAAGCAATATTGAGAACAACAAAATCAATAACGAATCCAGGAAGAAGCAATATTGAGAACAACAAAATCAATAACGAATCCAGGAAGAAGCAATATTGAGAACAACAAAATCAATAACGAATCCAGGAAGAAGCAATATTGAGAACAACAAAATCAATAAGGAATCCAGGAAGAAGCAATATTGAGAACAACAAAATCAATAAGGAATCGAGGAAGAAGCAATATTGAGAACAACAAAATCAATAAGGAATCCAGGAAGAAGCAATATTGAGAACAACAAAATCAATAACGAATCCAGGAAGAAGCAATATTGAGAACAACAAAATCAATAACGAATCCAGGAAGAAGCAATATTGAGAACAACAAAATCAATAAGGAATCCAGGAAGAAGCAATATTGAGAACAACAAAATCAACAAGGAATCGAGGAAGAAGCAATATTGAGAACAACAAAATCAACAAGGAATCCAGGAAGAAGCAATATTGAGAACAACAAAATCAATAACGAATCCAGGAAGAAGCAATATTGAGAACAACAAAATCAATAACGAATCCAGGAAGAAGCAATATTGAGAACAACAAAATCAATAAGGAATCCAGGAAGAAGCAATATTGAGAACAACAAAATCAATAACGAATCCAGGAAGAAGCAATATTGAGAACAACAAAATCAATAACGAATCCAGGAAGAAGCAATATTGAGAACAACAAAATCAATAAGGAATCCAGGAAGAAGCAATATTGAGAACAACAAAATCAATAAGGAATCCAGGAAGAAGCAATATTGAGAACAACAAAATCAATAAGGAATCCAGGAAGAAGCAATATTGAGAACAACAAAATCAATAACGAATCCAGGAAGAAGCAATATTGAGAACAACAAAATCAATAAGCAATCCAGGAAGAAGCAATATTGAGAACAACAAAATCAATAACGAATCCAGGAAGAAGCAATATTGAGAACAACAAAATCAATAACGAATCCAGGAAGAAGCAATATTGAGAACAACAAAATCAATAAGGAATCCAGGAAGAAGCAATATTGAGAACAACAAAATCAATAAGCAATCCAGGAAGAAGCAATATTGAGAACAACAAAATCAATAACGAATCCAGGAAGAAGCAATATTGAGAACAACAAAATCAATAAGGAATCCAGGAAGAAGCAATATTGAGAACAACAAAATCAATAAGGAATCCAGGAAGATGCAATATTGAGAACAACAAAATCAATAAGGAATCCAGGAAGAAGCAATATTGAGAACAACAAAATCAATAAGGAATCCAGGAAGAAGCAATATTGAGAACAACAAAATCAATAAGGAATCCAGGAAGAAGCAATATTGAGAACAACAAAATCAATAAGGAATCCAGGAAGAAGCAATATTGAGAACAACAAAATCAATAAGGAATCCAGGAAGAAGCAATATTGAGAACAACAAAATCAATAACGAATCCAGGAAGAAGCAATATTGAGAACAACAAAATCAATAAGGAATCCAGGAAGAAGCAATATTGAGAACAACAAAATCAATAACGAATCCAGGAAGAAGCAATATTGAGAACAACAAAATCAATAACGAATCCAGGAAGAAGCAATATTGAGAACAACAAAATCAATAACGAATCCAGGAAGAAGCAATATTGAGAACAACAAAATCAATAACGAATCCAGGAAGAAGCAATATTGAGAACAACAAAATCAATAAGGAATCCAGGAAGAAGCAATATTGAGAACAACAAAATCAACAAGGAATCCAGGAAGAAGCAATATTGAGAACAACAAAATCAATAACGAATCCAGGAAGAAGCAATATTGAGAACAACAAAATCAATAACGAATCCAGGAAGAAGCAATATTGAGAACAACAAAATCAACAAGGAATCGAGGAAGAAGCAATATTGAGAACAACAAAATCAACAAGGAATCCAGGAAGAAGCAATATTGAGAACAACAAAATCAATAAGGAATCCAGGAAGAAGCAATATTGAGAACAACAAAATCAATAAGGAATCCAGGAAGAAGCAATATTGAGAACAACAACATCAAAAAGGAATCCAGGAAGATGCAATATTGAGAACAACAAAATCAATAAGGAATCCAGGAAGAAGCAATATTGAGAACAACAAAATCAATAACGAATCCAGGAAGAAGCAATATTGAGAACAACAAAATCAATAACGAATCCAGGAAGAAGCAATATTGAGAACAACAAAATCAATAACGAATCCAGGAAGAAGCAATATTGAGAACAACAAAATCAATAACGAATCCAGGAAGAAGCAATATTGAGAACAACAAAATAAATAAGGAATCCAGGAGGAAGCAATATTGAGAACAACAAAATCAATAAGGAATCCAGGAAGAAGCAATATTGAGAACAACAAAATCAATAAGGAATCCAGGAAGAAGCAATATTGAGAACAACAACATCAAAAAGGAATCCAGGAAGAAGCAATACTGAGAACAACAAAATCAATAAGGAATCCAGGAAGAAGCAATATTGAGAACAACAAAATCAATAAGGAATCCAGGAAGAAGCAATATTGAGAACAACAAAATCAATAAGGAATCCAGGAAGAAGCAATATTGAGAACAACAAAATCAATAAGGAATCCAGGAAGAAGCAATATTGAGAACAACAAAATCAATAACGAATCCAGGAAGAAGCAATATTGAGAACAACAAAATCAATAACGAATCCAGGAAGAAGCAATATTGAGAACAACAAAATCAATAACGAATCCAGGAAGAAGCAATATTGAGAACAACAAAATCAATAACGAATCCAGGAAGAAGCAATATTGAGAACAACAAAATCAATAAGGAATCCAGGAAGAAGCAATATTGAGAACAACAAAATCAACAAGGAATCCAGGAAGAAGCAATATTGAGAACAACAAAATCAATAACGAATCCAGGAAGAAGCAATATTGAGAACAACAAAATCAATAACGAATCCAGGAAGAAGCAATATTGAGAACAACAAAATCAACAAGGAATCGAGGAAGAAGCAATATTGAGAACAACAAAATCAACAAGGAATCCAGGAAGAAGCAATATTGAGAACAACAAAATCAATAACGAATCCAGGAAGAAGCAATATTGAGAACAACAAAATCAATAAGGAATCCAGGAAGAAGCAATATTGAGAACAACAACATCAAAAAGGAATCCAGGAAGATGCAATATTGAGAACAACAAAATCAATAAGGAATCCAGGAAGAAGCAATATTGAGAACAACAACATCAAAAAGGAATCCAGGAAGATGCAATATTGAGAACAACAAAATCAATAAGGAATCCAGGAAGCTGCAATATTGAGAACAACAAAATCAATAAGGAATCCAGGAAGATGCAATATTGAGAACAACAAAATCAATAAGGAATCCAGGAAGAAGCAATATTGAGAACAACAAAATCAATAAGGAATCCAGGAAGAAGCAATATTGAGAACAACAAAATCAATAACGAATCCAGGAAGAAGCAATATTGAGAACAACAAAATCAATAACGAATCCAGGAAGAAGCAATATTGAGAACAACAAAATCAAACAGGAATCCAGGAAGAAGCAATATTGAGAACAACAAAATCAATAACGAATCCAGGAAGAAGCAATATAGAGAACAACAAAATCAATAAGGAATCCAGGAAGAAGCAATATTGAGAACAACAAAATCAATAACGAATCCAGGAAGAAGCAATATAGAGAACAACAAAATCAATAACGAATCCAGGAAGAAGCAATATTGAGAACAACAAAATCAATAACGAATCCAGGAAGAAGCAATATAGAGAACAACAAAATCAATAACGAATCCAGGAAGAAGCAATATTGAGAACAACAAAATCAATAAGGAATCCAGGAAGAAGCAATATTGAGAACAACAACATCAAAAAGGAATCCAGGAAGATGCAATATTGAGAACAACAAAATCAATAAGGAATCCAGGAAGATGCAATATTGAGAACAACAAAATCAATAAGCAATCCAGGAAGAAGCAATATTGAGAACAACAAAATCAATAAGCAATCCAGGAAGAAGCAATATTGAGAACAACAAAATCAATAACGAATCCAGGAAGAAGCAATATTGAGAACAACAAAATCAATAAGGAATCCAGGAAGAAGCAATATTGAGAACAACAACATCAAAAAGGAATCCAGGAAGATGCAATATTGAGAACAACAAAATCAATAAGGAATCCAGGAAGATGCAATATTGAGAACAACAAAATCAATAAGCAATCCAGGAAGAAGCAATATTGAGAACAACAAAATCAATAACGAATCCAGGAAGAAGCAATATTGAGAACAACAAAATCAATAAGGAATCCAGGAAGAAGCAATATTGAGAACAACAAAATCAATAACGAATCCAGGAAGAAGCAATATTGAGAACAACAAAATCAATAACGAATCCAGGAAGAAGCAATATTGAGAACAACAAAATCAATAAGGAATCCAGGAAGAAGCAATATTGAGAACAACAAAATCAATAAGGAATCCAGGAAGATGCAATATAGAGAACAACAAAATCAATAACGAATCCAGGAAGATGCAATATTGAGAACAACAAAATCAATAACGAATCCAGGAAGAAGCAATATAGAGAACAACAAAATCAATAACGAATCCAGGAAGAAGCAATATTGAGAACAACAAAATCAACAAGGAATCCAGGAAGAAGCAATATTGAGAACAACAAAATCAATAAGGAATCCAGGAAGATGCAATATTGAGAACAACAAAATCAATAAGGAATCCAGGAAGATGCAATATTGAGAACAACAAAATCAATAAGGAATCCAGGAAGAAGCAATATTGAGAACAACAAAATCAACAAGGAATCGAGGAAGAAGCAATATTGAGAACAACAAAATCAATAAGGAATCCAGGAAGAAGCAATATTGAGAACAACAAAATCAATAACGAATCCAGGAAGAAGCAATATTGAGAACAACAAAATCAATAACGAATCCAGGAAGAAGCAATATTGAGAACAACAAAATCAATAAGGAATCCAGGAAGAAGCAATATTGAGAACAACAAAATCAATAACGAATCCAGGAAGAAGCAATATTGAGAACAACAAAATCAATAACGAATCCAGGAAGAAGCAATATTGAGAACAACAAAATCAATAAGGAATCCAGGAAGAAGCAATATTGAGAACAACAAAATCAATAAGGAATCCAGGAAGAAGCAATATTGAGAACAACAAAATCAATAAGGAATCCAGGAAGAAGCAATATTGAGAACAACAAAATCAATAACGAATCCAGGAAGAAGCAATATTGAGAACAACAAAATCAATAAGGAATCCAGGAAGAAGCAATATTGAGAACAACAAAATCAATAACGAATCCAGGAAGAAGCAATATTGAGAACAACAAAATCAATAACGAATCCAGGAAGAAGCAATATTGAGAACAACAAAATAAATAAGGAATCCAGGAGGAAGCAATATTGAGAACAACAAAATCAATAAGGAATCCAGGAAGAAGCAATATTGAGAACAACAAAATCAATAAGGAATCCAGGAAGAAGCAATATTGAGAACAACAACATCAAAAAGGAATCCAGGAAGAAGCAATACTGAGAACAACAAAATCAATAAGGAATCCAGGAAGAAGCAATATTGAGAACAACAAAATCAATAAGGAATCCAGGAAGAAGCAATATTGAGAACAACAAAATCAATAAGGAATCCAGGAAGAAGCAATATTTAGAACAACAAAATCAATAAGGAATCCAGGAAGAAGCAATATTGAGAACAACAAAATCAATAAGGAATCCAGGAAGAAGCAATATTGAGAACAACAAAATCAATAAGGATTCCAGGAAGAAGCAATATTGAGAACAACAAAATCAACAAGGAATCCAGGAAGAAGCAATATTGAGAACAACAAAATCAATAACGAATGCAGGAAGAAGCAATATTGAGAACAACAAAATCAATAAGGAATCCAGGAAGAAGCAATATTGAGAACAACAAAATCAATAAGGAATCCAGGAAGAAGCAATATTGAGAACAACAAAATGAATAAGGAATCCAGGAAGAAGCAATATTGAGAACAACAAAATCAATAAGGAATCCAGGAAGAAGCAATATAGAGAACAACCAAATCAATAACGAATCCAGGAAGATGCAATATTGAGAACAACAAAATCAATAAGGAATCCAGGAAGAAGCAATATTGAGAACAACAAAATCAATAAGGAATCGAGGAAGAAGCAATATTGAGAACAACAAAATCAATAAGGAATCCAGGAAGAAGCAATATTGAGAACAACAAAATCAATAACGAATCCAGGAAGAAGCAATATTGAGAACAACAAAATCAATAACGAATCCAGGAAGAAGCAATATTGAGAACAACAAAATCAATAACGAATCCAGGAAGAAGCAATATTGAGAACAACAAAATCAATAACGAATCCAGGAAGAAGCAATATTGAGAACAACAAAATCAATAACGAATCCAGGAAGAAGCAATATTGAGAACAACAAAATCAATAAGGAATCCAGGAAGAAGCAATATTGAGAACAACAAAATCAATAAGGAATCCAGGAAGAAGCAATATTGAGAACAACAAAATCAATAAGGAATCCAGGAAGAAGCAATATTGAGAACAACAAAATCAATAACGAATCCAGGAAGAAGCAATATTGAGAACAACAAAATCAATAAGGAATCCAGGAAGAAGCAATATTGAGAACAACAAAATCAATAACGAATCCAGGAAGAAGCAATATTGAGAACAACAAAATCAATAAGCAATCCAGGAAGAAGCAATATTGAGAACAACAAAATCAATAACGAATCCAGGAAGAAGCAATATTGAGAACAACAAAATCAATAACGAATCCAGGAAGAAGCAATATTGAGAACAACAAAATCAATAACGAATCCAGGAAGAAGCAATATTGAGAACAACAAAATCAATAAGCAATCCAGGAAGAAGCAATATTGAGAACAACAAAATCAATAAGCAATCCAGGAAGAAGCAATATTGAGAACAACAAAATCAATAAGCAATCCAGGAAGAAGCAATATTGAGAACAACAAAATCAATAACGAATCCAGGAAGAAGCAATATTGAGAACAACAAAATCAATAAGGAATCCAGGAAGAAGCAATATTGAGAACAACAAAATCAATAAGGAATCCAGGAAGAAGCAATATTGAGAACAACAAAATCAATAAGGAATCCAGGAAGATGCAATATTGAGAACAACAAAATCAATAAGGAATCCAGGAAGAAGCAATATTGAGAACAACAAAATCAATAAGGAATCCAGGAAGAAGCAATATTGAGAACAACAAAATCAATAACGAATCCAGGAAGAAGCAATATTGAGAACAACAAAATCAATAACGAATCCAGGAAGATGCAATATTGAGAACAACAAAATCAATAACGAATCCAGGAAGATGCAATATTGAGAACAACAAAATCAATAACGAATCCAGGAAGAAGCAATATTGAGAACAACAAAATCAATAACGAATCCAGGAAGAAGCAATATTGAGAACAACAAAATCAATAACGAATCCAGGAAGAAGCAATATTGAGAACAACAAAATCAATAACGAATCCAGGAAGAAGCAATATTGAGAACAACAAAATCAATAAGGAATCCAGGAAGAAGCAATATTGAGAACAACAAAATCAATAACGAATCCAGGAAGAAGCAATATTGAGAACAACAAAATCAATAACGAATCCAGGAAGAAGCAATATTGAGAACAACAAAATCAATAACGAATCCAGGAAGAAGCAATATTGAGAACAACAAAATCAATAACGAATCCAGGAAGAAGCAATATTGAGAACAACAAAATCAATAACGAATCCAGGAAGAAGCAATATTGAGAACAACAAAATCAATAACGAATCCAGGAAGAAGCAATATTGAGAACAACAAAATCAATAACGAATCCAGGAAGAAGCAATATTGAGAACAACAAAATCAATAACGAATCCAGGAAGAAGCAATATTGAGAACAACAAAATCAATAACGAATCCAGGAAGAAGCAATATTGAGAACAACAAAATCAATAACGAATCCAGGAAGAAGCAATATTGAGAACAACAAAATCAATAACGAATCCAGGAAGAAGCAATATTGAGAACAACAAAATCAATAACGAATCCAGGAAGAAGCAATATTGAGAACAACAAAATCAATAAGGAATCCAGGAAGAAGCAATATTGAGAACAACAAAATCAATAAGGAATCCAGGAAGAAGCAATATTGAGAACAACAAAATCAATAAGGAATCCAGGAAGAAGCAATATTGAGAACAACAAAATCAATAAGGAATCCAGGAAGAAGCAATATTGAGAACAACAAAATCAACAAGGAATCCAGGAAGAAGCAATATTGAGAACAACAAAATCAATAACGAATCCAGGAAGAAGCAATATTGAGAACAACAAAATCAATAACGAATCCAGGAAGAAGCAATATTGAGAACAACAAAATCAATAACGAATCCAGGAAGAAGCAATATTGAGAACAACAAAATCAATAACGAATCCAGGAAGAAGCAATATTGAGAACAACAAAATCAATAAGGAATCCAGGAAGAAGCAATATTGAGAACAACAAAATCAATAAGGAATCCAGGAAGAAGCAATATTGAGAACAACAAAATCAATAAGGAATCCAGGAAGAATCAATATTGAGAACAACAAAATCAATAACGAATCCAGGAAGAAGCAATATTGAGAACAACAAAATCAATAACGAATCCAGGAAGAAGCAATATTGAGAACAACAAAATCAATAAGCAATCCAGGAAGAAGCAATATTGAGAACAACAAAATCAATAACGAATCCAGGAAGAAGCAATATTGAGAACAACAAAATCAATAACGAATCCAGGAAGAAGCAATATTGAGAACAACAACATCAAAAAGGAATCCAGGAAGATGCAATATTGAGAACAACAAAATCAATAAGGAATCCAGGAAGATGCAATATTGAGAACAACAAAATCAATAAGGAATCCAGGAAGAAGCAATATTGAGAACAACAAAATCAATAAGGAATCCAGGAAGAAGCAATATTGAGAACAACAAAATCAATAACGAATCCAGGAAGAAGCAATATCGAGAACAACAAAATCAATAACGAATCCAGGAAGAAGCAATATTGAGAACAACAAAATCAATAACGAATCCAGGAAGAAGCAATATTGAGAACAACAAAATCAATAACGAATCCAGGAAGAAGCAATATTGAGAACAACAAAATCAATAACGAATCCAGGAAGAAGCAATATTGAGAACAACAAAATCAATAAGGAATCCAGGAAGAAGCAATATTGAGAACAACAACATCAAAAAGGAATCCAGGAAGATGCAATATTGAGAACAACAAAATCAATAAGGAATCCAGGAAGAAGCAATATTGAGAACAACAAAATCAATAACGAATCCAGGAAGAAGCAATATTGAGAACAACAAAATCAATAAGGAATCCAGGAAGATGCAATATTGAGAACAACAAAATCAATAACGAATCCAGGAAGAAGCAATATTGAGAACAACAAAATCAATAACGAATCCAGGAAGAAGCAATATTGAGAACAACAAAATCAATAACGAATCCAGGAAGAAGCAATATTGAGAACAACAAAATCAATAACGAATCCAGGAAGAAGCAATATTGAGAACAACAAAATCAATAAGGAATCCAGGAAGAAGCAATATTGAGAACAACAAAATCAATAAGGAATCGAGGAAGAAGCAATATTGAGAACAACAAAATCAATAAGGAATCCAGGAAGAAGCAATATTGAGAACAACAAAATCAATAACGAATCCAGGAAGAAGCAATATTGAGAACAACAAAATCAATAACGAATCCAGGAAGAAGCAATATTGAGAACAACAAAATCAATAAGGAATCCAGGAAGAAGCAATATTGAGAACAACAAAATCAACAAGGAATCGAGGAAGAAGCAATATTGAGAACAACAAAATCAACAAGGAATCCAGGAAGAAGCAATATTGAGAACAACAAAATCAATAACGAATCCAGGAAGAAGCAATATTGAGAACAACAAAATCAATAACGAATCCAGGAAGAAGCAATATTGAGAACAACAAAATCAATAAGGAATCCAGGAAGAAGCAATATTGAGAACAACAAAATCAATAACGAATCCAGGAAGAAGCAATATTGAGAACAACAAAATCAATAACGAATCCAGGAAGAAGCAATATTGAGAACAACAAAATCAATAAGGAATCCAGGAAGAAGCAATATTGAGAACAACAAAATCAATAAGGAATCCAGGAAGAAGCAATATTGAGAACAACAAAATCAATAAGGAATCCAGGAAGAAGCAATATTGAGAACAACAAAATCAATAACGAATCCAGGAAGAAGCAATATTGAGAACAACAAAATCAATAAGCAATCCAGGAAGAAGCAATATTGAGAACAACAAAATCAATAACGAATCCAGGAAGAAGCAATATTGAGAACAACAAAATCAATAACGAATCCAGGAAGAAGCAATATTGAGAACAACAAAATCAATAAGGAATCCAGGAAGAAGCAATATTGAGAACAACAAAATCAATAAGCAATCCAGGAAGAAGCAATATTGAGAACAACAAAATCAATAACGAATCCAGGAAGAAGCAATATTGAGAACAACAAAATCAATAAGGAATCCAGGAAGAAGCAATATTGAGAACAACAAAATCAATAAGGAATCCAGGAAGATGCAATATTGAGAACAACAAAATCAATAAGGAATCCAGGAAGAAGCAATATTGAGAACAACAAAATCAATAAGGAATCCAGGAAGAAGCAATATTGAGAACAACAAAATCAATAAGGAATCCAGGAAGAAGCAATATTGAGAACAACAAAATCAATAAGGAATCCAGGAAGAAGCAATATTGAGAACAACAAAATCAATAAGGAATCCAGGAAGAAGCAATATTGAGAACAACAAAATCAATAACGAATCCAGGAAGAAGCAATATTGAGAACAACAAAATCAATAAGGAATCCAGGAAGAAGCAATATTGAGAACAACAAAATCAATAACGAATCCAGGAAGAAGCAATATTGAGAACAACAAAATCAATAACGAATCCAGGAAGAAGCAATATTGAGAACAACAAAATCAATAACGAATCCAGGAAGAAGCAATATTGAGAACAACAAAATCAATAACGAATCCAGGAAGAAGCAATATTGAGAACAACAAAATCAATAAGGAATCCAGGAAGAAGCAATATTGAGAACAACAAAATCAACAAGGAATCCAGGAAGAAGCAATATTGAGAACAACAAAATCAATAACGAATCCAGGAAGAAGCAATATTGAGAACAACAAAATCAATAACGAATCCAGGAAGAAGCAATATTGAGAACAACAAAATCAACAAGGAATCGAGGAAGAAGCAATATTGAGAACAACAAAATCAACAAGGAATCCAGGAAGAAGCAATATTGAGAACAACAAAATCAATAAGGAATCCAGGAAGAAGCAATATTGAGAACAACAAAATCAATAACGAATCCAGGAAGAAGCAATATTGAGAACAACAAAATCAACAAGGAATCGAGGAAGAAGCAATATTGAGAACAACAAAATCAATAACGAATCCAGGAAGAAGCAATATTGAGAACAACAAAATCAATAACGAATCCAGGAAGAAGCAATATTGAGAACAACAAAATCAATAACGAATCCAGGAAGAAGCAATATTGAGAACAACAAAATCAATAACGAATCCAGGAAGAAGCAATATTGAGAACAACAAAATCAATAACGAATCCAGGAAGAAGCAATATTGAGAACAACAAAATCAATAACGAATCCAGGAAGAAGCAATATTGAGAACAACAAAATCAATAACGAATCCAGGAAGAAGCAATATTGAGAACAACAAAATCAATAACGAATCCAGGAAGAAGCAATATTGAGAACAACAAAATCAATAAGGAATCCAGGAAGAAGCAATATTGAGAACAACAAAATCAATAAGGAATCCAGGAAGAAGCAATATTGAGAACAACAAAATCAACAAGGAATCCAGGAAGAAGCAATATTGAGAACAACAAAATCAATAACGAATCCAGGAAGAAGCAATATTGAGAACAACAAAATCAATAAGGAATCCAGGAAGAAGCAATATTGAGAACAACAAAATCAATAACGAATCCAGGAAGAAGCAATATTGAGAACAACAAAATCAATAACGAATCCAGGAAGAAGCAATATTGAGAACAACAAAATCAATAAGGAATCCAGGAAGAAGCAATATTGAGAACAACAAAATCAATAAGGAATCCAGGAAGAAGCAATATTGAGAACAACAAAATCAATAAGGAATCCAGGAAGAATCAATATTGAGAACAACAAAATCAATAACGAATCCAGGAAGAAGCAATATTGAGAACAACAAAATCAATAACGAATCCAGGAAGAAGCAATATTGAGAACAACAAAATCAATAAGCAATCCAGGAAGAAGCAATATTGAGAACAACAAAATCAATAACGAATCCAGGAAGAAGCAATATTGAGAACAACAAAATCAATAACGAATCCAGGAAGAAGCAATATTGAGAACAACAACATCAAAAAGGAATCCAGGAAGATGCAATATTGAGAACAACAAAATCAATAAGGAATCCAGGAAGATGCAATATTGAGAACAACAAAATCAATAAGGAATCCAGGAAGATGCAATATTGAGAACAACAAAATCAATAAGGAATCCAGGAAGAAGCAATATTGAGAACAACAAAATCAATAAGGAATCCAGGAAGAAGCAATATTGAGAACAACAAAATCAATAACGAATCCAGGAAGAAGCAATATCGAGAACAACAAAATCAATAACGAATCCAGGAAGAAGCAATATTGAGAACAACAAAATCAATAACGAATCCAGGAAGAAGCAATATTGAGAACAACAAAATCAATAACGAATCCAGGAAGAAGCAATATTGAGAACAACAAAATCAATAACGAATCCAGGAAGAAGCAATATTGAGAACAACAAAATCAATAACGAATCCAGGAAGAAGCAATATTGAGAACAACAACATCAAAAAGGAATCCAGGAAGATGCAATATTGAGAACAACAAAATCAATAAGGAATCCAGGAAGAAGCAATATTGAGAACAACAACATCAAAAAGGAATCCAGGAAGATGCAATATTGAGAACAACAAAATCAAAAAGGAATCCAGGAAGATGCAATATTGAGAACAACAAAATCAATAAGGAATCCAGGAAGATGCAATATTGAGAACAACAAAATCAATAAGGAATCCAGGAAGAAGCAATATTGAGAACAACAAAATCAATAAGGAATCCAGGAAGAAGCAATATTGAGAACAACAAAATCAATAAGGAATCCAGGAAGAAGCAATATTGAGAACAACAAAATCAATAACGAATCCAGGAAGAAGCAATATTGAGAACAACAAAATCAATAACGAATCCAGGAAGAAGCAATATTGAGAACAACAAAATCAAACAGGAATCCAGGAAGAAGCAATATAGAGAACAACAAAATCAATAACGAATCCAGGAAGAAGCAATATAGAGAACAACAAAATCAATAAGGAATCCAGGAAGAAGCAATATAGAGAACAACAAAATCAATAACGAATCCAGGAAGAAGCAATATTGAGAACAACAAAATCAATAACGAATCCAGGAAGAAGCAATATAGAGAACAACAAAATCAATAACGAATCCAGGAAGAAGCAATATAGAGAACAACAAAATCAATAACGAATCCAGGAAGAAGCAATATTGAGAACAACAAAATCAATAACGAATCCAGGAAGATGCAATATTGAGAACAACAAAATCAATAAGGAATCCAGGAAGATGCAATATTGAGAACAACAAAATCAATAACGAATCCAGGAAGAAGCAATATTGAGAACAACAAAATCAATAACGAATCCAGGAAGATGCAATATTGAGAACAACAAAATCAATAAGGAATCCAGGAAGAAGCAATATTGAGAACAACAAAATCAATAACGAATCCAGGAAGAAGCAATATTGAGAACAACAACATCAAAAAGGAATCCAGGAAGATGCAATATTGAGAACAACAAAATCAATAAGGAATCCAGGAAGATGCAATATTGAGAACAACAAAATCAATAACGAATCCAGGAAGAAGCAATATTGAGAACAACAAAATCAATAACGAATCCAGGAAGAAGCAATATTGAGAACAACAAAATCAATAAGGAATCCAGGAAGAAGCAATATAGAGAACAACAAAATCAATAACGAATCCAGGAAGAAGCAATATTGAGAACAACAAAATCAACAAGGAATCCAGGAAGAAGCAATATTGAGAACAACAAAATCAATAAGGAATCCAGGAAGATGCAATATTGAGAACAACAAAATCAATAAGGAATCCAGGAAGATGCAATATTGAGAACAACAAAATCAATAAGGAATCCAGGAAGAAGCAATATTGAGAACAACAAAATCAACAAGGAATCGAGGAAGAAGCAATATTGAGAACAACAAAATCAATAACGAATCCAGGAAGAAGCAATATTGAGAACAACAAAATCAATAACGAATCCAGGAAGAAGCAATATTGAGAACAACAAAATCAATAACGAATCCAGGAAGAAGCAATATTGAGAACAACAAAATCAATAAGGAATCCAGGAAGAAGCAATATTGAGAACAACAAAATCAATAACGAATCCAGGAAGAAGCAATATTGAGAACAACAAAATCAATAACGAATCCAGGAAGAAGCAATATTGAGAACAACAAAATCAATAAGGAATCCAGGAAGAAGCAATATTGAGAACAACAAAATCAATAAGGAATCCAGGAAGAAGCAATATTGAGAACAACAAAATCAATAAGGAATCCAGGAAGAAGCAATATTGAGAACAACAAAATCAATAAGGAATCCAGGAAGAAGCAATATTGAGAACAACAAAATCAATAAGGAATCCAGGAAGAAGCAATATTGAGAACAACAAAATCAATAACGAATCCAGGAAGAAGCAATATTGAGAACAACAAAATCAATAACGAATCCAGGAAGAAGCAATATTGAGAACAACAAAATAAATAAGGAATCCAGGAGGAAGCAATATTGAGAACAACAAAATCAATAAGGAATCCAGGAAGAAGCAATATTGAGAACAACAAAATCAATAAGGAATCCAGGAAGAAGCAATATTGAGAACAACAACATCAAAAAGGAATCCAGGAAGAAGCAATATTGAGAACAACAAAATCAATAAGGAATCCAGGAAGAAGCAATATTGAGAACAACAAAATCAATAAGGAATCCAGGAAGAAGCAATATTGAGAACAACAACATCAAAAAGGAATCCAGGAAGAAGCAATATTGAGAACAACAAAATCAATAAGGAATCCAGGAAGAAGCAATATTGAGAACAACAAAATCAATAAGGAATCCAGGAAGAAGCAATATTGAGAACAACAACATCAAAAAGGAATCCAGGAAGAAGCAATACTGAGAACAACAAAATCAATAAGGAATCCAGGAAGAAGCAATATTGAGAACAAAATCAACAAGGAATCCAGGAAGAAGCAATATTGAGAACAACAAAATCAATAAGGAATCCAGGAAGAAGCAATATTGAGAACAACAAAATCAATAAGGAATCCAGGAAGAAGCAATATTGAGAACAACAAAATCAATAAGGAATCCAGGAAGAAGCAATATTGAGAACAACAAAATCAATAAGGATTCCAGGAAGAAGCAATATTGAGAACAGCAAAATCAATAAGGAATCCAGGAAGAAGCAATATTGAGAACAACAAAATCAATAACGAATCCAGGAAGAAGCAATATTGAGAACAACAAAATCAATAACGAATCCAGGAAGAAGCAATATTGAGAACAACAAAATCAATAACGAATCCAGGAAGAAGCAATATTGAGAACAACAAAATCAATAAGGAATCCAGGAAGAAGCAATATTGAGAACAACAACATCAAAAAGGAATCCAGGAAGATGCAATATTGAGAACAACAAAATCAATAAGGAATCCAGGAAGAAGCAATATTGAGAACAACAACATCAAAAAGGAATCCAGGAAGATGCAATATTGAGAACAACAAAATCAATAAGGAATCCAGGAAGATGCAATATTGAGAACAACAAAATCAATAAGGAATCCAGGAAGATGCAATATTGAGAACAACAAAATCAATAAGGAATCCAGGAAGAAGCAATATTGAGAACAACAAAATCAATAAGGAATCCAGGAAGAAGCAATATTGAGAACAACAAAATCAATAACGAATCCAGGAAGAAGCAATATTGAGAACAACAAAATCAATAACGAATCCAGGAAGAAGCAATATTGAGAACAACAAAATCAATAAGGAATCCAGGAAGAAGCAATATTGAGAACAACAAAATCAATAACGAATCCAGGAAGAAGCAATATTGAGAACAACAAAATCAATAAGGAATCCAGGAAGAAGCAATATTGAGAACAACAAAATCAATAACGAATCCAGGAAGAAGCAATATTGAGAACAACAAAATCAATAACGAATCCAGGAAGAAGCAATATAGAGAACAACAAAATCAATAAGGAATCCAGGAAGAAGCAATATTGAGAACAACAAAATCAATAACGAATCCAGGAAGAAGCAATATAGAGAACAACAAAATCAATAACGAATCCAGGAAGAAGCAATATTGAGAACAACAAAATCAATAACGAATCCAGGAAGAAGCAATATAGAGAACAACAAAATCAATAACGAATCCAGGAAGAAGCAATATTGAGAACAACAAAATCAATAAGGAATCCAGGAAGAAGCAATATTGAGAACAACAACATCAAAAAGGAATCCAGGAAGATGCAATATTGAGAACAACAAAATCAATAAGGAATCCAGGAAGATGCAATATTGAGAACAACAAAATCAATAAGCAATCCAGGAAGAAGCAATATTGAGAACAACAAAATCAATAACGAATCCAGGAAGAAGCAATATTGAGAACAACAAAATCAATAAGGAATCCAGGAAGAAGCAATATTGAGAACAACAAAATCAATAACGAATCCAGGAAGAAGCAATATTGAGAACAACAAAATCAATAACGAATCCAGGAAGAAGCAATATTGAGAACAACAAAATCAATAAGGAATCCAGGAAGAAGCAATATTGAGAACAACAAAATCAATAACGAATCCAGGAAGAAGCAATATAGAGAACAACAAAATCAATAACGAATCCAGGAAGATGCAATATTGAGAACAACAAAATCAATAACGAATCCAGGAAGAAGCAATATAGAGAACAACAAAATCAATAACGAATCCAGGAAGAAGCAATATTGAGAACAACAAAATCAACAAGGAATCCAGGAAGAAGCAATATTGAGAACAACAAAATCAATAAGGAATCCAGGAAGATGCAATATTGAGAACAACAAAATCAATAAGGAATCCAGGAAGATGCAATATTGAGAACAACAAAATCAATAAGGAATCCAGGAAGAAGCAATATTGAGAACAACAAAATCAACAAGGAATCGAGGAAGAAGCAATATTGAGAACAACAAAATCAATAAGGAATCCAGGAAGAAGCAATATTGAGAACAACAAAATCAATAACGAATCCAGGAAGAAGCAATATTGAGAACAACAAAATCAATAACGAATCCAGGAAGAAGCAATATTGAGAACAACAAAATCAATAAGGAATCCAGGAAGAAGCAATATTGAGAACAACAAAATCAATAACGAATCCAGGAAGAAGCAATATTGAGAACAACAAAATCAATAACGAATCCAGGAAGAAGCAATATTGAGAACAACAAAATCAATAAGGAATCCAGGAAGAAGCAATATTGAGAACAACAAAATCAATAAGGAATCCAGGAAGAAGCAATATTGAGAACAACAAAATCAATAAGGAATCCAGGAAGAAGCAATATTGAGAACAACAAAATCAATAACGAATCCAGGAAGAAGCAATATTGAGAACAACAAAATCAATAAGGAATCCAGGAAGAAGCAATATTGAGAACAACAAAATCAATAACGAATCCAGGAAGAAGCAATATTGAGAACAACAAAATCAATAACGAATCCAGGAAGAAGCAATATTGAGAACAACAAAATAAATAAGGAATCCAGGAGGAAGCAATATTGAGAACAACAAAATCAATAAGGAATCCAGGAAGAAGCAATATTGAGAACAACAAAATCAATAAGGAATCCAGGAAGAAGCAATATTGAGAACAACAACATCAAAAAGGAATCCAGGAAGAAGCAATACTGAGAACAACAAAATCAATAAGGAATCCAGGAAGAAGCAATATTGAGAACAACAAAATCAATAAGGAATCCAGGAAGAAGCAATATTGAGAACAACAAAATCAATAAGGAATCCAGGAAGAAGCAATATTGAGAACAACAAAATCAATAAGGAATCCAGGAAGAAGCAATATTGAGAACAACAAAATCAATAAGGAATCCAGGAAGAAGCAATATTGAGAACAACAAAATCAATAAGGATTCCAGGAAGAAGCAATATTGAGAACAACAAAATCAACAAGGAATCCAGGAAGAAGCAATATTGAGAACAACAAAATCAATAACGAATGCAGGAAGAAGCAATATTGAGAACAACAAAATCAATAAGGAATCCAGGAAGAAGCAATATTGAGAACAACAAAATCAATAAGGAATCCAGGAAGAAGCAATATTGAGAACAACAAAATGAATAAGGAATCCAGGAAGAAGCAATATTGAGAACAACAAAATCAACAAGGAATCCAGGAAGAAGCAATATAGAGAACAACCAAATCAATAACGAATCCAGGAAGATGCAATATTGAGAACAACAAAATCAATAAGGAATCCAGGAAGAAGCAATATTGAGAACAACAAAATCAACAAGGAATCGAGGAAGAAGCAATATTGAGAACAACAAAATCAATAAGGAATCCAGGAAGAAGCAATATTGAGAACAACAAAATCAATAACGAATCCAGGAAGAAGCAATATTGAGAACAACAAAATCAATAACGAATCCAGGAAGAAGCAATATTGAGAACAACAAAATCAATAAGGAATCCAGGAAGAAGCAATATTGAGAACAACAAAATCAATAACGAATCCAGGAAGAAGCAATATTGAGAACAACAAAATCAATAAGGAATCCAGGAAGAAGCAATATTGAGAACAACAAAATCAATAAGGAATCCAGGAAGAAGCAATATTGAGAACAACAAAATCAATAAGGAATCCAGGAAGAAGCAATATTGAGAACAACAAAATCAATAAGGAATCCAGGAAGAAGCAATATTGAGAACAACAAAATCAATAACGAATCCAGGAAGAAGCAATATTGAGAACTACAAAATCAATAAGGAATCCAGGAAGAAGCAATATTGAGAACAACAAAATCAATAACGAATCCAGGAAGAAGCAATATTGAGAACAACAAAATCAATAAGCAATCCAGGAAGAAGCAATATTGAGAACAACAAAATCAATAACGAATCCAGGAAGAAGCAATATTGAGAACAACAAAATCAATAACGAATCCAGGAAGAAGCAATATTGAGAACAACAAAATCAATAACGAATCCAGGAAGAAGCAATATTGAGAACAACAAAATCAATAAGCAATCCAGGAAGAAGCAATATTGAGAACAACAAAATCAATAACGAATCCAGGAAGAAGCAATATTGAGAACAACAAAATCAATAAGGAATCCAGGAAGAAGCAATATTGAGAACAACAAAATCAATAAGGAATCCAGGAAGATGCAATATTGAGAACAACAAAATCAATAAGGAATCCAGGAAGAAGCAATATTGAGAACAACAAAATCAATAAGGAATCCAGGAAGAAGCAATATTGAGAACAACAAAATCAATAACGAATCCAGGAAGAAGCAATATTGAGAACAACAAAATCAATAACGAATCCAGGAAGAAGCAATATTGAGAACAACAAAATCAATAACGAATCCAGGAAGAAGCAATATTGAGAACAACAAAATCAATAACGAATCCAGGAAGAAGCAATATTGAGAACAACAAAATCAATAAGGAATCCAGGAAGATGCAATATTGAGAACAACAAAATCAATAACGAATCCAGGAAGAAGCAATATTGAGAACAACAAAATCAATAACGAATCCAGGAAGAAGCAATATTGAGAACAACAAAATCAATAACGAATCCAGGAAGAAGCAATATTGAGAACAACAAAATCAATAACGAATCCAGGAAGAAGCAATATTGAGAACAACAAAATCAATAACGAATCCAGGAAGAAGCAATATTGAGAACAACAAAATCAACAAGGAATCGAGGAAGAAGCAATATTGAGAACAACAAAATCAATAAGGAATCCAGGAAGAAGCAATATTGAGAACAACAAAATCAATAACGAATCCAGGAAGAAGCAATATTGAGAACAACAAAATCAATAAGGAATCCAGGAAGAAGCAATATTGAGAACAACAAAATCAATAAGGAATCCAGGAAGAAGCAATATTGAGAACAACAAAATCAATAACGAATCCAGGAAGAAGCAATATTGAGAACAACAAAATCAATAAGGAATCCAGGAAGAAGCAATATTGAGAACAACAAAATCAATAACGAATCCAGGAAGAAGCAATATTGAGAACAACAAAATCAATAACGAATCCAGGAAGAAGCAATATTGAGAACAACAAAATCAATAAGGAATCCAGGAAGAAGCAATATTGAGAACAACAAAATCAATAACGAATCCAGGAAGAAGCAATATTGAGAACAACAAAATCAATAACGAATCCAGGAAGAAGCAATATTGAGAACAACAAAATCAATAACGAATCCAGGAAGAAGCAATATTGAGAACAACAAAATCAATAAGGAATCCAGGAAGAAGCAATATTGAGAACAACAAAATCAATAACGAATCCAGGAAGAAGCAATATTGAGAACAACAAAATCAATAAGGAATCCAGGAAGAAGCAATATTGAGAACAACAAAATCAATAAGGAATCCAGGAAGAAGCAATATTGAGAACAACAAAATCAATAACGAATCCAGGAAGAAGCAATATTGAGAACAACAAAATCAATAACGAATCCAGGAAGAAGCAATATTGAGAACAACAAAATCAATAAGGAATCCAGGAAGAAGCAATATTGAGAACAACAAAATCAATAACGAATCCAGGAAGAAGCAATATTGAGAACAACAAAATCAATAACGAATCCAGGAAGAAGCAATATTGAGAACAACAAAATCAATAAGGAATCCAGGAAGAAGCAATATTGAGAACAACAAAATCAATAAGGAATCCAGGAAGAAGCAATATTGAGAACAACAAAATCAATAAGGAATCCAGGAAGAAGCAATATTGAGAACAACAAAATCAATAACGAATCCAGGAAGAATCAATATTGAGAACAACAAAATCAATAACGAATCCAGGAAGAAGCAATATTGAGAACAACAAAATCAATAACGAATCCAGGAAGAAGCAATATTGAGAACAACAAAATCAATAACGAATCCAGGAAGAAGCAATATTGAGAACAACAAAATCAATAAGGAATCCAGGAAGAAGCAATATTGAGAACAACAAAATCAATAAGCAATCCATGAAGAAGCAATATTGAGAACAACAACATCAAAAAGGAATCCAGGAAGATGCAATATTGAGAACAACAAAATCAATAAGCAATCCAGGAAGAAGCAATATTGAGAACAACAAAATCAATAAGGAATCCAGGAAGATGCAATATTGAGAACAACAAAATCAATAAGGAATCCAGGAAGAAGCAATATTGAGAACAACAAAATCAATAAGGAATCCAGGAAGAAGCAATATTGAGAACAACAAAATCAACAACGAATCCAGGAAGAAGCAATATCGAGAACAACAAAATCAATAAGGAATCCAGGAAGAAGCAATATTGAGAACAACAAAATCAATAACGAATCCAGGAAGAAGCAATATCGAGAACAACAAAATCAATAACGAATCCAGGAAGAAGCAATATTGAGAACAACAAAATCAATAACGAATCCAGGAAGAAGCAATATTGAGAACAACAAAATCAATAACGAATCCAGGAAGAAGCAATATTGAGAACAACAAAATCAAAAAGGAATCCAGGAAGATGCAATATTGAGAACAACAAAATCAATAACGAATCCAGGAAGAAGCAATATTGAGAACAACAACATCAAAAAGGAATCCAGGAAGATGCAATATTGAGAACAACAAAATCAATAACGAATCCAGGAAGAAGCAATATTGAGAACAACAACATCAAAAAGGAATCCAGGAAGATGCAATATTGAGAACAACAAAATCAATAAGGAATCCAGGAAGAAGCAATATTGAGAACAACAAAATCAATAAGGAATCCAGGAAGAAGCAATATTGAGAACAACAAAATCAATAACGAATCCAGGAAGAAGCAATATTGAGAACAACAAAATCAATAACGAATCCAGGAAGAAGCAATATTGAGAACAACAAAATCAAACAGGAATCCAGGAAGAAGCAATATTGAGAACAACAAAATCAATAACGAATCCAGGAAGAAGCAATATAGAGAACAACAAAATCAATAAGGAATCCAGGAAGAAGCAATATTGAGAACAACAAAATCAATAACGAATCCAGGAAGAAGCAATATAGAGAACAACAAAATCAATAACGAATCCAGGAAGAAGCAATATTGAGAACAACAAAATCAATAACGAATCCAGGAAGAAGCAATATTGAGAACAACAAAATCAAACAGGAATCCAGGAAGAAGCAATATTGAGAACAACAAAATCAATAACGAATCCAGGAAGAAGCAATATAGAGAACAACAAAATCAATAAGGAATCCAGGAAGAAGCAATATTGAGAACAACAAAATCAATAAGGAATCCAGGAAGAAGCAATATTGAGAACAACAAAATCAATAAGCAATCCAGGAAGAAGCAATATTGAGAACAACAAAATCAATAACGAATCCAGGAAGAAGCAATATTGAGAACAACAAAATCAATAACGAATCCAGGAAGAAGCAATATTGAGAACAACAAAATCAATAAGGAATCCAGGAAGAAGCAATATTGAGAACAACAAAATCAATAACGAATCCAGGAAGAAGCAATATTGAGAACAACAAAATCAATAAGGAATCCAGGAAGAAGCAATATTGAGAACAACAAAATCAATAAGGAATCCAGGAAGAAGCAATATTGAGAACAACAAAATCAATAACGAATCCAGGAAGAAGCAATATAGAGAACAACAAAATCAATAACGAATCCAGGAAGAAGCAATATTGAGAACAACAAAATCAATAAGGATTTCCAGGAAGATGCAATATTGAGAACAACAAAATCAATAAGCAATCCAGGAAGAAGCAATATTGAGAACAACAAAATCAACAAGGAATCCAGGAAGAAGCAATATTGAGAACAACAAAATCAATAACGAATCCAGGAAGATGCAATATTGAGAACAACAAAATCAATAAGGAATCCAGGAAGATGCAATATTGAGAACAACAAAATCAATAAGGAATCCAGGAAGAAGCAATATTGAGAACAACAAAATCAACAAGGAATCGAGGAAGAAGCAATATTGAGAACAACAAAATCAATAACGAATCCAGGAAGAAGCAATATTGAGAACAACAAAATCAATAACGAATCCAGGAAGAAGCAATATTGAGAACAACAAAATCAATAACGAATCCAGGAAGAAGCAATATTGAGAACAACAAAATCAACAAGGAATCCAGGAAGAAGCAATATTGAGAACAACAAAATCAATAACGAATCCAGGAAGAAGCAATATTGAGAACAACAAAATCAATAAGGAATCCAGGAAGAAGCAATATTGAGAACAACAAAATCAATAAGGAATCCAGGAAGAAGCAATATTGAGAACAACAAAATCAATAAGGAATCCAGGAAGAAGCAATATTGAGAACAACAAAATCAATAAGGAATCCAGGAAGAAGCAATATTGAGAACAACAAAATCAATAACGAATCCAGGAAGAAGCAATATTGAGAACAACAAAATCAATAACGAATCCAGGAAGAAGCAACATTGAGAACAACAAAATCAATAACGAATCCAGGAAGAAGCAATATTGAGAACAACAAAATCAATAACGAATCCAGGAAGAAGCAATATTGAGAACAACAAAATCAATAACGAATCCAGGAAGAAGCAATATTGAGAACAACAAAATCAATAAGGAATCCAGGAAGAAGCAATATTGAGAACAACAAAATCAATAAGGAATCCAGGAAGAAGCAATATTGAGAACAACAAAATCAATAAGGAATCCAGGAAGAAGCAATATTGAGAACAACAAAATCAATAACGAATCCAGGAAGAAGCAATATTGAGAACAACAAAATCAATAACGAATCCAGGAAGAAGCAATATTGAGAACAACAAAATCAATAACGAATCCAGGAAGAAGCAATATTGAGAACAACAAAATAAATAACGAATCCAGGAAGAAGCAATATTGAGAACAACAAAATAAATAAGGAATCCAGGAGGAAGCAATATTGAGAACAACAAAATCAATAAGGAATCCAGGAAGAAGCAATATTGAGAACAACAAAATCAATAAGGAATCCAGGAAGAAGCAATATTGAGAACAACAACATCAAAAAGGAATCCAGGAAGAAGCAATACTGAGAACAACAAAATCAATAAGGAATCCAGGAAGAAGCAATATTGAGAACAACAAAATCAATAAGGAATCCAGGAAGAAGCAATATTGAGAACAACAAAATCAATAAGGAATCCAGGAAGAAGCAATATTGAGAACAACAAAATCAATAAGGAATCCAGGAAGAAGCAATATTGAGAACAACAAAATCAATAAGGAATCCAGGAAGAAGCAATATTGAGAACAACAAAATCAATAAGGAATCCAGGAAGAAGCAATATTGAGAACAACAAAATCAATAAGGAATCCAGGAAGAAGCAATATTGAGAACAACAAAATCAATAAGGAATCCAGGAAGAAGCAATATTGAGAACAACAAAATCAACAAGGAATCCAGGAAGAAGCAATATTGAGAACAACAAAATCAATAACGAATCCAGGAAGAAGCAATATTGAGAACAACAACATCAAAAAGGAATCCAGGAAGATGCAATATTGAGAACAACAAAATCAATAACGAATCCAGGAAGAAGCAATATTGAGAACAACAAAATCAATAAGGAATCCAGGAAGAAGCAATATTGAGAACAACAACATCAAAAAGGAATCCAGGAAGATGCAATATTGAGAACAACAAAATCAATAAGGAATCCAGGAAGAAGCAATATTGAGAACAACAAAATCAATAAGGAATCCAGGAAGAAGCAATATTGAGAACAACAAAATCAATAACGAATCCAGGAAGAAGCAATATTGAGAACAACAAAATCAATAAGGAATCCAGGAAGATGCAATATTGAGAACAACAAAATCAATAAGGAATCCAGGAAGAAGCAATATTGAGAACAACAAAATCAATAACGAATCCAGGAAGAAGCAATATAGAGAACAACAAAATCAATAAGGAATCCAGGAAGAAGCAATATTGAGAACAACAAAATCAATAACGAATCCAGGAAGAAGCAATATAGAGAACAACAAAATCAATAACGAATCCAGGAAGAAGCAATATTGAGAACAACAAAATCAATAACGAATCCAGGAAGAAGCAATATAGAGAACAACAAAATCAATAACGAATCCAGGAAGAAGCAATATTGAGAACAACAAAATCAATAAGGAATCCAGGAAGAAGCAATATTGAGAACAACAACATCAAAAAGGAATCCAGGAAGATGCAATATTGAGAACAACAAAATCAATAAGGAATCCAGGAAGATGCAATATTGAGAACAACAAAATCAATAAGCAATCCAGGAAGAAGCAATATTGAGAACAACAAAATCAATAACGAATCCAGGAAGAAGCAATATTGAGAACAACAAAATCAATAAGGAATCCAGGAAGAAGCAATATTGAGAACAACAAAATCAATAAGGAATCCAGGAAGAAGCAATATTGAGAACAACAACATCAAAAAGGAATCCAGGAAGATGCAATATTGAGAACAACAAAATCAATAAGGAATCCAGGAAGATGCAATATTGAGAACAACAAAATCAATAAGCAATCCAGGAAGAAGCAATATTGAGAACAACAAAATCAATAACGAATCCAGGAAGAAGCAATATTGAGAACAACAAAATCAATAAGGAATCCAGGAAGAAGCAATATTGAGAACAACAAAATCAATAACGAATCCAGGAAGAAGCAATATTGAGAACAACAAAATCAATAACGAATCCAGGAAGAAGCAATATTGAGAACAACAAAATCAATAACGAATCCAGGAAGAAGCAATATTGAGAACAACAAAATCAATAACGAATCCAGGAAGAAGCAATATTGAGAACAACAAAATCAATAAGCAATCCAGGAAGAAGCAATATTGAGAACAACAAAATCAATAACGAATCCAGGAAGAAGCAATATTGAGAACAACAAAATCAATAACGAATCCAGGAAGAAGCAATATTGAGAACAACAAAATCAATAAGGAATCCAGGAAGATGCAATATTGAGAACAACAAAATCAATAACGAATCCAGGAAGAAGCAATATTGAGAACAACAAAATCAATAAGCAATCCAGGAAGAAGCAATATTGAGAACAACAAAATCAATAACGAATCCAGGAAGAAGCAATATTGAGAACAACAAAATCAATAACGAATCCAGGAAGAAGCAATATTGAGAACAACAAAATCAATAACGAATCCAGGAAGATGCAATATTGAGAACAACAAAATCAATAAGGAATCCAGGAAGAAGCAATATTGAGAACAACAAAATCAATAAGGAATCCAGGAAGATGCAATATTGAGAACAACAAAATCAATAACGAATCCAGGAAGAAGCAATATTGAGAACAACAAAATCAATAACGAATCCAGGAAGAAGCAATATTGAGAACAACAAAATCAATAACGAATCCAGGAAGAAGCAATATTGAGAACAACAAAATCAATAACGAATCCAGGAAGAAGCAATATTGAGAACAACAAAATCAATAACGAATCCAGGAAGAAGCAATATTGAGAACAACAAAATCAACAAGGAATCGAGGAAGAAGCAATATTGAGAACAACAAAATCAATAAGGAATCCAGGAAGAAGCAATATTGAGAACAACAAAATCAATAAGGAATCCAGGAAGAAGCAATATTGAGAACAACAAAATCAATAACGAATCCAGGAAGAAGCAATATTGAGAACAACAAAATCAATAACGAATCCAGGAAGAAGCAATATTGAGAACAACAAAATCAATAACGAATCCAGGAAGAAGCAATATTGAGAACAACAAAATCAATAAGGAATCCAGGAAGAAGCAATATTGAGAACAACAAAATCAATAACGAATCCAGGAAGAAGCAATATTGAGAACAACAAAATCAATAACGAATCCAGGAAGAAGCAATATTGAGAACAACAAAATCAATAACGAATCCAGGAAGAAGCAATATTGAGAACAACAAAATCAATAACGAATCCAGGAAGAAGCAATATTGAGAACAACAAAATCAATAACGAATCCAGGAAGAAGCAATATTGAGAACAACAAAATCAATAACGAATCCAGGAAGAAGCAATATTGAGAACAACAAAATCAATAAGGAATCCAGGAAGAAGCAATATTGAGAACAACAAAATCAATAACGAATCCAGGAAGAAGCAATATTGAGAACAACAAAATCAATAACGAATCCAGGAAGAAGCAATATTGAGAACAACAAAATCAATAAGGAATCCAGGAAGAAGCAATATTGAGAACAACAAAATCAATAACGAATCCAGGAAGAAGCAATATTGAGAACAACAAAATCAATAACGAATCCAGGAAGAAGCAATATTGAGAACAACAAAATCAATAAGGAATCCAGGAAGAAGCAATATTGAGAACAACAAAATCAATAACGAATCCAGGAAGAAGCAATATTGAGAACAACAAAATCAATAACGAATCCAGGAAGAAGCAATATTGAGAACAACAAAATCAATAAGGAATCCAGGAAGAAGCAATATTGAGAACAACAAAATCAATAAGGAATCCAGGAAGAAGCAATATTGAGAACAACAAAATCAATAAGGAATCCAGGAAGAATCAATATTGAGAACAACAAAATCAATAAGGAATCCAGGAAGAAGCAATATTGAGAACAACAAAATCAATAACGAATCCAGGAAGAAGCAATATTGAGAACAACAAAATCAATAACGAATCCAGGAAGAAGCAATATTGAGAACAACAAAATCAATAAGGAATCCAGGAAGAAGCAATATTGAGAACAACAAAATCAATAAGGAATCCAGGAAGAAGCAATATTGAGAACAACAAAATCAATAAGGAATCCAGGAAGAAGCAATATTGAGAACAACAAAATCAATAAGGAATCCAGGAAGAATCAATATTGAGAACAACAAAATCAATAACGAATCCAGGAAGAAGCAATATTGAGAACAACAAAATCAATAACGAATCCAGGAAGAATCAATATTGAGAACAACAAAATCAATAACGAATCCAGGAAGAAGCAATATTGAGAACAACAAAATCAATAACGAATCCAGGAAGAAGCAATATTGAGAACAACAAAATCAAAAAGGAATCCAGGAAGATGCAATATTGAGAACAACAAAATCAATAAGGAATCCAGGAAGATGCAATATTGAGAACAACAAAATCAATAACGAATCCAGGAAGAAGCAATATTGAGAACAACAAAATCAATAAGGAATCCAGGAAGATGCAATATTGAGAACAACAAAATCAATAAGGAATCCAGGAAGAAGCAATATTGAGAACAACAAAATCAATAAGGAATCCAGGAAGAAGCAATATTGAGAACAACAAAATCAATAACGAATCCAGGAAGAAGCAATATCGAGAACAACAAAATCAATAACGAATCCAGGAAGAAGCAATATTGAGAACAACAAAATCAATAACGAATCCAGGAAGAAGCAATATTGAGAACAACAAAATCAATAACGAATCCAGGAAGAAGCAATATTGAGAACAACAAAATCAATAACGAATCCAGGAAGAAGCAATATTGAGAACAACAAAATCAATAACGAATCCAGGAAGAAGCAATATTGAGAACAACAAAATCAATAAGGAATCCAGGAAGAAGCAATATTGAGAACAACAACATCAAAAAGGAATCCAGGAAGATGCAATATTGAGAACAACAAAATCAATAAGGAATCCAGGAAGAAGCAATATTGAGAACAACAAAATCAATAAGGAATCCAGGAAGAAGCAATATTGAGAACAACAAAATCAATAACGAATCCAGGAAGAAGCAATATTGAGAACAACAAAATCAATAACGAATCCAGGAAGATGCAATATTGAGAACAACAAAATCAAACAGGAATCCAGGAAGAAGCAATATTGAGAACAACAAAATCAATAACGAATCCAGGAAGAAGCAATATAGAGAACAACAAAATCAATAAGGAATCCAGGAAGAAGCAATATTGAGAACAACAAAATCAATAACGAATCCAGGAAGAAGCAATATAGAGAACAACAAAATCAAACAGGAATCCAGGAAGAAGCAATATTGAGAACAACAAAATCAATAACGAATCCAGGAAGAAGCAATATAGAGAACAACAAAATCAATAAGGAATCCAGGAAGAAGCAATATTGAGAACAACAAAATCAATAACGAATCCAGGAAGAAGCAATATAGAGAACAACAAAATCAATAACGAATCCAGGAAGAAGCAATATTGAGAACAACAAAATCAATAACGAATCCAGGAAGAAGCAATATAGAGAACAACAAAATCAATAACGAATCCAGGAAGAAGCAATATTGAGAACAACAAAATCAATAAGGAATCCAGGAAGATGCAATATTGAGAACAACAAAATCAATAAGGAATCCAGGAAGATGCAATATTGAGAACAACAAAATCAATAAGGAATCCAGGAAGATGCAATATTGAGAACAACAAAATCAATAAGCAATCCAGGAAGAAGCAATATTGAGAACAACAAAATCAATAACGAATCCAGGAAGAAGCAATATTGAGAACAACAAAATCAATAAGGAATCCAGGAAGAAGCAATATTGAGAACAACAAAATCAATAACGAATCCAGGAAGAAGCAATATTGAGAACAACAAAATCAATAACGAATCCAGGAAGAAGCAATATTGAGAACAACAAAATCAATAAGGAATCCAGGAAGAAGCAATATTGAGAACAACAAAATCAATAACGAATCCAGGAAGAAGCAATATAGAGAACAACAAAATCAATAACGAATCCAGGAAGAAGCAATATTGAGAACAACAAAATCAATAACGAATCCAGGAAGAAGCAATATAGAGAACAACAAAATCAATAACGAATCCAGGAAGAAGCAATATTGAGAACAACAAAATCAACAAGGAATCCAGGAAGAAGCAATATTGAGAACAACAAAATCAATAAGGAATCCAGGAAGATGCAATATTGAGAACAACAAAATCAATAAGGAATCCAGGAAGAAGCAATATTGAGAACAACAAAATCAATAAGGAATCCAGGAAGAAGCAATATTGAGAACAACAAAATCAATAACGAATCCAGGAAGAAGCAATATTGAGAACAACAAAATCAATAAGGAATCCAGGAAGAAGCAATATTGAGAACAACAAAATCAATAACGAATCCAGGAAGAAGCAATATTGAGAACAACAAAATCAATAACGAATCCAGGAAGAAGCAATATTGAGAACAACAAAATCAATAAGGAATCCAGGAAGAAGCAATATTGAGAACAACAAAATCAATAACGAATCCAGGAAGAAGCAATATTGAGAACAACAAAATCAATAACGAATCCAGGAAGAAGCAATATTGAGAACAACAAAATCAATAAGGAATCCAGGAAGAAGCAATATTGAGAACAACAAAATCAATAAGGAATCCAGGAAGAAGCAATATTGAGAACAACAAAATCAATAAGGAATCCAGGAAGAAGCAATATTGAGAACAACAAAATCAATAACGAATCCAGGAAGAAGCAATATTGAGAACAACAAAATCAATAAGGAATCCAGGAAGAAGCAATATTGAGAACAACAAAATCAATAACGAATCCAGGAAGAAGCAATATTGAGAACAACAAAATCAATAACGAATCCAGGAAGAAGCAATATTGAGAACAACAAAATAAATAAGGAATCCAGGAGGAAGCAATATTGAGAACAACAAAATCAATAAGGAATCCAGGAAGAAGCAATATTGAGAACAACAAAATCAATAAGGAATCCAGGAAGAAGCAATATTGAGAACAACAACATCAAAAAGGAATCCAGGAAGAAGCAATACTGAGAACAACAAAATCAATAAGGAATCCAGGAAGAAGCAATATTGAGAACAACAAAATCAATAAGGAATCCAGGAAGAAGCAATATTGAGAACAACAAAATCAATAAGGAATCCAGGAAGAAGCAATATTGAGAACAACAAAATCAATAAGGAATCCAGGAAGAAGCAATATTGAGAACAACAAAATCAATAAGGAATCCAGGAAGAAGCAATATTGAGAACAACAAAATCAATAAGGAATCCAGGAAGAAGCAATATTGAGAACAAAATCAATAAGGAATCCAGGAAGAAGCAATATTGAGAACAACAAAATCAATAAGGAATCCAGGAAGAAGCAATATTGAGAACAACAAAATCAATAAGGAATCCAGGAAGAAGCAATATTGAGAACAACAAAATCAATAACGAATCCAGGAAGAAGCAATATTGAGAACAACAAAATCAATAACGAATCCAGGAAGAAGCAATATTGAGAACAACAAAATCAACAAGGAATCCAGGAAGAAGCAATATTGAGAACAACAAAATCAATAACGAATCCAGGAAGAAGCAATATTGAGAACAACAAAATCAATAACGAATCCAGGAAGAAGCAATATTGAGAACAACAAAATCAATAAGGAATCCAGGAAGAAGCAATATTGAGAACAACAACATCAAAAAGGAATCCAGGAAGATGCAATATTGAGAACAACAAAATCAATAAGGAATCCAGGAAGATGCAATATTGAGAACAACAACATCAAAAAGGAATCCAGGAAGATGCAATATTGAGAACAACAAAATCAATAAGGAATCCAGGAAGATGCAATATTGAGAACAACAAAATCAATAAGGAATCCAGGAAGATGCAATATTGAGAACAACAAAATCAATAAGGAATCCAGGAAGAAGCAATATTGAGAACAACAAAATCAATAAGGAATCCAGGAAGAAGCAATATTGAGAACAACAAAATCAAACAGGAATCCAGGAAGAAGCAATATTGAGAACAACAAAATCAATAACGAATCCAGGAAGAAGCAATATTGAGAACAACAAAATCAATAAGGAATCCAGGAAGAAGCAATATTGAGAACAACAAAATCAAACAGGAATCCAGGAAGAAGCAATATAGAGAACAACAAAATCAATAAGGAATCCAGGAAGAAGCAATATTGAGAACAACAAAATCAATAAGGAATCCAGGAAGAAGCAATATTGAGAACAACAAAATCAATAACGAATCCAGGAAGAAGCAATATAGAGAACAACAAAATCAATAACGAATCCAGGAAGAAGCAATATTGAGAACAACAACATCAAAAAGGAATCCAGGAAGATGCAATATTGAGAACAACAAAATCAATAAGGAATCCAGGAAGATGCAATATTGAGAACAACAAAATCAATAAGCAATCCAGGAAGAAGCAATATTGAGAACAACAAAATCAAAAAGGAATCCAGGAAGAAGCAATATTGAGAACAACAAAATCAATAAGGAATCCAGGAAGAAGCAATATTGAGAACAACAAAATCAATAACGAATCCAGGAAGAAGCAATATTGAGAACAACAAAATCAATAACGAATCCAGGAAGAAGCAATATTGAGAACAACAAAATCAATAAGGAATCCAGGAAGAAGCAATATTGAGAACAACAAAATCAATAACGAATCCAGGAAGAAGCAATATTGAGAACAACAAAATCAATAACGAATCCAGGAAGATGCAATATTGAGAACAACAAAATCAATAAGGAATCCAGGAAGAAGCAATATTGAGAACAACAAAATCAATAACGAATCCAGGAAGAAGCAATATAGAGAACAACAAAATCAATAACGAATCCAGGAAGATGCAATATTGAGAACAACAAAATTAATAACGAATCCAGGAAGAAGCAATATAGAGAACAACAAAATCAATAAGGAATCCAGGAAGATGCAATATTGAGAACAACAAAATCAATAAGGAATCCAGGAAGATGCAATATTGAGAACAACAAAATCAATAAGGAATCCAGGAAGAAGCAATATTGAGAACAACAAAATCAACAAGGAATCGAGGAAGAAGCAATATTGAGAACAACAAAATCAATAAGGAATCCAGGAAGAAGCAATATTGAGAACAACAAAATCAATAACGAATCCAGGAAGAAGCAATATTGAGAACAACAAAATCAATAAGGAATCCAGGAAGAAGCAATATTGAGAACAACAAAATCAATAAGGAATCCAGGAAGAAGCAATATTGAGAACAACAAAATCAATAACGAATCCAGGAAGAAGCAATATTGAGAACAACAAAATCAATAACGAATCCAGGAAGAAGCAATATTGAGAACAACAAAATCAATAAGGAATCCAGGAAGAAGCAATATTGAGAACAACAAAATCAATAAGGAATCCAGGAAGAAGCAATATTGAGAACAACAAAATCAATAAGGAATCCAGGAAGAAGCAATATTGAGAACAACAAAATCAATAACGAATCCAGGAAGAAGCAATATTGAGAACAACAAAATCAATAAGGAATCCAGGAAGAAGCAATATTGAGAACAACAAAATCAATAACGAATCCAGGAAGAAGCAATATTGAGAACAACAAAATCAATAAGGAATCCAGGAAGAAGCAATATTGAGAACAACAAAATCAATAACGAATCCAGGAAGAAGCAATATTGAGAACAACAAAATCAATAACGAATCCAGGAAGAAGCAATATTGAGAACAACAAAATAAATAAGGAATCCAGGAAGAAGCAATATTGAGAACAACAACATCAAAAAGGAATCCAGGAAGAAGCAATACTGAGAACAACAAAATCAATAAGGAATCCAGGAAGAAGCAATATTGAGAACAACAACATCAAAAAGGAATCCAGGAAGAAGCAATACTGAGAACAACAAAATCAATAAGGAATCCAGGAAGAAGCAATATTGAGAACAACAAAATCAATAAGGAATCCAGGAAGAAGCAATATTGAGAACAACAAAATCAATAAGGAATCCAGGAAGAAGCAATATTGAGAACAACAAAATCAATAAGGAATCCAGGAAGAAGCAATATTGAGAACAACAAAATCAACAAGGAATCCAGGAAGAAGCAATATTGAGAACAACAAAATCAATAAGGAATCCAGGAAGAAGCAATATTGAGAACAAAATCAACAAGGAATCCAGGAAGAAGCAATATTGAGAACAACAAAATCAATAAGGAATCCAGGAAGAAGCAATATTGAGAACAACAAAATCAATAAGGAATCCAGGAAGAAGCAATATTGAGAACAACAAAATCAATAAGGAATCCAGGAAGAAGCAATATTGAGAACAACAAAATCAATAAGGATTCCAGGAAGAAGCAATATTGAGAACAACAAAATCAACAAGGAATCCAGGAAGAAGCAATATTGAGAACAACAAAATCAATAACGAATCCAGGAAGAAGCAATATTGAGAACAACAAAATCAATAAGGAATCCAGGAAGAAGCAATATTGAGAACAACAAAATCAATAAGGAATCCAGGAAGAAGCAATATTGAGAACAACAAAATGAATAAGGAATCCAGGAAGAAGCAATATTGAGAACAACAAAATCAATAAGGAATCCAGGAAGAAGCAATATAGAGAACAACCAAATCAATAACGAATCCAGGAAGATGCAATATTGAGAACAACAAAATCAATAAGGAATCCAGGAAGAAGCAATATTGAGAACAACAAAATCAACAAGGAATCGAGGAAGAAGCAATATTGAGAACAACAAAATCAATAAGGAATCCAGGAAGAAGCAATATTGAGAACAACAAAATCAATAACGAATCCAGGAAGAAGCAATATTGAGAACAACAAAATCAATAAGGAATCCAGGAAGAAGCAATATTGAGAACAACAAAATCAATAACGAATCCAGGAAGAAGCAATATTGAGAACAACAAAATCAATAACGAATCCAGGAAGAAGCAATATTGAGAACAACAAAATCAATAAGGAATCCAGGAAGAAGCAATATTGAGAACAACAAAATCAATAAGGAATCCAGGAAGAAGCAATATTGAGAACAACAAAATCAATAAGGAATCCAGGAAGAAGCAATATTGAGAACAACAAAATCAATAACGAATCCAGGAAGAAGCAATATTGAGAACAACAAAATCAATAAGGAATCCAGGAAGAAGCAATATTGAGAACAACAAAATCAATAACGAATCCAGGAAGAAGCAATATTGAGAACAACAAAATCAATAAGGAATCCAGGAGGAAGCAATATTGAGAACAACAAAATCAATAAGGAATCCAGGAAGAAGCAATATTGAGAACAACAAAATCAATAAGGAATCCAGGAAGAAGCAATATTGAGAACAACAACATCAAAAAGGAATCCAGGAAGAAGCAATACTGAGAACAACAAAATCAATAAGGAATCCAGGAAGAAGCAATATTGAGAACAACAAAATCAATAAGGAATCCAGGAAGAAGCAATATTGAGAACAACAAAATCAATAAGGAATCCAGGAAGAAGCAATATTGAGAACAACAAAATCAATAAGGAATCCAGGAAGAAGCAATATTGAGAACAACAAAATCAATAAGGAATCCAGGAAGAAGCAATATTGAGAACAACAAAATCAATAAGGAATCCAGGAAGAAGCAATATTGAGAACAAAATCAACAAGGAATCCAGGAAGAAGCAATATTGAGAAAAAAATCAACAAGGAATCCAGGAAGAAGCAATATTGAGAACAACAAAATCAATAAGGAATCCAGGAAGAAGCAATATTGAGAACAACAAAATCAATAAGAAATCCAGGAAGAAGCAATATTGAGAACAACAAAATCAATAAGGAATCCAGGAAGAAGCAAATATTGAGAACAACAAAATCAATAAGGATTCCAGGAAGAAGCAATATTGAGAACAACAAAATCAACAAGGAATCCAGGAAGAAGCAATATTGAGAACAACAAAATCAATAACGAATCCAGGAAGAAGCAATATTGAGAACAACAAAATCAATAAGGAATCCAGGAAGAAGCAATATTGAGAACAACAAAATCAATAAGGAATCCAGGAAGAAGCAATATTGAGAACAACAAAATGAATAAGGAATCCAGGAAGAAGCAATATTGAGAACAACAAAATGAATAAGGAATCCAGGAAGAAGCAATATTGAGAACAACAAAATCAATAAGGAATCCAGGAAGAAGCAATATAGAGAACAACCAAATCAATAAGAAATTCAGTATTTAGAACAACCAGTATAATCCAGTATATTCCAGAACCACCAAATCCCAACGTCTATACCACTTCATCTATCCTTCTTGTCAGCCCCTCATGCACCATCTGACATTCTTTCTTTGTCGCTATAAGTTCTTCTTTTTTTTGCCTTTGTGCTGCTTTCAGCCCCCCTATCATGTCCGTATTCTTCCCCACTTGCTCCCTTAATTCCTGCTGTCCCACTGTCAACTTCTCTACCTCCCGAGTCAATTCCTCTATACCCCCATGTAATCTGGCCATAATGCGACCTCCCCGCTCAACCTGCGCCTTATGTCCTCCCCCATTTCTTTTATTTATTTCTTCGACGCCACTCTCATTTTTTCCAATTGATTCTTTTGGATGTCCATTTTGTTTTCCAACCCCTTTTTCACCCCTTCCAATTCCCGGGTGGATTTGTCCCCCATGTCTTTCCTTTCCCGGTGGATTTGTCACTTTGGGCATCCATTTTTGCAGTCACTTTACCTATTTCTTCTCCCATATACACCCTGAGTTGCATCATAAAAAGGCCCATACCTATTGGCGCTGCGGGCTCGGCCGTCGCCGCCACGTGCGAGTCGCCGTCATTTTCTACACCTGCTGCCGGCCCCTCTTCACTTCTCCCTTCGTCTACCAGCTCTTCCTGTGGGTCCTGGGTTATCAATTCTACTTCTTCATCTACCCCCACCGGCATTCGACTGCCTTGGCTAGCCATGGTACGAATATAAATTTGGATCTTAAATTAAATTTCGTCCGCTCGCAATTTGGAGCCAATTCGTCCAAAAAACATTTGTTAGGGTTCCAAATCCCACTGCTGACACCAAATGTTATGGTTTTCCGCCGCCCTTCTTACCCTTACCAAGGGGGGATTAAGCCCCTTGTTCTTTCTGGGCCTGGCGTAACCGAGAGACTTGAAACGCCTCTTCCGGGCAAACGCAAGGTAGGGTTTCAGGACCAAGTCTCGCTTGTACCTAAATACCTGCGCCGCCATGGAAACGGGGAACCAAGCCTCGCACAAGCCACGTGTAATTTGAGTACACCGAGGGGATTGCGTACCACGTGGTCCGTGCAGTCACCGTTAAATATTGGACCCCGATTAGAGCGGTTTTACTTGTACCATGCTTAGTCAATGAGGAAATCACAAAAGCAGTAGAATCAAAGGAAGAAAACAGGTTTAATTATTATTCCCAATATTATGTACAATGATCAGTAGAAGCAGGGACACAGAGCAGAACTTAAGCAGTCTTATTCTTAAACCCAGACTCGGGCCCGTTCACACTCACACAGGGAATTGCAGGCAGGATGATGTTCAGGCCAAACGCGCCGACTTGGTCGTCCAGGAACGGCCCCGTCGGGCTCTCCTCGGTCACAGCACGTCCCGCGATGATGGCAAGCAGGCGGTGGAACGATCCTCGTAGAGCGTCTCCCAAACAAAAGCAGATGATGAGGCAGGAAGGCAAAGTACATGTCTCTCAGCATGGCTGGCAGTTCCACAGCGCGCTTTGCAACCAGCGCGCTATCACTCGTGTAACTCAATGCACTATAGCGGCTCGGCTTCAAGCTCAACCGAGCATCACTTTAATATGAGCGCGTATCTTGGTTCATGCACGTCTTTCTCCGATCTCGTATCTTTCAAGCTCTATGGCTGACCGCGCTCCTTCAACTCCTCCCTCAATGCCAACTCGCCGCCAACTGCTCGACTCGATGCTCAACTCCACGTACTGCTCGAACTGCCCCTGGTGGCTTTGCACAACGGCTTATATCGACACGCCCTGAGCCTTCTCGAACGTTCCAACCACGCCCTGTGACGCAGTGTTGCAGCCACTCCCTGTGAGCCATGATTGGCGGCTCGTGCTTACCGTCAGCTTCTTCGCCGCCCTATTTCGGTCCCGACCTGGCCCTCCAGGCCGGCCTCGTGTTAATTTGCGCCAAAAAGCCAAAGGCAACATAAAGAGGTGTAAGAGGCATGAGGCAATGGAAGTGGGATAAGGCAACGGAAGCATGAGAAGGACCTACTCTCATTACTCTACTAAACGCAAAACTAACACAGAAAAAGGACTATTTTCACAAATACTAAGAGATAACTGCACTATCGTGAGGCTACATGTTGTTTGTGTGACTAACTATGAGGGGGAAATTTAACCTTTATTATACAAAACTCAAAACCGCAACATTATTATGCAATGTTTATGATATTATGCAATGTTTATGATATTATGCAATGTTTATGATATTATGCAATGTTTATGATATTATGCAATGTTTATGATATTATGCAATGTTTATGATATTATGCAATGTTGATGATTTTATGCAATGTTGATGATATTCTGCAATGTTTATGATATTATGCAATGTTTATGATATTATGCAATGTTGATGATTTTATGCAATGTTTATGATATTATGCAATGTTGATGCTTTTATGCAATGTTTATGATATTATGCAATGTTGATGCTTTTTTTTTTTTTTTTTTTTTTTTTTTGTATACAAGATCGAGGCTCGTGAAAGAGCGAACATTAATCACACAGAAAGACAAACCGACACATAAAACATATAACATCGGGAGCGGTAGACAAGATGGGGAGAGAGGGGGAAGGACACAAACACAACATTTGAGAGCAGGGACCGAGAGACATGGAGACATCGAGAGATCTGAGAGAGGGCGAGGGCTTTGGGGGGGGGGGCATGGGAAGGGGGCGGTGGGAGAGGTATAAAACATATGGACACTGCCAGGACTTCCAGGAAAGAAGTTGGAATTTCAAACAAGGTGGATCTGGGGTGAATTAGCGGGGGTAGAAAAGATCAAGGTTTTGGATGGGGGAAGATAAGAGATGGTGGTGAACAGCTGTTTTAAAGACCTGGAGGGAGGAGTGGGATTGAAGGGAGTGAGGGAGTTTGTTCCAGAGGCGGGAGAAAAGAGGAAAGCAATCATGCATTGCTTTTATGCAATGTTTATGATATTATGCAATGTTTATGATATTATGCAATGTTTATGATATTATGCAATGTTTATGATATTATGCAATGTTTATGATGTTATGCAATGTTGATGATTTTATGCAATGTTTATGATATTATGCAATGTTTACGATATTATGCAATGTTGATGATATTATGCAATGTTGATGATATTATGCAATGTTGATGATTTTATGCAATGTTGATGATATTATGCAATGTTTATGATTTTATGCAATGTTTATGATTTAATGCCAAGTTTATGATTTCATGCAATGTTGATGATATTATGCAAAGTTTATGATATTTTGTAAAGTTTATGATATTTTGTAAAGTTTATGATATTTTGTATTGTTGATGATATTTTGTGATGTTGATATTTTGTAATGTTGATGATATTATGTAATGTTGATGATATTATGTAATGTTGATGATATTATGTAATGTTGATGCTATTTTGTAATGTTGATATTTTTTTGATGTTGATGATATTTTGTAATGTTGATGATATTATGTAATGTTGATGATATTATGTAATGTTGATGATATTATGTAATGTTGATGCTATTTTGTAATGTTGATATTTTTTTGATGTTGATGATATTTTGTAATGTTGATGATATTTTGGGATGTTGATATTTTGTAATGTTGATGATATTATGCAATGTTTACGATATTATGCAATGTTGATGATATTATGCAATGTTGATGATATTATGCAATGTTGATGATTTTATGCAATGTTGATGATATTATGCAATGTTTATGATTTTATGCAATGTTTATGATTTAATGCCAAGTTTATGATTTCATGCAATGTTGATGATATTATGCAAAGTTTATGATATTTTGTAAAGTTTATGATATTTTGTAAAGTTTATGATATTTTGTATTGTTGATGATATTTTGTGATGTTGATATTTTGTAATGTTGATGATATTATGTAATGTTGATGATATTATGTAATGTTGATGATATTATGTAATGTTGATGCTATTTTGTAATGTTGATATTTTTTTGATGTTGATGATATTTTGTAATGTTGATGATATTATGTAATGTTGATGATATTATGTAATGTTGATGATATTATGTAATGTTGATGCTATTTTGTAATGTTGATATTTTTTTGATGTTGATGATATTTTGTAATGTTGATGATATTTTGGGATGTTGATATTTTGTAATGTTGATGATATTATGTAATTTTGATGATATTATGTAATGTTGATGCTATTTTGTAATGTTGATGATATGTTGTAATGTTGATGATATTTTGTAATGTTGATGATATTATGTAATGTTGATGATATTTTGTAATGGCTGATCTTTCCTGGCTGTCATGGATTTCACACAAACTGACAACGTTTGTTAAATGCTTCCCAGTGAAGGACGTCGGAAGGGCTGCTGCTTTGGCCATCGTCTCTCACATCTGCTTCATCTTCTAAGTTGGAGGAACACCCACGCTCCTGGAACCTTGGCCAGACTGAGTGCCAGATACTCAAACCCAAAGACAGCTGGAGACATGGCTCCACTTGGGCTCTCCATCACCTCCCTGCCCAACCTCGACATTATTATATTTGTGGAGTAAATTCCAGCATCCTTTGGAGTGCTCTTGGAGCACTAATAACGCATGTACAAAGTTAGAGCAAAGCCAAGTGAAGCCTACCCGTGTCACTCATCCAAAAGAAGGTTGGAAACGTTGTCATGTCAATGTCAACAAAGCAGCCACCATGGCATCTACAAGCAGATGACACTATTTGCGCATTGCAACTTGTGAAAATACCTTTCCCGGTAAATGCCAGGTCAAACCATTCACAATTCAACAATAGCATCCATTAATTTATCTAACCTTCATTAAATGAACACTTTATTCTTCCACCTCCTCTTCCTTCTTCCTCTTCTTTAACTCGAATCGCACTGTAATTTGAGCTCTTGTGACATGGTTCGAAAGAGTTTGTCATTTCAAAGAAGATCCTTCTCTCCTTGCTTCTTCTCCAAATGTTGCATTGTAATTTGGAACTTACACTTCTGGTATCATGTTTTGAACATTGTATTTTATTTTCAAAAATATACGCAGTGTACTGTATGTATTGTTTGTGATTTTTAGACAGTCTTAGATCCTCCCATGCAGATTTGGGTTAGATATTTCGTAGTACATTGGTTAATTAAATGTCCGATGTTTCTGTGGTTATATATGCGTTGCATATTTATTAGATAGATGGTCCTGTTCCCCTTCAATATTGCGTTTCTAACCCCTACAGCCAATCGTGTTGAATGTTTTTCTCATCTGTCTCATCGCCCAAACTCCCGTGTAACAGACCCGTAAATTCTGAGTCATTTCTCGTCCAAAACCGGATCAGGAATGTCACAACCACCACAGCTGGCACCAATCTGGAAGAGAGCACAATCACCTGGTGTTGGCTTAGCGGTTAGGGTGCCGGCTTGGGATCCTAGGATCCTGGGTTTGAATCCCGGTCGATTGCTGAATGAACGCCACGGGGGTGGAATCAGCCTGTCATCCTTCCGAGGTTGGCAAATTGAGTACAAGCTCACTGGTAATTCCCTGTGTCGCAATAGGGGACTAACAGGGTTGGCGGCAGGAAGGGCATCCGACCATAAAACATTGCTTCAAAAAGGGGACCGCGGTGCCTGAAAAAGGCCAACCCCTGCTCTGCGTAGGAAAATGGCCTCTAAAGGTGGTTCTTCATCCCATAAGTCTGGAACCATAGGGCAAAATAACTGATTCATGGGGTTTTCATTTAAGAATGACGTTTCCATGATTTTTTTCATTTCTTGCAGGTGTGCATGATGTCTCTGAGCAAGAATATATGAATGAATGATCGTTTTAAGGCCATTATCCCCGCTAGAGCAGGGGTTAGCCTTGCGGGGCCCATGACAATCATGGTTCCCTGTTTGAGGCTTTTTTTATTTATGGCCAGATGCCCTTCCTTCCTTCCGAGCAAGGAAGAACGCATTCAGGTAATCCTGCTCATAGGAAATCGGAGTCATAAGGAGATCGCTGAGGAATTCAACAGATTGCATCCAGACCCCAAGCCGATTACGCAGAGCTGTGTCGGAAAACTGGTAGTAAAGTTCAGGGAACGGGATCCAGAGGAGATAAACCATGCAGTGGACCTCCAAGGACATCCACCGATGTCCACACAGCTCCCATCGTCACTCATTTCACGAAAAGCCCCAAAAGGTCTATTTGGCGGTTGTCTACTAAAAAAACAGAAGTGTCGAAAAGCAGTATCCCATTGCATTCAAGCACACAAAAGGCATCCTTACAAACTTCAAATCATGCAGAAATTAAGCGAAGATGATCCGGACTGAAGGATGGAATTTGTGAATGGGCTACGGAACAATGAACTCAAAATTCCGATTTCCTATCCACCGTTCTGTTCAGTGATGAGGCTGTTTTTTAAGCAAATGGTGAGGTGAACCGACAGAACACCCACTACTGGTCACAAGACAACCCACACTGGTTTACTGCTTCAAAGGAACAAGGTGCTGCTCATGTTATGGTGTGGTGTGGCATTTGGAAAGACCGCATCATAGGCACCTTCTTTTTTGATGGCACAGTCACATGAAACGCCTTCTTGTGTATGCTCAACGAGGAAGCATTCCCCAGTATCTTGAACGCAGATGGGGATTTCCCAACATGGTTCCAACAGGTTGGCGCTCCTACCCATTACAGCATCTGCGTAAGAGAGTGGCTGAACCAGCAATTCCTTGGTCATTGGATAAGACATCATGGCTTGGGCTTGCATGGCTGCCTCTGGAACTGGCTTTCTCATCTTTATTGATGATGTAACTGATGATGACAAAAGCAGAATGAATTTGGAAGTGTACAGAAACATTTTGTCTGCCAATGTACAAGAAAATGTCTCCAAACTCATCGAGTGGTGCTTCGCCATGCAGCAACACAATGACCCAAAACACCCTGCCAACGGAACCAAGGCGTTCATCAAGGGAGAAAGTGTAAGGGTTTAGACTGGCCAAGTCATTCTCCTGATTTAAATCCAATGGAGCGTTTCACTTGCTGAAGAGGAGACGAAAGTCAGAAACCCCACAAAACAAACAACAACTGAAAATGGCTGCAGTGAAGCCCTGGCAAAGCATCTCAAAGGAATGTATCACGAGTTTGGAAATGTCAATGAGTCAGTCTCGATGCAGATATTGGATGCAAGAGATATGCAACAAATACTAACTATTATATTACTTTAATTTACTTTAAGTTCATTTGTTCCAATACTTATATGCTTGCCTAAGATGGGGTAACTGAACATAAAAAGTGTTATTGTTCTGAAATTGTAAAACATATATGAATAGAAATAACAAGAAACAAAAGCTGACCTTCTGTACTCTTGCCTCATATTCATCTTTTTATCTCAAATCTAAATTTCTTGAGTGTATAGCAATAATAACAAATTTGACTTCACTCTTCCAATACTTATGAAGGGCACTGTATGTATGAGAGAGGGTTCAATTCCGAAGGATTGGAGGACAGGGTTAATTGTGCCGATATGGAAGCGGAAGGGTGATGTTCAAGATGCGAGGAAGTACAGGGACATTGCACTCCTTAGTCATGTCATGAAGGTGCTGGAGAGCGTTCTGGACTGGAGGATAAAGAAGAGTGTAGAGATGGAGATCTGAGAAGAGCAGCAGGGATTTACAAAGGGTATTCGGACGATGGACATGATGTTTACACTGAGACCGCTGGGGGAGAAGAGGTTGGAAGTACGAGGTGAAATGGCATGGGGATTTGTGAACCTGGAGAAGGCAGACGACAATATCCCAAGAGAGATGGTGATGACGAAATTGAGATGGATGGGAGTGTTGGAAGCATACGTTAGGTTGGTGGAGGGGATGTACAAGGGAACAAAGGGAATAGTTTTGGTTTGTCCTTGATTGTCGGAGGAGTTCAGTGTGAACATCCGTTTGAGGCAGGGAAGCGCTCTCAGCCCACTCTTGTTTATCATGGTGATGGAACTGGTAAGCAGGAAGGTAAACATGAGGGATATTCTGGGAAGAATGTTGTATGCAGATGATCTGGCTGTTGTGGTGGAGAGTGGGTGTGAGATGCAGGAAGTACTGGGGGAGTGGAAGAAGGCATTTGCAAAACATGGCTGAAGATGAATATGGAGAAGACTGAGGTGATGTGGGTCGGGCAGCAAAGATAAGAAATTAATATCAAGTTAGAGGGTAAGGATAGCACACAAGGAAATAGAGTGGAGTATCTGGAGGTGCGGGAGGGGGAGTGACCAGGGATGGTAAGTCTGAGGCAGAAGTGCGGAGGAGGATTCAGGTGGGTGGGAATGCATGGAGGAGGGTGGAGGGTGGGATGGCAGAAATAAAGATTTCAAGGAGATTGAATAGAAAGGTTTTGATGTCATGCGTAATGCCAGCCTGCCTTTATGTCTGGAGATGGTGTTACTGACAGAGAGACAGCAGAGGCTGCAGGTTTGCAAGAACAACTGGGTCAGGAGGATTGCGGGAGTGAAGAGGGTGGACAGAAGGGGAATGTATGAACTGAAGGAGGACATTGGAGTGTCGATGAGCTTGACGGGGAGATTGGTGAAATGCCGGCTGAGATGGGCTGGACATTTGGCGCGGATGGGGGAAGAGAGAATGGCAAAGAGAGCGGATCGGTTTTGGATGACCCAAGATGCATGACCAAGACATGGAAGAGCCGCAGATAAGACCGTGGCACGACAGGTTGCTTAGCATCTTTCCCTTCCACCAGTACAAGGGGGAGGGGTAAGTTAGCTACACAAAATTGCTCCAGGTATAACTACACTATGGAAACCTATGTGTTGGATGTGACTCCCCAGGGTTCTCCAAAACCATAACTATACATACATACATACATACATACATACAAACATACATACATACATACACACTGGGTGGCCCATTTATCTATCCACAATTTTGAACCCCTATATTGTTAAATAGGTACGGTAGCCTATGTATATTGAACATTGGCACCTTTTGATAATTGTGGTAGAAAATGATAACATGTACTGGGCACAAAACTTACATACGTGTATCAGACATCTTGGCCAGGTAACTACAACAGATTTTATGTTTGTTTCTGAAATGTTCTCTTGAAGCGTTCACACAAAGGTTCTCCTTCGTTTCCTGCTCAGCAGCATCAGGAATGATGTATATGGCGAGTCCCCAAGAGGGCAGGAAAAGACTGTCAGATTAATCACCCACACCCCAAATTCCTGAGGCGTTCTGTTTGGCAGAATTCCAATGTGGATCCTTGCATAGCAGTCTGACGAATTCCTGAATAGTCTGACAAATAAGAAAAATCTGTCGGAAAATTCATGCATCATTATGCGTGATGACAGGATAGCTCAAAGGTAGGAATACTCGCCTTTGAGATGTCTGGTTTGATTTCTCACCGGACAGTGCAGTGAGGCTGGTGCTTTGCGAGCTGCGTATTGCATCAACGGGTATGCCGTCATTTGAAGAGGGCAATAGATGGTATTAAGCCGGCTGTTCAATCTGCAGCATTCACTCGTGGGTGTTAAAGATCCTGTGGTGCCTTTCAAAAAGAGTAGGCCTCCAAGTGGTACCTTGGACAATTTCCAATTTCCTCCCCAAACACAAAAAGGGCAATTGTAGCATAAAGGATCCGAACAGCAAACCAAGTGAACGATTAACCCCCGCCCAAAGTTGAATTTGCTATTCTAATAAATTGATAAATCGGATAACGTAACGATTCTGATTTCCGCTTTTGTAGCTCACCACCAAGAGACCTTTTCTTTATGTAAAATCGAAACTCATGGTGACCTCACATTTGCACACAAAGTGAAACAACATTGGTTAACAAGACAAACAAGGGAATGAATGAGCAGGAAAGGAGGAGAGAGAGGGGAGAGGAAACAAAGCCAACAGGAAATGGTAAGGAGAGGACAGTCTGCATCAGAGAAACGGACAACCTAACAAGTAATATTGTGTGGTGTGCAGTGTGAGTAATTCCAGCATGGTGCGAAACTAGAGGCAGTGAGAGAGCGGCGTGGTTGAGCACGGATGCAAGCAGTGTTACCAAGGATAAGCGGAGGGCATGTATTAGGTATAAAAAGTGGAACGGTACTCAGCAGAGCGCACACCTCCACCAGGTTGAACAGATTACATTTTGTATCCCACTGATAGCCTGGTGTTGGCTTAGCGGTTAGGGTGCCGGCTTGGGATACTAGGATCCTGGGTTCGAATATAGGTCGATCGCTGAATTAACAACCCCAGGGGGGTTGACTCAGCCTGTCATCCTTCCGAGGTCGGCAAATTGAGTACCATCTTGCTGGGATGAATGACCACGTCGTGTACCCCGGCTTAGAATAGGTACACCGAATCCCTGCGCATCGAAAGAGGTGACCAAGGGTTGGCGTCAGGAAGGGCATCCGGCCATAAAAAACATTGCCTCAAACAGGGAACCATGATTGTCATGGGGCCCGCAAGGCTAACCCCCCCCCCTTAGGAAAATGGCCTTAAAACGATCATTCTTTTATTCATTTCATTCATTGATAGGCCGGATCTGGATTCAGACCTGAACCAAAATCGAATCGGCTTGTTCTTGTCACCTACACAACTCATCCACCTAGTTTTGTCATAATCCGTCCATAACTCTGAGATATCGTGCTTTTTATCGTTTTTTGCCCCATCTCTCAATGGTGAAAAAATCCTTTTAAATATTCCAGTATCCAGATCTGGATATTCACCAAAACCTAATCAATTCCTCCTTTTGTCACACACGCAACCTCCCCACCAAGTTTTGTCTGAATCCGTCCACAACGTTTTGAGATATCCAGCTCACAGACAGACAGACAGGCAAAAGCATTGAACGTTCCGACAGATTTTTCTTATTTGTCAGACTATTCAGGAATTCGTTAGACTGCCATGCAAGGATCCAGAGTGGAATTCTGCCAAACAGAACATCTCACTAATTTGGAAGGAGAGTGATTAATCTGACAGTGTTTTCCTGCCTTCTTGAGGACTTGCCAAAGACATCATTCCTGCAACAGGGTGAAAATGTAACCTCCGTCCACCTTCGGTGGCGGAGGTAATAAAAGGTCTGGAGTCCGATTGATATCAGCATAGGAGTACTGTAAGCAGAGGCTAGATAAGAAAATGACTAGTCACGCCAAAATAGAGTGTGACAACATGACTAATAATATCAAGCTTAATAGTATGGCACTCTTTAGTATGTATATCAGGGGTAAAGAACAGGTTAAGAGAAGTGTGGGCCTCTTGAGGAATAGTATAGGAACACTTGTTTGTGATGAAAGGGAGATCCAGATTTATTAAATGTTTTTTTTTTGGCTTCAACATTTACACAAGAACAGTCAGGGGATTTGCCAATAGCTGAGAGTATCTATCTCTGAGGTGAAAAGGGCCAAGATGTTATGTTAAGAGTAGGAGATCCAAGTAGAAGTAGGGGACGTGTATAAACAGCTAGAAAAGATGATGAACTTCCGGGGCCAGATAATATGAATCCAAGAATATTGAGGGAGGTGACAGAACAGATAAGGCTTAATGTTAACCAATATTTTCAACAACGCATTAAAGTCGGGACAGGTACAAGCGCATTGGAGAGTAGCAAATGCAACACCACAAATTAAACTACATATCTGCGATCACAAAGCGATCGCCAAGAGTACATCCCCCACCCCCTGCGCCGACTGGCAGAGGCTTACCCTCGGCTATCGCCACTCGCCAGCGACTTACCCTCGGCTATCGACAGCGACTTGCCCTCGGCTACCGCCAGCGACTTACCCTCGGCTATCGCCAGCGACTTCCCCTCGGCTATCGCCAGAGACTTGCCCTCGGCTATCGCCTGCGACTTACCCTCGGCTACCGCCAGCGACTTACCCTCGGCTATCGCCAGAGACTTGCCCTCGGCTACCGCCAGTGACTTGCCCTCGGCTACCGCCAGCGGCTTGCCCTCGGCTACCGCCTGCGACTTACCCTCGGCTATCGCCAGAGACTTACCCTCGGCTACCGCCAGCGACTTACCCTCGGCTATCGCCAGAGACTTGCCCTCGGCTACTGTCAGCCACTTACCCTCGGCTACCGCCAGTGATTTGCCCTCGGCTATCGCCAGTGACTTACCCTCGGCTATCGCCAGCGACTTACCCTCAGCTATCGCCAGGGACTTACCCTCAGCTATCGCCAGCGACATACCCTCGGCTATCGCCAGGGACTTACCCTCGGCTATCGCCAGCGACTTACCCTCGGCTATCGCCAGCGACTTACCCTCGACTATCGCCAGGGACTTACCCTCGGCTATCGCCAGCGACTTACCCTCGGCTATCGCCAGCGACTTACCCTCGGCTACCGCCAGCGACTTACCCTCGGCTATCGCCAGTGACTTACCGTCGGCTATCGCCAGCGACTTACCCTCGGCTATCGCCAGGCACTTACCCTCGGCTATCGCCAGGGACTTACCCTCGGCTATCGCCAGCGACTTACCCTCGGCTATCGCCAGGGACTTACCCTCGGCTATCGCCAGGGACTTACCCTGGGCTATCGCCAGCGACTTACCCTCGGCTATCGCCAGCGACTTACCCTCGGCTATCGCCAGCGACTTATCCTCGGCTACCGCCAGCGACTTACCCTCGGCTATCACCAGGGACGTCCCCTCGGCTATCGCCAGCGACTTACCCTCGGCTATCGCCAGCGACCTACCCTCGGCTATCGCCAGGGACGTCCCCTCGGCTATCGCCAGCGACTTACCTTCGGCTATCGCCAGGGACTTACCCTCGGCTATCGCCAGCGACCTACCCTCGGCTATCGCCAGGGACTTACCCTCGGCTATCGCCAGTGACTTACCCTCGGCTATCGCCAGCGACTTACCCTCGGCTATCGCCAGAGACTTGCCCTCGGCTACTGTCAGCCACTTACCCTCGGCTATCGCCAGTGACTTACCCTCGGCTATCGCCAGCGACTTACCCTCAGCTATCGCCAGGGACTTACCCTCGGCTATCGCCAGCGACATACCCTCGGCTATCGCCAGGGACTTACCCTCGGCTATCGCCAGCGACTTACCCTCGGCTATCGCCAGCGACTTACCCTCGACTATCGCCAGGGACTTACCCTCGGCTATCGCCAGCGACTTACCCTCGGCTATCGCCAGCGACTTACCCTCGGCTACCGCCAGCGACTTACCCTCGGCTATCGCCAGTGACTTACCGTCGGCTATCGCCAGCGACTTACCCTCGGCTATCGCCAGGCACTTACCCTCGGCTATCGCCAGGGACTTACCCTCGGCTATCGCCAGCGACTTACCCTCGGCTATCGCCAGGGACTTACCCTCGGCTATCGCCAGGGACTTACCCTCGGCTATCGCCAGCGACTTACCCTCAGCTATCGCCAGAGACTTACCCTCGGCTATCGCCAGCGACTTATCCTCGGCTACCGCCAGCGACTTACCCTCGGCTATCACCAGGGACGTCCCCTCGGCTATCGCCAGCGACTTACCCTCGGCTATCGCCAGCGACTTACCCTCGGCTATCGCCAGGGACGTCCCCTCGGCTATCGCCAGCGACTTACCCTCGGCTATCGCCAGGGACTTACCCTCGGCTATCGCCAGCGACTTACCCTCGGCTATCGCCAGGGACTTACCCTCGGCTATCGCCAGCGACTTACCCTCGGCTATCGCCAGCGACTTACCCTCGGCTATCGCCAGCGACTTACCCTCGGCTATCGCCAGCGACTTACCCTCGGCTATCGCCAGCGACTTACCCTCGGCTATCGCCAGGCACTTTCCCCCAGCTATCACCAGGGACTTACCCTCGGCTATCGCCAGGGACTTACCCTCAGCTATCGCCAGGTACTTACCCTCGGCTATCGCCAGCGACCTACCCTCGGCTATCGCCAGGGACGTCCCCTCGGCTATCGCCAGCGACTTACCTTCTGCTATCGCCAGGGACTTACCCTCGGCTATCGCCAGCGACCTACCCTCGGCTATCGCCAGGGACTTACCCTCGGCTATCGCCAGTGACTTACCCTCGGCTATCGCCAGCGACTTACCCTCGGCTATCGCCAGAGACTTGCCCTCGGCTACTGTCAGCCACTTACCCTCGGCTACCGCCAGTGATTTGCCCTCGGCTATCGCCAGTGACTTACCCTCGGCTATCGCCAGTGACTTACCCTCGGCTATCGCCAGCGACTTACCCTCAGCTATCGCCAGGGACTTACCCTCGGCTATCGCCAGCGACATACCCTCGGCTATCGCCAGGGACTTACCCTCGGCTATCGCCAGCGACTTACCCTCGGCTATCGCCAGCGACTTACCCTCGACTATCGCCAGGGACTTACCCTCGGCTATCGCCAGCGACTTACCCTCGGCTATCGCCAGCGACTTACCCTCGGCTACCGCCAGCGACTTACCCTCGGCTATCGCCAGTGACTTACCGTCGGCTATCGCCAGCGACTTACCCTCGGCTATCGCCAGGGACTTACCCTCGGCTATCGCCAGCGACTTACCCTCGGCTATCGCCAGGGACTTACCCTCGGCTATCGCCAGGGACTTACCCTCGGCTATCGCCAGCGACTTACCCTCAGCTATCGCCAGCGACTTACCCTCGGCTATCGCCAGCGACTTATCCTCGGCTACCGCCAGCGACTTACCCTCGGCTATCACCAGGGACGTCCCCTCGGCTATCGCCAGCGACTTACCCTCGGCTATCGCCAGCGACTTACCCTCGGCTATCGCCAGGGACGTCCCCTCGGCTATCGCCAGCGACTTACCCTCGGCTATCGCCAGGGACTTACCCTCGGCTATCGCCAGCGACTTACCCTCGGCTATCGCCAGGGACTTACCCTCGGCTATCGCCAGCGACTTACCCTCGGCTATCGCCAGCGACTTACCCTCGGCTATCGCCAGCGACTTACCCTCGGCTATCGCCAGCGACTTACCCTCGGCTATCGCCAGCGACTTACCCTCGGCTATCGCCAGGCACTTTCCCCCAGCTATCACCAGGGACTTACCCTCGGCTATCACCAGGGACTTACCCTCGGCTATCGCCAGGGACTTACCCTCGGCTATCGCCAGGTACTTACCCTCGGCTATCGCCAGTGACTTACCCTCGGCTATCGCCAGCGACTTATCCTTGGCTACCGCCAGCGACTTACCCTCGGCTACCGCCAGCGACTTACCCTCGGCTATCGCCAGCTACTTACCCTCGGCTATCGCCAGCGACTTACCCTCGGCTACCGCCAGCGACTTACCCTCAGTTACCGCCAGCGACTAACCCTCGGCTATCGCCAGCGACTTACCCTCGGCTATCGCCAGGGACTTACCCTCGGCTATCGCCAGCGACTTACCCTCGGCTATCGCCAGGGACTTACCCTCGGCTATCGCCAGCGACTTACCCTCGGCTACCGCCAGCGACTTTCCCTCGGCTACCGCCAGTGACTTACCCTCGGCTACCGCCAGGGACTTACCCTCGGCTACCGCCAGTGACTTACCCTCGGCCAGTGATCCAATGATGGTCATATGTTGTTCGGACCACCATACCACCTTGGCCTTCAACATTTAGGGATAGAGTGATATAAAGAAAATGTGTCCCCACATAAAATCAATCCATAAACTCACATCATGTAAAGTGAGGAAAACTATTCTAGTTATGATCATAAAGGTGTTTTTGTAAATTAGGTCACAATTTGAACAAGCGTTACGCCTAGATCCCCCGTCGGTGAAGTGATGCGAGTTGACAAAGTGGAAGAGGCAAGGCGGCCATCTTGGAATTTGACGTGGCGACCCAATTGTCAATGGCGTTCTTCCTTATGCATCGATACACCCACACACCAGAATATAAGTTGGTACTTCGCTTATTTTTCAAGATATTTCGCTCACAAGGTTCAGACATATATATGGTGGCGGCCATCTTGGAATTTGACGTGGCGACCGAATTTTCAATAGGGTTCTTCCTTATGCCGAGATACACCCACACACCCAATTAGAAGATGGTACTTCGCTTATTTTTCAAGATATTTCGCTCACAAGGTTCAGACATATATATGGTGGCGGCCATCTCGGATTTTGACGTGGCGACCGAATTTTCAATAGGGTTCTTCCTTATGCCGAGATACACCCACACACCCAATTAGAAGTTGGTACTTCGCTTATTTTTCACGATATTTCGCTCACAAGGTTCAGACATATATATGGTGGCGGCCATCTTGGATTTTGACGTGGCGACCGAATTTTCAATAGGTTCCTTCCTTATGCCGAGATACACCCACACACCCAATTAGAAGTTGGTACTTCGCTTATTTTTCACGATATTTGGCTCACAATGTTCAGACATATATATGGTGGCGGCCATCTTGGTTTTGACGTGGCGACCCAATTTTGAAAAGCTTTCTTCCTTATGCCTCGATACACCCACACACCAGATTATAAGTTGGTACTTTTCTTATTTTTCACGATATTTCACTTACAAGGTTCAGACAATATATGGTGGCGGCCATCTTGGATTTTGACGTGGCGACCCAATTTTCAATAGCGTTCTTCCTTATGCCGAGATACACCCACACACCGAATTAGAAGTTGGTACTTCGCTTATTTTTCAAGATATTTAGCTCACAATGTTCAGACATATATATGGTGGCGGCCATCTTGGATTTTGACGTGGCGACCCAATTTTAAATAGGTTTCTTCCTTATGCCTAGATACATCCACACACCAAATTAGAAGTTGGTACTTCGCTTATTTTTCAAGATATTCAGCTCACAATGTTCAGACATATATATGGTGGCGGCCATCTTGGATTTTGACGTGGCGACCCAATTTTCAATAGGGTTCTTCCTTATGTCTAGATACACCCACACACCAGATTAGAAGTTGGTACTTCGCTTATTTTTCAAGATATTCAGCTCACAAGGTTCAGCCTCGATCTTGTATACAAAAAAAAAAAAAAAAAAAAAAAGACATACACGGCATCAGACATACATGGCGGCGGCCATCTTGGATTTTGACGTGGGTTGCACCCACACACCAAATTCGAATGCGGTCCTTCGCTTACGCACGCACGCATGCCTGCACGGATGCACGCACGCCCGCATGGACGCACGCACGCACGGACGGACGGACGGACACACGGACGGAGGGGAAAACCATAGTCCCCCTTTCGCTCCGCGGTGCGACGGGGGACAAAAAGCCAGGTAAAGGACAGAAATGAAATATCAGGTGCACAACTTCAGTGCAGATACAGTGTCATAATGGATGAACATCTTGGAAGGCAAAGTGGTCTTTGAGATTCCACATTGGCAAAAATGAGCGATGACAAAAAAAAAAAAACGTGTTATTTTATTCAGACCACCATTTGACCTTGACCTTTAACCTGGAGGGTTATGATGTAAATTCAGAGTAAATATGCCTTACTCCAGACCTAGGGCCTAGGCTCGTTAGAGAGGGCAATTTTCTTCCGATCGCACAAACCTTATTCAAGTTATGGTGGAAAATGTTTAAATGTCTCCAATTACATCATGACCTTAAAAATAAGGTCAAGGTCAAAAAAACTGTCAACCCCTCATACTTTCTATTTCCATTGTTGATGCAAATGCAATTCCAAAAGTCCCAGCCGGTCCAGGGAGGACCAGGGAGGAATAAATGATCCAGGGAAGAATTAAAGAATGATAGACATGTTACTTTGACTTCAACTGTGAGGGAGATGTTGGAGACGTTAATTAAGGAATGGATACGGAACAATTGAAATAAAATCAAGGTAATTAAAGGTAGTCAGCACGGAATTACTGAAGGGAGATCATGTTTAACAAATTTATTGGAGTTCTATTCCACAGTTTCTCATTGAATGGATGGGGGGAGTGCAGTGGATGTGGGTTATCTCGACTTTCAAAACGCATTTCATGAAGTATCACAGAGAAGGTAGTCGACTAAGGTCAGGCAACTAACTGGATTGGGAAATGGATTAATGATTTAAATAAAAGAGTGCCTGAGTGGGAGGATGTCAGTAGACGGGAACTTCAGGAATCAGTTATCGGAGCGTTATTATTCATAATTTATATCAGTGATTTGGAAAATGGGGTGAACATTAGGCTTTGCAAATCTGCAGATGAAACTCAGCTTGCAGGTAACGTAGACAGCAGAGAGGGAGGTGATCAGATTCAGGAGAGCATTGATGCCTTCATAGATCGGGCAGAAGATTGGCAGATTTGTTCAACACAAGGAAATGTAAGGCACTAGGGTTGGGAAAGAATAACCAAAACAAGTACAGATACATTCAAAGTACACCCACTCAAGCCAAAAATATAAATAAATAACGTCCTCCAGCGCGGCACGTAGAGACAGTATTGGGAGGGAGAGATGTACACTAATTGATTGATTAATTGCATCATTAAAATCAATCGTGATTATAAAATAATTTCTTAATTGGCCAATAGCAAACCTCAACCACCAGCGTTTCATCAGAAGCTGCAACTTTTCGAAATTAATTAAATAAGTAATTCATCAAAAAATAAATAAATAAATAATTGATTGATTGACTAATCAATCAATAATAAATCGATTAATTGATTAATCAATAAATCAAAAATCTCCTTTATAATTAAATCACGCGGTCATTGTCGTGTCCGCATATCAGCTTCCTATCTCAAAAGGTGCCTGAGATATTGCCCAGATGAGAAAGGAAATAAGTAAGTACTTTATTAATCGATACTAATTAATCAATGAATTAATTGATGAATCAAAAAAACAAAAAAATACCGTTTTTGCCAAAGGACTTGCTCACTGTTGTGGCAAAATGTCAGCTTCCTAGCTCAAAGGATGGCTGAGATATCGCCTGGACAAACAAACAAGGAATAAAACAAACCGGAGTGAAAACCGAGTACTCCCTTTGAGCGCACGACATTGCCGAGCCCCCTTCGGTGCCCGGCAATGACGTCATGCAGCGCCTGGAGATGGCATAGGAAAGGAGCGTGGGGATTATATAATGGAAGGGGCAGTCTTGGGGCATGTCGCACAGGAGAAGGATGTGAGGGTGCTATTATGTTATGGGTAGGGGAGAAGGATCGTAAGCAAATAGTGTGAGGCAGTTCTAAGTAGAGCAAGCAGGGTTTTATGTAGAGCCAGCAGGGACTATGATACACCCTCCAACCACAATCCACTAACATGTGGTGCCTGATTATGATTATGGTACACCCTCCAACCACAATCCGCCAACATGTGGTGGCCGAGTATGACAATGATACACCCTCCAACCACAATCCACTAACATGTGGTGCCTGATTATGATTATGGTACACCCTCCAACAACAATCCACTAACATGTGGTGCCTGATTATGATTATGGTACACCCTCCAACAACAATCCACTAGCATGTGGTGGCAGAGTATGACGATGATACACCCTCCAACAACAATCCACTAGCATGTGGTGCCTGATTATGATTATGGTACACCCTCCAACAACAATCCACTAACATGTGGTGACAGAGTATGACGATGATATACCCTCCAACCACAATCCACCAACATGTGGTGGCAGATTACGACGATGGTACACCCTCCAACAACAATCCACTAACATGTGGTGGCAGAGTATGACAATGATACACCCTCCAACCACAATCCACTAACATGTGGTGGCATATTACGACGATGGTACACCCTCCAACCACAATCCGCCAACATGTGGTGGCCGAGTATGACGATGATACACCCTCAAACCACAATCCACCAACATGTGGTGGCCGAGTATGACGATGATACACCCTCAAACCACAATCCACCAACATGTGGTGGCAGATTACGACGATGGTACACCCTCCAAGCACAATCCGCCAACATGTGGTGGCCGAGTATGACGATGATACACCCTCCAACCACAATCCACCAACATGTGGTGGCAGAGTATGGCGATGGTACACCCTCCAACCACAATCCCCCAACATGTGGTGGCAGATTACGACGATGATACACCCTCCAACCACAATCCACCAACATGTGGTGGCCAAGTTTGACGATGATACACCCTCCAACCACAATCCACCAACATGTGGTGGCCAAGTATGACAATGATACACCCTCCAACCACAATCCACCAACATGTGGTGGCCAAGTATGACGATGATACACCCTCCAACCACAATCCACCAACATGTGGTGGCCAAGTATGACGATGATACACCCTCCAACCACAATCCACCAAACATGTGGTGGCCAAGTATGACGATGATACACCCTCCAACCACAATCCACCAACATGTGGTGGCCAAGTATGACGATGATACACCCTCCAACCACAATCCACCAACATGTGGTGGCCAAGTATGACGATGATACACCCTCGTAATCTGCAGTAGGTTACCAAACTGACGGCTGAGTTTACGTGTGGATGTAATTCCCTTGAAGATGATCACAGGTAAGGACACCTGGCAGGTGCAGCCAACACAAACAATTTCCCATGTTGAGCCACTAATCGTCGATGGTCACCGAAATATCCAATTAATTTGGTACTTTTGAAGACAGCGTTTTCACCATTACCAGACACCTGAGCATACCCAAGGTCTCAGTTCACTCTACTCTCGTGACCTGGAATGGTCACTCCACTGTGACCTTGATTATCTGGAATGCCAAGGGAATCCTCCTGATTAACCATATGCCTGATAAAAGTAAAATCACAGGAAGGGCATTGCACCAGGCTCGTGCAAAAAGTGTCACACTATATGCCAAGGACAACACCAAGGAGTGCACTCTTCCTTCAAGACAATGCACCTGTGTTGCGCAGACCACCATTCATGACCGTGACTTCACGCAGTTTGATCATCAGCCCCCGCCCCCCCCCCCCCCACCCCAACGCACACCCCTCACCTCGTCCAATCCAATTCTGTACGTAGCCGACAAGGAACTGTAACCTAGTTCAACATTTGAAGTTCCACCTGTGGTTACTAACTGGTTCACCGACCCCCAAAACGCGTCTGAAGGAACAATCCAAAACTTAGATTTTACTGAAATAAGTTTGACAAACAATCAGAACAAGTGGTTTAGAGTCAAGGGAACTTATATTTGACTAATATTGTGGAGTTGGAGTATCTTGGAGTGCTGTGAGTACTTTGTTTTTAGAACATTGTAAAACGCCCTTCCTATAACAAAACAATGCACAGGTATAAGCTTCAGTGATCCTGAAGGTTCCAATTTTGGCTTGCTAAGAATGGTGCTTCGGATATCAAATCCTTCCTCTTCTCCAATGGCTTGATCTCCGATCATCAATTTGGATTCAGACCAGGTCATTCTACTCTGGACATGCTGCTTCTGCTGTCTCAACAATGGATGGAGGTCCTCAATGCCAAACAGGAAATCAGAGCTGTCTCACTTGACATATCACGTGCCTTCGATACGGTCTGGCACCCCGCTCTGCTCACCAAACACTCCTCCTTTGGTATCCATGGAAATCTCCATGCATGGATTGTGGACTTCCTCTCTGGTCGTAGACAACGTGTGGCCCTGAATGGATTTCTCTCATCTCCCCTACCTGTTCTGGCTGGAGTTCCCCCAAGGTAGTGTTCTGGGCCCTGTGCTTTTTCTGGTCTTTATCAATGATCTCTCCGACTCTCTGGAAAATCCTCTCTATCTATTTGCTGATGACTCCACTCTCTGCCGCTCCATTCCTCATCCCTCAGATCGGCAGTCTGCAGCCTCCTCACTCTCTGAAGACCTGGACAAAATCACAGACAAGTCAAACAAGTGGAACATGTCTTTCAATCCTGACAAATCTCACACTCCTACTATGTCTCTCCGAAAAGATCGACTGAACAACCCTCCCATCTACGTTCTCAAAAATCCTCTCCAAGAAGTTCTGTCGCTCAAGCTTTTGGGTCTCACTATCTGCCATGATCTTTCTTGGGAAAAACACATTTCCAAGCTGGCCTCCAAACCCAGTCGCCGACTGGGCATCCTCCGTCATGCGAAGTCCTTCCTCGGCACACCTGAGCTCCTCACCACATACAAGGCTTTCATCCGCAGCTCAATGGAATACTGTTCCCCCCTCTGGGCTGGTGCTCCTGCCTCACACCTAGCTCGGCTTCACGCTGTTGAAACCAAAGCTTTCCGAATCATTGGAATCTCCCGTGACGAAGCTATCTCCGAGGGCCTTTCACTCACTCACCGCAGACAGGTAGGTGGTCTTCCTGTCTTCTACCGACTCCTCTCCGGCCTTGCTCCCCCAGCTCTCTCTGTGCTTTGTCCCCCAAATATTCCTATAGGTCGCCCAAGATCTGCCACCACCCCTCTGATGGTTAAACTGCCGAAATCTCGGCTCTCTGCTCACCTTCACTCTTTCATTCCTCTTTTCTCCCGCCTCTGGAACAAACTCCCACACTCCCTTCAATCCCACTCCTCCCTCCAGGTCTTTAAAACAGCTGTTCACCACCATCTCTTATCTTTCCCCATCCAAAACCTTGATATTCTACCCCCACTAATTCACCCCAGATCCACCTTGTTTGAAATTCCAACTTCTTTCCTGGAAGTCCCGGCAGTGTCCATATGTTTTATACCTCTATGCCTCCCCCCCCCCCCAAAGCCCTCTCCATCCCACAGATCTCTCGATGTCCCTGCTCTCAGATGTTGTGTTTGTGTTCCTCCCCCTCTCACCCCATCTTGTCTACCGCTCCCCATTTTATATGTTTTATCTGTCGGTTTGTCTTTCTGTGTGATTAATGTTAGCTCTTTCACAAGCCTCGATCTTGTATACAAATAAAAAAAAATAAAAAAAAATGGTGGTCAACCTTGACGTCTGATTTTACATCTGAATCCCAAAGGATTCAGCAACATCAAGCCGAGTTATTATTTATTGACTGAACGCTTTCTATATTTGCATGTTTCAGTTCAATTCAGAAAATGCCAAAGGATAAGTTACGAAATGACTCCTCAAGAGCACAAATAAAATGGAAGCAAGGTGCAGGAGAGCATCAAAGTCATGCAATCGTGTCCAATTGGCATCAAAAGGACATTGCGGCTGAAAAATGGTGGCTCGAGAAACGTGCGTGCGATGGAGGAGATTAAGTGGTTCGACCAACGTGCGCGATGTAGGAGATGAAGTGGTTCGAGAAACGTGCATGTGATGAAGTGGTTCGAGAAACGTGCGTGTGATGTAGGCGATGAATGGTTCGAGAAAAGTGCATGCGGCGTCGGCGATGAAGTGGTTCGAGAAACGTGTGTGCATTGTCGGAGATGAAGTGGTTCGAGAAACGTGCATGCGGTGTAGGTGATGAAGTGGTTCGAGAAACGTGCATGCGGTGTAGGAGATGAAGTGGTTCGAGAAACGTGCGTGTGATGTAGGCGATGAATGGTTCGAGAAAAGTGCATGCGGCGTCGGCGATGAAGTGGTTCGAGAAACGTGTGTGCATTGTCGGAGATGAAGTGGTTTGAGAAATGTGCGTGTGGTGTAGGAGATGAAGTGGTTCGAGAAACGTGCGTGCGGTGTAGGAGATGAAGTGGTTCGAGAAACGTGCGTGCGGTGTTGGAGATGAAGTGGTTCGAGAAATGTGCATGCGGTGTGGGAGATGAAGTGGTTCTAGAAACGTGCATGCGGTGTAGGAGCTGAAGTGGTTCGAGAAAGGTGCATGCGGTGTGGGAGATCAAGTGGTTTGAGAAAGGTGCATGCGGTGTAGGCGATGAAGTGGTTCGAGAAAGGTGCATGCGGTGTAGGAGATGAAGTGGTTCGAGAAAGGTGCATGCGGTGTGGGAGATCAAGTGGTTTGAGAAAGGTGCATGCGGTGTAGGCGATGAAGTGGTTCGAGAAAGGTGCATACGGTGTGGGAGATCAAGTGGTTTGAGAAAGGTGCATGCGGTGTAGGCGATGAAGTGGTTCGAGAAAGGTGCATGCGGTGTAGGAGATCAAGTGGTTTGAGAAAGGTGCATGCGGTGTAGGAGATGAAGTGGTTTGAGAAACGTGCATGCGGTGTAGGAGATGAAGTGGTTCGAGAAACGTGCGTGCGGTGTAGGAGATGAAGTGGTTTTAGAAACGTGCATGCGTCTGTAGGAGATGAAGTGGTTCGAGAAACGTGCGTGCGGTGTAGGAGATGAAGCGGTTTGAGAAACGTGCGTGCTGTGTAGGCGATGAAGTGGTTTTAGAAACGTGCATGCGTCTGTAGGAGATGAAGTGTTTCGAGAAAGGTGCATGCGGTGTAGGAGATCAAGTGGTTTGAGAAAGGTGCATGCGGTGTAGGAGATGAAGTGGTTTGAGAAACGTGCATGCGGTGTAGGCGATGAAGTGGTTCGAGAAAGGTGCATGCGGTGTAGGAGATCAAGTGGTTTGAGAAAGGTGCATGCGGTGTAGGAGATGAAGTGGTTTGAGAAACGTGCATGCGGTGTAGGAGATGAAGTGGTTCGAGAAACGTGCGTGCGGTGTAGGAGATGAAGTGGTTTTAGAAACGTTCGTGCGGTGTAGGAGATGAAGTGGTTCGAGAAACGTGCGTGCGGTGTAGGAGATGAAGCGGTTTGAGAAACGTGCGTGCTGTGTAGGCGATGAAGTGGTTTTAGAAACGTGCATGCGTCTGTAGGAGATGAAGTGTTTCGAGAAAGGTGCATGCGGTGTAGGAGATCAAGTGGTTTGAGAAAGGTGCATGCGGTGTAGGAGATGAAGTGGTTTGAGAAACGTGCATGCGGTGTAGGAGATGAAGTGGTTCGAGAAACGTGCATGCGGTGTAGGAGATGAAGTGGTTTTAGAAACGTGCATGCGTCTGTAGGAGATGAAGTGGTTCGAGAAAGGTGCATGCGGTGTAGGAGATCAAGTGGTTTGAGAAAGGTGCATGCGGTGTAGGAGATCAAGTGGTTTGAGAAAGGTGCATGCGGTGTAGGAGATCAAGTGGTTTGAGAAACGTGCATGCGGTGTAGGAGATGAAGTGGTTCGAGAAACGTGCATGCGGTGTAGGAGATGAAGTGGTTTTAGAAACGTGCATGCGTCTGTAGGAGATGAAGTGGTTTTAGAAACGTGCATGCGGTGTAGGAGATGAAGTGGTTTTAGAAACGTGCATGCGTCTGTAGGAGATGAAGTGGTTTTAGAAACGTGCATGCGGTGTAGGAGATGAAGTGGTTTTAGAAACGTGCATGCGTCTGTAGGAGATGAAGTGGTTCGAGAAAGGTGCATGCGGTGTAGGAGATCAAGTGGTTTGAGAAACGTGCATGCGGTGTAGGAGATCAAGTGGTTTGAGAAACGTGCATGCGGTGTAGGAGATCAAGTGGTTTGAGAAAGGTGCATGCGGTGTAGGAGATCAAGTGGTTTGAGAAACGTGCATGCGGTGTAGGAGATGAAGTGGTTCGAGAAACGTGCATGCGGTGTAGGAGATGAAGTGGTTTTAGAAACGTGCATGCGTCTGTAGGAGATGAAGTGTTTCGAGAAACGTGCATGCGGTGTAGGAGATGAAGTGGTTCGAGAAACGTGCGTGCGGTGTAGGAGATGAAGCGGTTTGAGAAACGTGCGTGCGGTGTCGGAGATGAAGCGGTTGGGGAAACGTGCCTGCGGTGTAGGAGATGCAAAATTCATGAAAGAGCTGATTTTTAGCGTGAAGTGAAAGAGAGCAGGGAAGAGGTTTGCCCATCTATCGCAGTCATTAGTGCCGTGTAAAATTGAAATTGGCGAGGGTCTGTTTGGTCCCACCGGCACCAAAATGACCTTTATAAATGTGTAGGGGTTGTCACATGGTTTTCCCCGTGCACTTGCTGCACTACCCTGGTTATTGCGAGCTAAATACTGCACCATGGCCAGTTTTTCTGAGATCATTGTGAAATACATGATACAGTACTTTTGCACATCGATCATCCTTGTCACTCAGAAACATTTACTTTTACCCTGGGCATAACATCATAAAACTATGATTCTTACTCTAACACGTGTTTGTGTATAATGTACTGTGTCATCATCAGCTATTTCACTCCACTGCAGGACGAAAGCCTAAGAATGTTGACACTGAAGGAGCAGCGCTCCCGCTTGAGACGGACGAAGTGACGGACAAGACACAAACTCGTCCGAGAAGATGTTTGTTGCATAATCATCTCGGGAACTCTGAAAGCCCGTTTATCGGGTTCGCATATATATATCCAAACCAAAAAGCATACATCAGAACCAAAGCCACGCCTCTCAGGCGAGGCAGCCTTTGGTGGTCATGTGACCGACAGGTGCAAAGGATTATAACCTCGGCGCCGCGGTTTGGCCGCCGGTTACGTCACCGGCTTGGGCCAGGAGATTCTGTTGCTGGTCTCGAGCTTTGGGGGACCCATGGGTCGCTACACACGCCCCCCAGAATCGACTTGGTCCAGGAAGGTCAACCTGAGGGGGGTCCGGATGACCCGACCGAAACGAACCCTGGCTGGTCGCGGGGGGGGGGGGGGGTCCGGTGTGGTGGCGGGTGGCCGGACGGGGGGTGCAGTGGATGGGGGGCGGCCGCGCTGCAGTGGGAGAGCCAGCCGTGGCGGCTGGCCGACGTCCATGTGGGCCGGCTTGAGGCGGTCCACAGAAATCCGGTCCGCCCGGCCGCCGATGCTGACGACGAAGGACTTGTTGTCCCGTCGTAGGACCCGGAAGGGTCCGTCGTATGGTGGCCGGAGCGGCCCCCAGTGCGCATCGTGGCGCACAAAGACGTACTCCGCCGTGCGGAGTGCTGGGGGGACGTAGGATTGGGGGTCGCCGTGGCGGGACGTGGGCACCGGGGCGAAACGTTGGGCGGCCTCCTGGAAGTCCATGCGCTGGCGCGCGGCGGACCAGGGGCTGGTGGCGTCGGGCACGAACTCGCCCGGGACGCGGAGGGCCTGGCCGTACACCAGCTTGGCGGTGGACGCCTGGAGGTCCTCCTTTGGAGCCATGCGGAGGCCCAAAAGGACCCATGGGAGCCGGTCGGCCCAGCCATCGTCCTGGAGGCCAGCCATGAGTGCGGCCTTCATGGAGTGGTGGAACCGCTCGCACAACCCGTTGGCCTGGGGGTGGTAGGCCGTGGTGCGGTGCAGGGTAACGCCCAACATGCGGGCGACCACGCCCCACAGTTCGGACGTGAACTGTGGGCCGCGGTCCGTCGAGATGTCCGCCGGTGCGCCGAAACGCGCGACCCAGGTGGCGACGAACGCCTGGGCCACATCGCCGGTGGTGGTGGAGGCGAGGGGCACGGCCTCCGGCCACCTGGTGGTCCTGTCCACCATGGTAAGCAGGTGGGTGAACCCCTGCAATGGGGGCAGGGGAACCACCAGGTCCACGTGGACGTGGTCGAAATGGCGCTCGGGCAAGGTGAAAGGAGCCAGCGGAGCCTGGGTGTGACGGTGGACCTTGGCATGCTGGCAGGGTGTGCAGGCGTTGGCCCAGTCGCAGGCGTCCCGTTGCAACCCGTGCCAGACGAAACGTGCCGACACCAGCCTCTGGGATGCCTTCCGGCCCGGGTGTGAGAGGCCGTGGAGCGAAGCAAAAATGCGACGCCGCCAGGTGACCGGCACAACGGGGCGAGGTCGGCCTTGGGAGACGTCACAAAGCAGGACCGTGTCCGCGAAGGGGACGTCAGCCAAGCGGAGGCCCGTTTCTGCCACCTGGAGTGCCTGCACCGTGCCGTCGGTGGCCTGGTCCGTCGCCATCAGGGCGAAATCGACGCCGAGGTGGATGGCGTTGGCGCCGGCTCGAGAAAGGCAGTCGGCCACGGTGTTGTCCTTTCCGGCGACGTGCCGGATGTCCGTGGTGTATTCCGACACGGCGGAGAGGTGGGCGCTGCTGGCGGGCCGACCACGGCTCCGTGACCTTGGCCATGGCGAAAATCAATGGCTTGTGGTCGACAAAGGCCGAGAACGGGCGGCCCTCCAGGAAGTGGCGAAAATGGCAGACGGCCAGGTACAGCCCGAGGAGCTCGCGGTCAAAAGTGCTGTACTTCAACTCGTTGGGCAGGAGTTGCTGGCTGAAGAACGCGAGCGGCTGCCAGGCCCCGTTTACCCATTGCTCATGAACCGCGCCCACGGCGTAGTCGGAGGTGTCCGTGGTGAGGGCGATGGGAGCATGGGGTACCGGGTGGGCCAGCAGCATGGCATTGGCGAGGCCCCGTTTCGTGCCGGTGAAAGCAGCGTCCATGTCCGTGGACCAGACGAAGTCGCGCTTCGCCGGCTGGCCGCGGAGGGCGGTGTACAAGGGCCGCATGAGTTGCGCAGCTCGGGGCACGAAGCGGTGGTAAAAGTTCACCATCCCGAAGAACTCCTGCAGCGCCTTGACGGAGCGGGAGCGCGGGAAAGTGGCGATGGCCTCGACTTTGGCCGGTAGCAGTATGGCGCCATTCCGGGTGATGTGGTGGCCCAAAAAGTCGATCGTCGCCGCACCAAGGTGACATTTGGCCGGGTTGACGATCACGCCGTGCTCGCTGAGGCGGCCGAACAGCGTCCGGAGGTGGAGGAGGTGCTCGGCTCTGGACGTGCTGGCGACGAGGATGTCGTCCAGGTAGGTAAAGAGGAACGGCAAGTCGTGCAGCATGCCATCCATCAGGCGCTGGAACACCTGTGCCGTGTTTTTGAGGCCGAAGGGCATCCGGAGGAATTCGAAGAGGCCGAAAGGTGTAATAACGGCCGTCTTCGGGATGTCGGCTGGGCGGACGGGCACCTGGTGGTACACCCGAATCAGGTCCACTTTTGAAAAAATGGTCCGCCCCACCAACCGGGCGGAAAAATCCTGGATGTGCGGGACGGGGTACCTGTCGGGGGTAGTGGCGTCGTTGAGGTGGCGGTAGTCGCCGCATGGCCGCCATCCACCCCCCGGCTTCGGGGCGATGTGCAGCGGCGAGGCCCAGGCGCTGTCGGAGCGCCACACGATGCCGAGGCGCTCCAGCGCGGCGAACTCGGCCTTGGCGATGGCGAGTTTGGCTGGGTCGAGACGGCGAGCTCGGACGTACACCGGCGGGCCTGTAGTGGGAATGTGATGCTCGATGCCGTGACGCACCACGATGGCCGAAAACGTCTGTCGCGTGAGGGCCGGGAACTCCGCGAGGAGACACGCGAAGTCGTCTGCCAACGGGAGGACGCAGGAAAGCTCGGTGGGCGCGGAACGGCTCAACGCGCACGCCAGCGAGCTGAAAGTTTCGGCGTTGACGAGACGCCGACGTTCAACATCGACCAGCAGCCCATGGGCGCAAAGGAAATCGGCCCTGAGCAAAGCCATGGGGACGCCCGCCGTCACGAACTCCCAGCGAAAGAGCTGGCTGCCGAAGCGGAGGGCGACGGTGCGTGGGCCGAAGGTGCGGATGGCGGAGCCGTTGGCCGCGATTAAGGAGGGGCCGCAAATGGCGGCCCACCTGTCCTCCACCGAAGCGGGAATGACGGTCAGCTGAGCACCGGTGTCGCCGAGAAAACGCCGCCCCGACGCTTGGTCCACGATGAATAGCAGGTTTCCGGGAACAGCCGGCGCTCATGGCTGGTAGTGAGCGCCGGCCCGACCGTTTCCCGACTTGCCCAACGTGCACGGGGGTCGACATGATCGGGCCTGCCGCCCGAACCTGGCATGGAAATAACACCAGGCCGGGTCTGGCGGGGGCTCCGGTCGACGCGTTAGGACCGGGCGACGCGGCGTCGCCGTTGCCAGTCGCGCCGGCCCGGCGGCCTCGGGGAAGGAAGCTGCGTCGCGGGCGTCGGGCGGGTGGGCGGGAAACTGCGCCGCGGGCGCCGACTGGGCGGCAGGCTGGCTCCCGGTAGCCACCCGGACAAGCTGGCTCGCCGCTCGGACGAGCTGGCTTGCCGAATCGATCTTGTCGGCCTCCCTGGTGAGGTCGCGAGGGTTCGTGATGGTGGTGCTTGCCAGGGCGACCCGGACCTGGGCCGGGAGCTGGCGGAGAAAAAGCTCTTGGAAAAGGAAATCCGAGGGATGCTCGCCGAGCAACGCGAGCATGTAGTCCATACGTTCGGACGGGCGCGTATCGCCGAGCTCAGGAAGGTCGATCAGGCGTCGTGCGCGTTCAGCCGGGGAGAGGGCAAAAGCACCCAGAAGAAGTGCCTTGATGGCGTCGTACTTGCCGTCAGCGGGCGGGCTCTGGAGGAGGCTCAGGCAGCGGTCACGGAGCCGAGCGCGGCGACCACGTAATGGTATTTCGTGGTGTCCTCCGTAATGCCACGCAGGGCGAACTGGGAGTCCGCCTGAGCGAACCAGACGGCGGCATGTGCTTCCCAGAAAGTGGGCAGTTTGAGGGACACTGCCGTGTCCATCGCGTGTCGTAAACTCAGGGTCACCAGTGAAGGAGCAGCGCTCCTGCTTGAGACGGACGAAGTGACGGACAAGACACAAACTCGTCCGAGAAGATGTTTATTGTATAATCATCTCGGGAACTCTGAAAGCCCGTTTATCGGGTTCGCATATATATATCCAAACCAAAAAGCATACATCAGAACCAAAGCCACGCCTCTCAGGCGAGGCACGCTTTGGTGGTCATGTGACCGACAAGTGCAAAGGATTATAACCTCGGCGCCGCGGTTTGGCCACCGGTTACGTCACCGGCTTGGGCCAGGAGATTCTGTTGCTCGTCTCGAGCTTTGGGGGACCCATGGGTCGCTACAACACCATGTTTCTCTGTTTCTTTCTTCCTTTGTTGTTCCAATTGACTCTTCCACAATATTTGTCTATTTCATCCCTCTATTTTAGACGTGGCATTCCCTGTACATGTTGTGATCCATAGATCTCCATATCGTTACCCTGCACTCACGAAGCGAAAAGCAGGGTTAAGCGATCGGGTGCGTACGTACGTATATACGTGTCTTAATTTTTAAAATTCATTTTCTTGGCAACCGTTGGTCCCATTGACACTACATATTCACTGTAGTATACTTTCACTTGTGTAGAATTTGTTGGTGATAATTATGACATTATAGGTCACGTGGTATGGCACCTTCTTGGAAAACACAAATAACTTGGGGTCTCTATATGTCAAAAACTGCTCCTTGAAAAAAATTGAAACATGGCTCATTGGGACTTCCGGTTCTGGTTTCTTGAGTTCAGTCGTGCCGTATTTTGACTTTCCCAAATTTCTCAAAGATAAGTACCCCTGGTCGTTTTGTCGAGTTTGTACTGTTTATTTTGCTGTCTGTGTTTTCTGTGGGCTTCCAGTGTAGTTTTGTTTTAAATCTTGTGCCAATTTGTGAGTATTTGTCGGACTTTTCGTACCAGATTTTTGAGGCCTTCATTTTCCTAGTTTGAGTCCATGACATTTTTTGGTGTTGGCTTTTCTCCCTACTACCTGCAGTCTTTTTATTTTATCCTCAATACCCTTATTTCTCCTTAAAATCCCCGAATTATATCCCCTGTTTAGTGTCTTAAACTAAAAAAAAAAAAAAAAAAAAAATGATAAATTCCTTATTACGGTACCTCCAAATCTTTCACCTCCCCTGACCTCCATTAAAAGTAAATAATGTCCATGGACAAAGACCTTCTATAATGACATGGGTTCAAGCCTTGCTTGAGAGAATGCCAATCCCATCCCCACTTCAAGCCTTCAAACCCCCTTTCCACCCACCACAGTCGCCTATGCAACTCACAATCCCGTGACATATGAGGAAAAGATATATGTCCATGAACAGGCCATGGCCCATCATTGTCATCTGTACAACTCACAATCCTGTGACATATGAGCATAAGATATATGTCCATGAACAGGCCATGGCCCATCATTGTCATCTGTACAACTCACAATCCTGTGACATATGAGCATAAGATATATGTCCATGAACAGGCCATGGCCCATCATTGTCATCTGTACAACTCACAATCCCGTGACATATGAGGAAAAGATATATGTCCATGAACAGGCCATGGCCCATCATTGTCATCTGTACAACTCACAATCCCGTGACATATGAGCATAAGATATATGTCCATGAACAGGCCATGGCCCATCATTGTCATCTGTACAACTCACAATCCCATGACATATGAGCAAAAGATATATGTCCATGAACAGGCCATGGCCCATCAATGTCATCTGTACAACTCACAATCCTGTGACATATGAGCAAAAGATATATGTCCATGGACAGGCCATGGTCCATCATTGTCATCTGTACAACTCACATTCTCGTGACATATGAGCAAAAGATATATGTCCATGAACAGGCCATGGCCCATCATTGTCATCTGTACAACTCACAATCCCACGACATATGAGGAAAAGATATATACAGTATATATATGTCCATGAACAGGCCATGGCCCATCATTGTCATCTGTACAACTCACAATCCTGTGACATATGAGCAAAAGATATATACAGTATATATATGTCCATGAACAGGCCATGGCCCATCATTGTCATCTGTACAACTCACAATCCCACGACATATGAGGAAAAGATATATACAGTATATATATGTCCATGAACAGGCCATGGGCCATGGCCCATCATTGTCGCCTGTCTAACTCACAACCCCACGAGATATGAGGAAAAGATACGTCAATGAACAGGCTTTGGCCCGTTATACTTATAGTCACTTGTCCAACTCACAATGCTGTGAGATATGAGGAAAAGATACGTCCATGAACAGGCCATGGCCCATCATCATCGTTGATAGGGATATTATAAATTTTACACTTCCACATCGCCTATGCAACTCACAATCCCGTAACATATGAGGAAAATATATATGTCCATGAACAGGCCATGGGCCATCATGGTCGCCTGTGCAACTCAATCCCACAAGATATGCGGAAAACGGAACATATACAATGTGACCATGAACAGGCCATATAAATCATTGTCGCCTGTCTAACTCACAATCCCGCGAGATATGCAGAATAGATATGTGACAATAAATGACCCAAAACCAATGATCCTGCTTCCTGATGTGTGTGTATATATATATGCTCGTTAACATATAACCTTCTCCAGCTTCATTTCAAATGACACCAAAGAGAACAATCTCACCAACAAAACTTTTCACCTTGTAGATATAATGCCCCATGTCCATCCTGCGCAGATACAACACTTAGTGAAATATACGTTTTACACCCCTTAGACCACGCCTTCCATGCATAAATTAATTACGTAGATCTTAAACATCGACACAGTTATCTAGGGTTTAGGAGTTGTCCTCCATAATACAGGAAGCTGTGGCTTGAGGTAGCCATGGCCATGACTTGTGGGTTTACAGGGTGGAACAGAAGGAGCTTCATTTACGGAGAAGTTGGAACAATCGAATGTACAGTAGATAAAGAGATTCCTGTAGTCGGTAGATGTTCAATTTACGTTGTTCCTTCAGCACACTCTCTTTTTAAAATGTCATGCTCGATCAGTGTGTGCTTGGGGAAGCACTCTTCTTCACACTCATTATTCACGACTTGGGTTTTACAGCTAATCCTCACCCCCTTGGTTTATAGCCGGTGAAGCCGGTGTTGTCATTAAACGCGTACGTATTATGTCGAAAACCAGAATACCAGATTATGCCTTGGCTTGAGAATTCCGAAGCTCAATGGAGGCCGCTATCTTGCGGATGCGGATGTATGCATAACAAATTCAAAAACGTTCAATAGGAGTTGTTTGTATGATTGTAATAGGAGGGCGGGTGGTAGGGGGGGGGGGGGGGGAGTTCTACAGCCTTTAAAACTTTTATTTTATTTCAAATGAATGAAATATTTGAACATTGCAGAACACAAATCACCTCGTTTGAGAAAGAGCCCTTTGTGGAATAGATTGGTTTTGTCAACTGAAAGGTGACAAAGGTATACCAACGCAGTGGGAAGAAAAGTTGATGCTAACGTTTTGGGTGTAAGCCCTTCGTCAGAGGAAGAGGCCTCTGTTTGCTCCTCATTAGACATAGGGCTAACGCCTGAAACGTCAGGTTAACTTTGTTTCCCACGGCGGTTAGCACACCATTGTCAATTTCCAGTTCAGTTGTAAAAATCCATGGAAATCAGTCCATGGAAATCTCCACGCATGGCTTGTGGACTTCCTCTCTAGTCGTAGTCAAAGTGTGGCCCTGAATGGGTTTCTCTCATCTCCTCTTCCTGTTCAGGCTGGAGTTCCCCAAGGCAGTGTTCTGGGTCCTGTGCTTTTTCTGGTCTTCATCAATGATCTCTCTGACTCTCTTGAAAATCCTCTCTATCTCTTTGCTGATGACTCCACTCTCTGCCGCTCCATTCCTCATCCCTCAGATCGGCAGTCTACAGCCTCCTCACTCTCTGCAGACCTGGACAAAATCACAGACTGGTCAAACAAGTGGAACATGTCTTTCAATCCTGACAAATCTCACACTCTTACTATGTCTCTCCGAAAAGACCGACTGGACAACCCTCCCATCTACTTTCTGAATAATCCTCTCCAAGAAGTTCTATCACTCAAGCTTTTGGGTCTCACTATCTGCCATGATCTTTCCTGGGAAAACCATATTTCAAATCTGGCCTCCAAAGCCAGTCGCCGACTGGGCATCCTCCGTCGTGTGAAGTCCTTCCTTGGCACACCTGAGCTCCTCACCACATACAACGCTTTTATCCACAGCTCAATGGAATACTGCTCTCCCCTCTGGGCTGGTGCTCCTGCCTCACACCTAGCTCGTCTTCATGCTGTTGAAACCAAAGCGTTCAGAATCATTGGAATCTCCCGTGATGAAGCTAACTCCAAGGGCCTTTCACTCACTCACCGCAGGCAGGTTGGTGGTCTTTCTGTCTTCTACCGACTCCTCTCCGGCCTTGCTCCTCCAGCTCTCTCTGGGCTCTGTCCCCCAAATATTCCTAAAGGTCGCACAAGATCTGCTTGCAACCCTCTTATGGTTAAACTGCCAAAATCAAGACTCTCTGCTCACCTTCACTCCTTCATTCCTCTTTTCTCCCGCCTCTGGAACAAACTGCCCCACTCCCTTCAATCGCACTCCTCCCTCCAGGTCTTTAAAACAGCTGTTCACCACCATCTCTTATCTTCCCCCATCCAAAACCTTGATCTTTTCTACCCCCGCTAATTTCACCCCAAATCCTCTTTTTTGAAATACCAACCTCTTTCCGGGAAGTCCTTGGTGTCCTTGTGTTTATACATCTCCCACCCCCCCCCCTTCCCACGCCGCCTCCCCTCAAGCCCCCTCCCTCCCACACATTCCTGATGTCCCTCACAAATGTTGTGTTTATGTGCTTCCCCTTCTCTCCCCATCTTGTCCACCGCTCCCCTTTTTATATACTTTGGTTCTTTGTCTGTTTGATTTGTTTGTGTGATAGATGTTGGCTCTTTCACGAGCCTCGATTATGTATACAAAAAAAAGACAGTCGTTCAGATTGTTGAAATTGTCTGCCGACATAGACCGACAATAGTGTAGACAAAGTCACAACTGTATTCCTGTTTTTGTGGCATCCACAAAACCAATTACCACCTGCAAACTTACTTCCTTTACTGTTTCTCCACCAAAAAAAATGCAATAAATGCCTTTGTACTTTAAAACCATTCCGATTAAACCTTCCACCTCCTCTCTTCCCTTGCAGATAAAGAGTTTGGGTGGGGTGATCAGGAGCATCAAAAACATCAAATACTCTCAAATACAAGATACAGAAGTTCAAAATGATTCGAACAAGGTTGACTCTTTCAGCTGAACACGCTCAGGGCAAAATGTTCATTAAACGGTGGACTCGAGTGTTGTGTTGTGATGAGTAATAAATAATTTCACAGCATATTTTTAATCTCTTACAATGATTTTGTAACTTTATTTACGATTTACGTGTGTGCGTTGTAATATGACAAAGATTAAGACTTTTGCATTGCTCTGTCCCGGATTTGCAATATTTGTACAACAGTGAAACATACCTCAAGCACTGTAACTGTTTTAAGCAAATGACTTCTCATGTGAGACCTGTCAGAAAGAAATATAAAGCCATGAGAACAACTTGCTAAGAATGACGACTGGCATTGTGTATTATAGTTCAATTACAAACAACTTTTATAATGTGAGTGATTGTAACTGTAATAGCTTCAAATGAGGCTGAACAAATTATGAATAATAACAAACATGTTATGATCAACAAATAAACAAGAACTACAACAGCACTCATTCGAGAGCATACCTCCGCCAGGTGAAGTTTACATTTTGTATCCCAGAGCAGACCAGAAAATCACAATACAGAATCACGTTTAATCAAAATCATCCGTTCACAACTTTTTGAGATATCCTGTTATGTATCGTTTTTGGCCCGATCTCCCAATGGTGAAGAATCACTTTAAAAAAATTCTACTACCCGGATCCGAATCCGGATCTTCACCAAAATCTCATCATTTCGTCCTTGTCGCATACACTACATCTCTGACAACTTGCGTCCGAATCCGTCCACAACTTTTTGAGATATCTTGTTCATAAACAAACAGGGATGAAAACATAACGCCCATCCACCTTTGGTGGCGGAGGTAAATATGTCGTGCATAGCACGGTACTTGCGAAATCCCTAAAATAAGTTGTTGGCCTATAATGACCTCAGAATACTTTGTGGTTGAATTCAGTGAGCTGGTTTGCAAATCCTCTTAAAACTTCAAGTCAATCGGATGAAAATTGAGGATTTTAGAAATTTGACAAAGTTGGTGACCTTTGGCCTATGTTGACTTTTGACCTTTTGACCCAAAAAACAATAGGCTTCTTGCTCATGCCCAACTCTACCATTTGGAGAAGTTTTGTGAGGATCCGTTGAAAATTGTGACCTGTAGGCGACTGACATACAGACAGAATAACGCACAGGACCAACTAATATACTTGAAAAATCTTCGGTTTTCGCAAGTAACAAATAAAAATACAAACCTATTTTTAGCAACATTTACATTTTAGCCGGCGAAGCCGGTGTTGTCAATGAACCATATGTATTATGTTGAAAAAACAGATTATGCTGGATCCCTTGGCTTGAGAATTTTGAAGCTTTGACGCACCAAATCGCTCAATGGAGGCCGCCATCTTGCGGATGCGGAAGTATGCATAACAAATTTGAAAAAGTTCCATAGGAGTTTATTTCACCCGTCTTTGTTTGATTCACATTCTTATACACCTCTAATTTGTAATTAAAATACTTTGAGACCAACCTCGTTATCTTCAACGAAAATCGTCACCAAACACTGGAACCAATGAGATTCGAACATTTGAAAAAATACTTCAAAAAACTTATTACGCATTTCGGAGGGTGAAAACGGCCTCAAATATTCTAAAATTGACGAAGAATTATTTTTAGAAATCTCGCGGCCATAGGGGATAGTTTTTCACTGCCAGAAATATGGAATAAGCGGTTTACATAAAGAAAGAAAACTCGGTTTGATTAACAACAGTCACACATTGCCGTTGAAACGGCGCTATCTTCTGATCTGTCGGCACAGATCTTACTGCAAGCTAACTTCTTCTGGTGGAGGAAGCCGCCATGCCCGGAGAGAACCAGCCCTGACAGCGACTGAAGTTAGAAGACTACACACATACTGTGAAAACGTATGTTAAGCACAGTTAAAATTTCTTAAAATAGGCCCTAAGCTAGCACATCGTATAGTTACTTCCTTAAGCTTCTTGTGACAATTATTGTACGTAGGTATTGGGGAGGACTGTCTGCTCTTCTCTTCACTTCTCTTTTACCAAGTCTTACCAGGTACGGTACCTACACCGACCTACTATCAACTACCTAACCTACTGATGCCATCGTGATGGGTAAAATAGTGGCAAGAGGCTTTGGATTCGCCGGCTCATTGCGGCTTTGCAGTCGGGTACTAGTAGCCGGCAAAGCCGGTGTTGTCAATAAACGTGTACCTATTATGTCGAAAACCAGATTATGCTGTATCCCTTGGCTTGAGAATTCCAAAGCGCAATGGAGGCCTCCATCTTGCGGATGCGGAAGTATGCATAACAAATTGAAAAACGTTCAATAGGAGTTTATTTCACCCGTCTTTGTTTGATTCACATTCTTATGCACCTCTAATTGATAATTATGCACCTCTAATCTTTCTGTCTTCTACCGACTCCTCTCCGGCCTTGCTCCCCCAGCTCTCTCTGTGCTCTGTCTCCCCAATATTCCTTCAGGTCGCACAAGATCTGCCTGCAACCCTCTTATGGTTAAACTGCCAAAGTCTAGGCTCTCTGCTCACCTTCACTCTTTCATTCCCCTTTTCTCCCGCCTCTGGAACAAACTCCCCCACTCCCTTCAATCCCACTCCTCCCTCCAGGTCTTTAAAACAGCTGTTCACCACCATCTCTTATCTTCCCCCATCGAAAACCTTGATCTTTTCTACCCCCGGTAATTCACCCCAGAGTCCTTGCAGTGTTCATATGTTTTATTCCTCTCCCACCTCCCCCCAAGTCCTCCCGATGTCCCTGCTCTCAAATGTTGTGTTTGTGTCCTTCCTTCTCTTCCCCCTCTCTTTTGTGTCCTTCCCCCTCTCTCCCCATCTTGTCTGCCGCTCCCCTTGTTTTTGTGTTTTGTGTGTCGGTTTGTCTTTTTGTGTGATTAATGTTAGCTCTTTCACGAGCCTCGATCTTGTATACAAAAAAAAAAAAAAATTTTTTTAAATACTTTAAGACCAACCTCAGCCCGCACGGGCTGGTTATCTTCAACGAAATGCGTCACCAAACACCCGAACCAATGAGATTCGGGCATTTGAAAAAATATTTCTAAAACCAAATCACGCAATGGAGGCCGCCATCGACCGGATGCGGAAGTATGTATAAAAAAATGCGAAAAAGTTCAATAGGAGTTTGTTTCACCCGTCTTTATTTGATTCACAATCTTATGCCCCTCTAATCTGTAATTAAAATACTTTAAGACTAACCTCATTCCCCGGGCCCACACGGGCCCTGGTTGTCTTCAACGAAAATCGTCACCAATTACCGGAACCAATGAGATTCGAGCATTTGAAAAAATATTTCAAAAAAGCTTATTACCACATTTCGGACGCTGAAAAGGGCGTCAAATATTCTAAAATTGACGAAGAATTTTTTATTTTTCGAAATCTCGCGGCCGTAGGGGATAGTTTTTCACGGCCGGAAATATCCGAAATTGAGACGGAATTCACCGAATTAATCAAGAAGGAAATTTTATAAATTTTAATCTCATCCAGAATGCAAATGGTGTCATTTTGAACTATGTACGGTACCTACTACTCCTACCTACTACCAACTACCTAACCTACTGATGCCATAGTGATGGGTAAAATCGGGGCAAGAGGCTTTGGCTTCGCCGGCTCATTGCGGCTTTGCAGTCGGGTACTAGTAGCCGCGAAGCCAGTGTTGTGAATGAACGCGTATGTATTATGTTGAAAAGCCAGATTTTGCTGGATCCCTTGAGAATTTCGAAGCTTTGACGCACCAAATCGCTCAATGGAGGCCGCCATCTTGCGGATGCGGAAGTATGCATAATAAATTGAAAAAAGTTCAATAGGAGTTTGTTTCAGCCATCTTTTTTTGAGTCACAATCTTATGCACCTCTAATTTGTAATTAAAATACTTTACGACCAACTTTGGCCTGCACGGGCCTGGTTATCTTCAACGAAAATCATCACCAAACACCGGAACCAATGAGATTCGAGCATTTGAAAAAATATTTCAAAAACCAAATCACTCAATGGAGGCCGCCATCTTCCGGGTGCGGAAGTGTGCATAAAAAATTGAGAAAAAGTTCAATCGGAGTTTGTTTCACCCATCTTTGTTTGATTCACAATCTTATGCACCTCTAATTTGTAATTAAAATACTTCAAGACCAACCTCATTATCTTCAACGAAAATCGTCACCAAACACCGGAACCAATGAGATTCGAGCATTTCAAAAAATGTTTCAAAAAAGCTTTTTACCACATTTCGGACGCTGGAAACGGCGTCAAATATTCTAAAATTGACGAAGATTTGTTTTTTTAGAAATCTCGCGGCCGTAGGGGATAGTTTTTCACGGCCGGAAATATCCGAAGTTGAGACGGAATTCACCGAATTAATCAAGAAGGAAATTTTATAAACTTTAATCTCATCCAGAATGCAAATGGTGTCATTTTGAAATAGGTACGGTACCTACTACACCTACCTACTACCAACTACCTAACCTACTGATGCCATAGTGATGGGTAAAATAGTGGCAAGAGGCTTTGGCTTCGCCGGTTCATTGCGGCTTTGCAGTCGGGTACTAGTAAAGAAATATAAATTGCAAATTACGTACATACCACTTTTCACAATGGCCGCTCTCGTTCTTTTATGTGGCTACTTTGGGATACTGCACATGCGCAGTGGAGTGTAGCGTATCTTCTTCTTCTTTTGCATTTAGAGGCGTTTTCAGAGACGCTCGGCTCTATATAGGCCACGCTCCTAAATATCTTTGCTGAAGTTAAAAATAAATACTGGGGACTTTATATTGTTAGCGCCGTTTATTTTATAAATGGTAAAAGAGATTTTCAGAGTCGAGGGTGTTTTGGGCTCAGTCGGTAAAGTGTGTCCGGTACACAGTCGGTTAAGTGACTATGTGATGCCCATTTCTCGGGCAGAATGTAAAAGGGGAAATCTAGGATGCCCGTACCGAGGACATTGTGTGAACTTTGTCGTTCAAATCTTCGGAGACCTCACACAGCTTAGTCGAGGGACTAAGGGAGATATGAGGCTAGGTTCGTGCAAATCAGTCTAAAAGCATCGAATTTGGCCCAGATGTAACTCAGGGCATGCTCTAATGATTTAGCGAGAGCGCCTGAGCCAGCGACCTCCGGGGTCGCCATGGCAGCCAAATCCAATATGGCCGCCGCCCAATCAAGGTTTTGGCTATAACCTTTGATCCAGATGAGCTACAAATACAAACGTGGTGTCTATTTTATGTTTTTTGACCATTAAAATCACGTTGGAATGCTTATCTTTACGATTGGGTGTGCCTGGGCCCCTAATTTGCATATTTCCAAGATGGCGACTACCCGAAAATGAGTTTTACCATAACATGTGACTTTTGGCAAACTTGGTGTTGTGGTGGACACATCGTCAGTGGGCAATAATTCCGCGCACCAGTGGGTGGCGCGAGCGTCCGGGCGTGGAGGCGCAGGGTGGAACTGAGGGCATGCCCCGTCTTTCAGCCGACCGGCCACGCCCGGGGGCAAGGCGTGGCCTCGGGACATATATGCGGGCTCGATAGTCGAGCCCGCCCAGTGCTTACGTGCGAGCTGTTAATAAAGCATTTCAGTTTGTAGAATGCATTGTGGCCTACCTTCTTGGCAAACGAATCGTGTGTGCACAGCACCACACTGGTGACCCCGACTGGTTCAGCCATAGCTGACCTCTGAACGCGCCATGGCTACCAACGCTGTCGCCGTCAAACTCCCGGAGTTCTGGGAAGCGCAAGCCGACGTTTGGTTTGTGCAGGCCGAAGCTCAATTCCAGCTCCGGGGCATCACGGCGGACGAGACCATGTACTACCATGTGGTCGCCGCCCTCGGGCCCGGCACTGCCGCCCACGTCATGTCCATCCTTCGGCGCCCGCCGGGCGACAACAAGTACACGGCGTTCAAACGTCTCCTCGCCACGTTCGGGCTCACAGAGGTCGAACGCGCCGACCGCCTCCTGGACCTTCCGCCGTCGGCGACACATGACCGTCCATTCAGATGGATTTTGTGCTGTCCCTCCTTGGCGACCAGCACCCGGATTTCCTGTTCCGAGTGCTTTCCCTCCGCCAGCTACCTGTGCAGGTGTAGGTCGCGCTGGCCAGTTCGAAATTAACGGAACCCCGCACCCTGGCCGGAGAGGCCGACAAATTTTTCGTCGCCTGCAACATGCGGTCGGTGTACGGTGCTGCCGTAGTGGATCCTGGTGCGGAGGCTACAGCGCCCCCTGCTTCCCTCGTGGCCACTGCTACACCCCACCCACTACCGCCGCCGCCACCACCACCGCTGCCGGCATGGCCGACGCGGCCACCACCGCCGCAAATCTGGTGCTACTATCATGCCAGGTTCGGCCGCAAGACTAGAACGTGCCGCCCGCAGTGTTCTTTCGACGGGTCGGGAAACGACCGGGCCGGTGCTCACTTGCGGCCATGAGCGTCGGCCATTCCGGCAGCCTCCTGTTCATCACCGACACCTCGTCGGGTCGTCGTTTTCTGTGCGACACGAGAGCGCAGGTAAGCGTCCTCCCTGCCTCCGTGTCTGACAAACAAGCCGCGGGCCAGGGCCCCGCCTTGCTCGCCGCCAACGGAACACCCATCCGCACATTCTGGAAGCGTTGCCTCTCACTGCGGTTCGGAGGGCAGCGCTTCCAATGGTCTTTTGTCACCGCCAGCATGCCAATGGCCCTGCTCGGTGCGGACTTCCTTTGTGCGCATGGGCTGTTGGTGGACGTTAAGCGTCGACGTCTTGTCCAGGCCGAAACCTTCAGCTCGCTCGCTTGTTCGCTGAGCGGCTCGTTGAGCAGCTCGCTGAGCAGCTCACCGAGCGGCTTGCCAAGTGGCTTGCTGAGTGGTTCCATCCCGGCGAGGTTAGTCTGTACGCTTCCGGCAGCGGACGAGTTTACCCGCCTCCTCGCCAGTTTCCCTGCACTCACGCGGCCCACCTTTTCAGTGGTGGCCATCAAACACGGGGTGGAGCACCATATTCCCACCGTCGGACCACCGGTCTACGTCCGAGCGCGCCGCCTCGACCCCACAAAGCTCGCCGTGGTGAAAGCGGGGTTCGCCATGCTGGAGCGGCTGGGCATCGTTCGGCGCTCCAACAGCGCATGGGCCTCTCCTCTGCACATTGTGCCCAAGCCTGGCAGCGGATGGCGGCCGTGCGGTGACTACCGCCGGCTCAATGACGCCACCACCCCCGACCGCTACCCGGTCCCGCATATTCAGGACTTTTCCACCCGGTTGGCAAACACGACCGTTTTCTCCAAGGTGGACCTCATCCGGGGCTACCACCAGGTCCCCGTACAACCGGACGATGTACCAAAGACGGCCGTCATCACCCCTTTCAGCCTCTTTGAGTTCCTGCGGATGCCTTTTGGGTTGAAAAATGCGGCCCAGGCGTTCCAGCGGCTCATGGACAGCGTCTTGCGTGACTTACCTTTCATCTACGTCTACCTGGACGACATCCTAGTCGCGAGCACATCCCGGGAGGAGCACCTGCTCCACCTCCGCACGCTCTTCGAATGCCTGGGCCAGCATGGCCTGATAAATCAACCCCGCGAAGTGCCATTTCGGCGTCACCGCCATCGACTTATTGGGGCACCGCATCACCAGGCACGGGGCCATCCCTTTACCGGCCAAGGTGGAGGCGGTCAGGAGTTTCCCGCACCCCCGCACGATCAAGGGGCTCCAGGAATTCCTGGGCATGGTGAATTTTTATCACCACTTCATGCCCCGCGTCGCCCAGCTCCTGCGCCCCCTGCATGAGGCACTCCGGGGGAAGCCGGGCAAAGGTGACATCCCCTGGACGGAGCAGATGGATGCGGCATTTGCGGGCGCAAAGCTGGCCTTGGCCAACGCCACCATGCTGGCGCACCTGGCGCCCGATGCACCAATCGCCCTCACCACCGACGCGTCGGACTACGCTGTGGGCGCGGTGCACGAGCGGTGGGTGAGTGGTGCTTGGCAGCCGCTGGCGTTTTTTAGCCGGCAGCTTCGCCCACACGAACACCGCTACAGCACCTTCGACCGCGAGCTGCACTGGCTCCACCTGGCGGTCGGGCACTTCCGCCATCTGCTCGAGGGCTGCCCGTTCACGGCTTTCGTCGATCACAAGCCCCTTGTTTTCGCGATGGCCAAGGTCACCGAGCCATGGTCGGCCCGGCAGCAACGTCACCTCTCTGCCGTGTCCGAGTACACGATGGACATCCACCACGTCGCGGGTAAGGACAACCCGGTGGCGGATTGCCTTTCCCGGACCATCGCAAACGCGGTCCACCTCGGCATCGACTATGCCCGGATGGTGGAGGACCAGACCACCGACCCCGATGTCCAGTTCGTGCAGACCGCCGTCACGGGCCTTAGAGTCACCAAGGTGCCGTTCAACGTCACGGGCACTGCCCTCTTGTGCGACGTCTCCCTCGGCCGGCCTCACCCCATCGTGCCTGCTGGTTGGCAGCGCCCGGTTTTTGACGCCATCCACGGCCTGTCCCACCCGGGCACGAAGGCCTCCCAGAAGCTCGTTGCGGCGAAGTTCGTCTGGCATGGCCTCAGGAAGAACGTCCACGACTGGGCCAGGACGTGCCTCGCTAGCCAGCGCGCAAAGGTCCACCGCCACACCCAGGCCCCGTTGGCCCCGTATACGGTGCCCGAGCGTCGGTTCGACCACATCCACGTCGACTTGGTGGGACCTCTGCCCCCCTCGCGGGGTTTCACCCACCTCCTCACCATGGTGGACCGCACCACCCGGTGGCCGGAGGCTGTGCCATTGGCGGCGACGGCTGGGGCTGACGTCACGCAAGCCTTCATCGCCACGTGGGTTGCCCGGTTCGGTACCCCCTCGGACATCTTGTCCGACCGCGGCCCCCAGTTCACCATGGAGCTCTGGGGAGCGGTGGCGCAAGGGCTCGGCGTCAAGCTGCACCGCACCACGGCCTACCACCCCCAGGCCAACGGCCTGTGCGAACGCTTTCATCGCTCAATGAAGGCTACGCTCCGGGCTTTAGCTCTTTCACGAGCCTCGATTCAGTATACAAAAAAAGAAAAGAAAAGAAAAAGCCTCCGCGACGGCAGCTGGGCCGACAGGCTCCCCTGGGTCCTGCTGGGCCTCAGGACAGCGCCCAAGGACGACCTGCGCGCGTCCTTGGCGGAGCTGGTCTTCGGACAACCACTGCAGGTACCGGGCGAATTTATCCCCGACTCCACGGCTCTTTGGTCCACGGTGCAACAGTGCTCCACCCTGCAGTAGACCGTCAGGAGGTTCGCCCCGGTGCCGACGGCACACCACGGTTGCCCGTCCTCCCATCGGCGGTACTCCAGATCGTATCTCCGTGGACCGCCTCAAGCCGGCCCACCTCGATCTGGACCACCCCCCACAAGCAGCTCTGCCTCCGCGTCGAGGCCGCCCCCCCGGCAGTCAGACCCCCAGCGCCCCCCAGCCCCGCCATCCCGCTACCCCCCAGCCCTGCACGCTTCACCAGAGGGCGTTTCGGCCGGGTCATCCGGCTTCCCCGCAAGCTCACCCTTCAGGTGCACGGGAATTCTGGGGGGGCGCGTGTGGCGGACACATTGTCAGTGGGCAATAATTCCGCGCACCAGTGGGTGGCGCGAGTGTCCGGGCGTGGAGGCGCAGGGTGGAACTGAGGGCATGCCCCGCCTTCCCGCCGACCGGCCACGCCCGGGGGCAAGGCGTGGCCTCGGGACATATATGCGGGCTCGATAGTCGAGCCCGCCCAGTTCTTCCGTGCGAGCTGTTAATAAAGCATTTCAGTTTGTACAACGCGTTGTGGCCTACCTTCTTGGCAAACGAATCGTGTGTGCACAGCACCACAGTGTCTATTTTATGCTTTTTGAGCATTACAAACACATTGGAGTACTCAGATTGATATAATTGAATCTCTCGAGAGCACTCCATAGAGTATCTATCTAGATATATAGAGTATCTATCTGGAGCAGGATTTTTTTCGGGCAGCTCAACCATGTCTCGCACGTGGATGGGTAACCAGCGGGTGTAGTTTGTGTGATCCATCACGTGAAACCAAGCACACAGCTCATCACAAACTTGAACGTACAGCTAGAAGTGTCCTTCTCGAAGCGACCGAATCAATCGACAGAGTAGTAGCTCTAGATCCATGATGGTGGACCAGTACTTGAACTGTGGATACTCGGCTTGAGACCGTTGGTCCCACATCTCGAATGTTTCAGGTGGGTCAAGAACATCCACACAATAGGCAGAGTATGCATTCTGCTTGAGAATATGAAGGGACTTGAGAGTCACCTGATGGGAAAAACATGTGCGTTTCATATGGTGCTCATTGAGGGCAGACTGAGCTCGTCCTGTAGTCAAGACCTGTGCCTGGGAAAGGACGGTGGCCCACTGGTCCAACCTGAATCACGGAGCAGCTTTCCCGCCATAAGGTGAGCTTTGTCTTCGATGTGCAATGCTCCCATCATCAGGACCAACTTATCTTCGCCAAGTGTCGCCGGATATTGCCATTAGAGCTGCTTGGCTATAGCATACAATGGTTGATCAGCGCCAAGGACAGCAATCTGGCCAGGATTCAGGAATGATGTGCCTTTCTGTGCTAGCTCCATTGCATGCTTCATCATGGATGCAGATGCTGCTTTATCTGAGAATAATGGGTACACTCCTATCTCTGCACGAGGTTTCACTGTGTCATCATTCATAAGCCGCAAGTTATACCCTGACCATGTAATAACATCATCTTCACCTAGTGTCTCCTGATCGAGAACTCTTTTGCCATGCACCAACCAACTCTCATCTTTCACTTTGGCTCCACGCACAAGATCATGCGATGGTCGGACAGGACCAGTGACACTTCTGGGTGCCAATATATCTCCTTCATTGAGTTCCGCTGGCTTAACAATTGTATACGAGTCTGGAAGTTTGGGTGTGGATGAATCTTCAGTGTCAACTTTTATAGGAGGACACTCAAGTCATAGATGGTCACAAGAGAGATGATTTGTAGCACTCAGTGCAGTTCCATAGAACTCGTCCTGTGAGTAGTTCCCTTTGTTCTGCCCATCTAGATTGTCAACATCATAGGTGGTGAAGACATGCTGCCGAAGATTAGTTGGAAGAACAATGCCGTCTTCATTGTGTCGTTTACACACCGCACGTGCCAGCGACTGCTTCGCCTCCATGACTCGTTTATACGATACTGAGGACTCTTTTGCATGTGCTTCATCAATTTCCGATTTCCGGCGTCCATTGCCATGCAATTTGAGGCCACAATAGAGTGGAAAGGGCGTTTCTCGGTCCTTGCTGTGGCGTATTGCGTCAGTCTGGCAGGCGTGATGGGTGCCGCCATACGCATTGTACTTCTGACACTAGGCGATGAGACATGCTATTTTCGTTCTCGGTTTCAGGTTGGCGTCTTCTGTATTAGCCTCACAGGGTTTGAGAAGTGCTGGTCCCTGGAGGACGATATTATTGAACACTCGTAAGGGTTCGGCAACAGACGTTGTGACAGTTGGACGGGAAGGAGCCGTCAAATGTGTGGCCTGATTGTAAGCAATACTTGTGTAAAACCAAGGCGGCCCTCATCAACAAAATCGCCTCATCATGATCAATCTGGTTGGAATCATGAGCTCTAGCCTCTAGCTACTCTCTCAGCCACCTGTTCCTTGCTAGCGATGTATGTGTCCCTCCCTTTCTGGTGTTCACTCTATTCAGGCAGATAGCTGAGGAGATGTTGCTTGAATCTTGTTATGTGGGGTTCATAATGAAGACAAGGATGCCGCGGTCTTTCATAAGGTTCCTATAGAGTTGCCGCAAATATGAGATTGTGAAGGAGTTATTTGAATCCTCAACTAGCACAACAATTTGCGCAATAGTTAGAGGATCAAAGGTTGTCCCCCATTCACTGGTAGACGCTTCCCCTTCTTCTGACACCCTTGCAGTGTCACGAGACGCTTGCTGTTGTGCTGCATACCGCAACTTGAGATAACATTTGACATGGTAGTACATATCTGCTGCGTGCACATCGGAAGCTTGTGAAACTAATCTACCACGAAGCTGAAATTTTTTACTGGATTCTGCCCAGCATTTCAGATTGGAATCAACATTATCTGTTACTGCTTTATGAAGGTCACCCGTATCCTCTCCCTCACATATGACACAATGAATACCACAGGCTTTGGGTTGACATGATCGAAGCTTTTTAGGACTCACTACTAAGGATGACCCAACATCATGCTTTCGAACCCTTTTGACACAAAAACTACTATACTAGCTTCTACAGAGGTTGTGATACGTAGCATTATGTGATTTAAGCGTTGCTACAATACCTGAACCATCATTCAGCTGATCAATTGTAACATTAACTCAAGAAGGGAGAACATTGGCAATAGCAATGAAATCTTTGAGATCCCTTTCTAGTGATACAAGTCCTTCATTTCCAGGTTTTTGCAAGGGTTCACCAGCATCTAATTGGCAAAGACAGCATAAGTCCCAATTGGTGATGCTGCTACTCGTACTACCAGAGGTAGAGGCCATATTGTTCACTGACCTTCTTGCAACGGTCCCCTTTCAAGCAATCACTCCTTCGGTTCTGTCGGCACCAATAACCAGTTACAGCAAGATCGGCTCCTCACAAGACCTGATAGGAAAAGTTACTTGGTGAAATTGAGATGAAGAAACCTGAAAATACCTCGTTATATTTGTCTCATTTTGCTGGCTTAGCTCACGTTAGCTGTTGATTTTTTTTTTTAACTATCGATGGACTCAAATACATCAAAATACATTGAATTGAAGTGACATTCGTATTAAATATATATGAAAATAATACACATGACTTACGTGAGACATGAAATAGTAGTTGTAGACAGAAGTAAAACGAGAGGGTCTACCCTTATTTTCAGGATGTCTCCTATCAATTGAAATGATACGAATGCATTATTATGAGCAAAGGAAGAGCAATGCCGTCTTCATTGTGTCTTTAATGACTATTATGAAAATATGACTTCCCAAAAAAGTGGTTCTGATGACTTACATGAGGCAAGAAAGAGTAAAGAGTAGTTGTATACGTTTCATTGTCCATCTTCATAACTTGTACACAAGAACTACTGTAAACAGCTGGATTTAACGGGTTTCTAATGCTCAAAAAGCATAAAATAGACACCAAGTTTGCCAAAAGAGGCAAGTTATGGTAAAACTCATTTTCGGGTAGTCGCCATCTTGGAAATATGCAAATTAGGGGTCCAGACACACCCATTCGTAAAGAAAGGCATTCCACCGTGTTTCTAATTGTCAAAAAACATAAAATAGACACCACGTTTGTATTTGTAGCTCACCTGGATCAAAAGTTATAGCCGAAGCCTTGATTGGGCGGCGGCCATATTGGATTTGGCCGCCATGGTGACCCCGGGGGTCGCCGGCTCGGGCGATCTCGCTAAATCATTAGAGCATGCCCTGAGCTACATATGGGCCAAATTTGGTGCTTTTAGACTGATTTGCACGAAAATATCCCTAAGGCCCTCGACTAGCTCACAAAACCGCGTCGAGTGACACCATATCTGAGGTAAATAGTAGTTTTTTTTATGTTGAAGGCCCCAGTCATGGACAATTACTATTACTAATTAGTCCTTATCGAGGCCAGGCCTAAAATAAAAGAGCTGTATTGATAGAAAAATGAAGAATGGGAGAATAGTGTAAGAGGTTTTGAAGAAGTAAAAAAAATCTGCTATTAGTCCTTATCGAGGCCAGGCCTAAAATAAAAGAGCTGTATTGATAGAAAAATGAAGAACGGGAGAATAGTGTAAGAGGTTTTGAAGAAGTAAAAAAAATCTGCTTTTTGAAAAGGTGAAGATCATAAATGTTTGGAAAGACATGAGAAGGTAAAGAGTTCCAGAGTTTGGCAGTGGTAGGGTAGAAACAAACATCATAACGGCCCTCCCTGGAGTTGCCAATGGCCACACAGTAATCATGAGATGTTGTGGTTTGTCGAGTATTCCGTGGTCTCGCTAATGGTGGAGGTACACAAGCAGCGAGTTCTTGAGAGCAGAAACAGAAATAATATCTGTAGAAAAGAGAAAGAGAGCCAACTTTGTGGTGTAATTCGAGCTGGTCGAGTTTATGGTCAGATTGGGAGAGTTGATGAGTCGAATTACTTTTGATTAAAATCTGTCCAGTAAATATGTGGAGCTAGAACCTCCCCAGATGTGAGAGCAGATGTGAGGACGAATCAATCCTTTATATAGTTGAAGCAACTGTTGAGACAACAAGAATCTTCGACATCTGAACAGGACTTGTAGTGTCTTCATGCAGACTTAGCTATTTGTGTAATGTGTGGATTCCAGCATAAATTTGATGTTAGGGTAATACCTAGTAGGTTTATTGTATCACATGGTGTAATTGTGGAGCTTTCAAAGGAGGTTAGAGAATTGAGAGGAGTTTTAGAGAGAGAGAGGGGAATAAATTGAGTTTTAGAAACATTAAACTTAACCTGATTACATTTGCCCCACTGGGAAATCTTGTCCAAATCCGAATTTAAAGAGGTGGCTGTGATCAAACGAGGTGTAGATTGAATGAGGGAAGATGGGGCCGATAAAAAAAACATGGAGGAATGTAATGTCGAGTCATCAGCATATGAGTGCATTTGGTTATTTGTAGAAGAAAGAAGGTCATTCATAAAAAGAAGGAAACCTGATTGATATCTCCATACAGGTTGCTTCTGACAAAACAGACTTGATCTGCTTAACAGAAACTTTCCTCCTTCAAGATGTCTCTATTTCCTTAACTTCTCTTCCTGGTTACTCCCTCCTCTGGTATGATAGACCTGAGACTCGTCCTGGTGGTGGGGTGGCTATCTTTATCAAAAACTCTCTTCCTCACTCTCCTTGCACTGCCCTCTCTCCACCCACCGTCAGGAGTACCTCTGGCTATGGCTTCCCCTCGACTCCCACCTTTTGTTCAGAAATGTGTTGGACTATCCACCAAACAGTTATGACTCCATTTACATCTTGCTGTCTGACAACATGGACCAACTTCTATCAACTCATCCAAACTCTCTCTTCCTCATATGTGGCGACTTCAATTGTCATCATGCCAGCTGGCTCGGTGTGGGCACCTCTCTCACCAGCCATGGCACCTCAGCAATGGACTTCTGCGACTCATTGGGACTGACACAATCTGTCAATTTCCCGACCCGGATCTCAGTCAACATGTGGCTCTAAATGGAATTCTCTCATCTCCCCTTCCTGTTCAGGCTAGAGTTCCTCAAGGCAGTGTTCTGGGCCTTGTGCATTTTCTAATCTTCATCAATGATCTCTCCGACTCTCTGGAAAATCCTCTTTATCTCTTTGCTGATTACTCCACTCTCTGCCTCTCCATCTCTCATCCCGTAGATCAGCAGGCAGCAGCCTCCTCACTCTGCAGACCTGCAAAAAAATCTGGTCAAACAAATGGAACATGTCTTTCAATCCTGACAAATCTCACACTCTCACTTTGTCTCGCCAAAAATACCATCTGGAAAACTCTCCTATCTATTTTCTCAACAATCCTCTCGAAGAAGTTCTGTCACTCTCAAGCTTTTGGGTCTCACTATCTGCCATGATCTTTCCTGGGAAAACCACATTTCCAAGCTGGCCTCCAAAGCCAGTCACTTGCCAGGCATCTTCCATCATGCGAAATCCTTCCTTGGCACACCTGAGCTCCTCACCACATACAAAGCTTTCATCCACAGCTTTATGGAGTGCTGCTCTCCCCTCTGGGCTGGTGCTCCTGCCTCACACCTAGCTCGACTTCATGCTGTAGAAACCAAGGCTTTCAGAATCATTGGTATCTCCCGCGACTAAGCTGATTCTGAGGGCCTCTCACTCACTCACCGCAGGCATGTTGGGGGTTGATGGTGGACCTGTGAGCCCTGCAGAAGCTTGAAGGGGGAGCAAAGCATGGAAAGATCAGAGGGTGCAAGACCATAAAGAAGGAGGTAGAAGACAGAGAAACCGCCGCCCTGTTTGTGATGGCGTAGTGATCTGTCCATAGACTCAGCTTCCTCGGGACATGAACTCAACTGAATATCTGAAAAATGGTTTGGTATAAAAAAAATTATACGGCCATTGAAATACCTTGTGACATGTTTGCCTAATGTTTGTGAACAAACACCATTTCGAGTTCCTACTCTCCCAGACAGGCTGTGAATCTTGGAAAACCTGTTATGTAGAATGCAGATGATCCTTTAGATGTGAGAGTGCAACGTCGGTGTCAAAAGATTATGTTTCTATGTCCTTTTTGTTCGCCGATGATCTGGATGTCCGACAAAACACTGTCACTGAATTGTGTATTTTCAGCTGGGTTCAGAAGTAAAGCTGGGTTTGTGCTCTTATTTTAAGGGTTGCTTTCACACTGAAGTATAATACCATCAAATTATTGTTATTTGACTCTTACATGCTTATCAAACAAGCTAAATTATAGTTATTTTCCTTCAAAAGGTCAGCATAGTGTCTTTTGCATCCTTTTTTACGGTGTCAGGGCACAGTAACCAACAAACAAGAAATACCTGAAAAATCTAAAAGTGATAGGAATATAGAATGAGGTGAAGTTAACAACTTTATAAGAGCAATGGCTCAGCATTTCCCAATGACAAAGAAAGATGTTTTGAGTGCATTCAGACAGGGATTGATAAACATACAAACAAACAGACAGAATAATGCACACAACCAACCAATATACTTGAAAAAAAATCATATTTGCAAGTAAAAATGGGTCAGAGAACAAATGAAAACTCAGGATATTTCAGAAATGATCAAACTCAGGAAATGGAGATGGGCAGAACACATTAATTATCAGAAGATCAAATAACAGGTGAACAACAGTAGTAACTCGTTGGTAGTCATATAATACTTACCCTGTGCAGTCAACTTGGTGCGAGCCAACTCTTCTGTTTTTGTACACCGCACCTTTCCTATGCCATCTCCAGGCATTGCAAATCGTCATTGCCGGGCACCGAAGGGGGCTCCGCAGTGACGCACGCCAAAAGGGAGTACTCAGTTTTCACTCTGGTTGTTTTCTTGTTTGTTGTACACCGCACCTTTCCTATGCCATCTCCAGGCATTGCAAATCGTCATTGCTGGGCACCGAAGGGGGTTCGGCAGTGACGCACGCTGAAAGGGAGTACTCGTTTGTTTGTTTTCCTGTTTTCTTGTTTGTTTGTCCAGACGATATCTCAGCCATCCTTTGAGCTAGGAAGCTGAAATTTCGGCACAGTAGTGAGCAAGTCCTTTCTCAAAAAGAATATTTTATTGTTTTTTGAATAATCAATTAATTGAGGAGTTATTTAATTATTAGCGATTAATTAAGTACTTATTTAATTAATCAAATTTCCTGTCTCTTCTGACCATTAACGCAGGCACCTTTTGAGCGAGGAAGCTGATATTTGGACATGCCAATGACCAGGTGATTTGGCTGCAAAAGCTATTTTTTGATTTATTAATTAATCAATTAATCAATTAATCGATTAATTATTTAATTATTCGATTAATAACTAAAAAAAATTTTTTCTTTTTAAGTTACAGATTCTGATGAAATGGTGGTGGTTTATGTGTTCTCTGACCGAATTGATTAATAATTTATTTTTTTATGATTATTATTTATTTATTTTCATTATTAATCATTTATTGATTTTCTTTCTCATTTGGCCAATATCTCAGGCACCTTTTGAGATCGGAAGCTAATATTTGGACATGAGTGACCAAGTGATGTGGCTATCAAGGATATTTTTGATTTATTGATTAATCAATTAATCAATTAATCGAACAATTATTTAATTATTCGATTAATTACTAAAAAAAAAATATTATTTTTTCAGTTACAGATTCTGATGAAATGGTGGTGGTTTATGTGTTCTGTGACCGAATTGATTAATAATTTAATTTTTTAATGATTATTATTTATTTATTTTCATTATTAATCATTTATTTATTTTCTTTCTCATTTGGCCAATATATCAGGCACCTTTTGAACTAGGAAGCTAATAGTTGGACATGACAGTGACCAAGTGATGTGGCTATCAAGGATATTTTTGATTTATTGATTAATCATTTAATCGATTCATTATTTATTGATTAATCAATTAATGATTTATTGATTAATCAATTAATGATTTATTTTTTATCAATGACATATTTGATTAAATTTTTAAAAGATACATCTTCGAATGAAGCACTAGTGGTTTAGTTATGTTATTAGCCAATTGATTAAGAAAATATTTAGTGATAATCTTTTATTGATTTTAATTATACAATTAATCAATCAATTATTGTGCACCGCCCCCTCCCAATGCAATCTCTATGAGCTGCACCGCGGTATTGCCGGGCTCCGGAGGTGCCCCGGCAATGCCGCGCTGTAGGATATTTAATTATTTGGCATGGAGGTGATGTACTTTGAATGTATCTGTACTTGTTTTCTTGTTTGTTTTCTTGTTTGTTTGTTTGTTTGTCCAGGTGATATCTCAGCCATCCCTTGAGCTCGGAAGCTGAAATTTTGGCACAATAGTGAGCAATTGCTGTGGCAAAAACGTTATATTTTGTTTTTTGATTAATCGATGAATTGATTGATTACTTAATTAATTGATGGTTATTAATCACTTATTTATTTGCCTCTCATCGAGGAAAAAATTCATTTTTTTTAAAGTTACAGATTCAGATGAAACGGTGGTGGCTTCAGGTATGCTATTAGGCAATTGATTAATAATTTAATTATTTTATGATTTTTATTTATTTATTTTTATTATCAATCACTTATTTATTTTCTTTCTCATCTGGGCAATACATCAGGCACCTTTTGAGCTAGGAAGCTGATATTTGGACACCACAGTGACCAAGTGATTTCATTATAAAGCATATTTTTGATTTTTCAATTAATTTCTTAATTTTCAAAAAGTTACAGATTCGGATGAAGTAGTGGTGTTTTAGGTATGCTATTAGCCAATTGATTATGAAATTCATTAGTTTATGATTATTATTTATTTATTTTCATTACGCAATTAATCAATCAATTATTTTTTTCTTTCTCTGGGCAATATCTCAGGCACCTTTTGAGCTTGGAAGCTGATATTTGGACACAACAGTGACCAAGTGATTTGGCTCTTAAGGATATTTTTGATTTATTGACTAATTAATTAATCGATTAATTATTTAATTTTTCGATTAATTACTTAATTACTTTTCAAAATGTACAGATTCGGATGAAACAGTGGTGGTTTAGGTATGCTATTAGTCAATTGATTAATAATTTAATTATTTTATGATTAACTAATTTATGCTGGAGGGTATGTTATTTACTTATTTGGCAGGGGGCTGTGTACTTTAAATGTAGCTCTACTTGTGTAAGGTTTTTTTTCTTCTTTGATCCAATATGGCTGCAAGACCATGTGACAGTTAACGTCATAAATGTACATTCTCCTATAGAATTGTTGCACAGGTCATGCTCAATACATTTCAAACTGATCGGACTACGTGTTGTACTTGTCAAATTATGACATAATGAAGGTGCCAATGACGTCAGCGTTAACAACACAATCCTCATGTGGAGGGAGTTCTTTCCAGTTTTTTTTTTTTGTATTCTCGGTTGAGGCTTGTAGAGGAGCTAACACAGAGCATATACCAAAGGAAGCCGGAGAAAAGAAGGGGCAACACAGGAAAGCACAACAACAGTAGGAAACAGGGAAATCAGGAGATCTGTGGAGGAGAGAGGGCCGATGTTGGGTACACGGGATAAACAAGATGGAAACAACAAAGACTTTCAGGAATAAAAACAGGGAATTTGAGTTGGATTAACGGGGGTAGAAAAGATCATGGTTTTGGATGGGGGAAGATAAGAGATGGTGTCAAACAGCTGTTTGAAAGACCTGGAGGGAAGAGTGGGATTGAAGAGAATTTGGGAGATTGTTCAAGATGCAGGAAAAAATAGGAATTAAAGAGTGAAGGTGAGCAGAGTGTCTTGATTTTTGCAGTTTCACCATAAGAGGGTGGCTGGCAGATCTTGTGCAACCTGTAGGAATATTTGGGGGACAGAGCACAGACAGAGCTGGGGGAGCAAGGCCGGAGAGGAGTCGGTAGAAGACACACAGACAACTACTTATATCTATCCAGGATCACTACTCACCTCCATTGATTTGCCTCCCCCCAACCCCCACCCTCCACATTCTTCCACATTCTCCTTTATCTCATGCTTCCATTAATCTCATGGTCTTCATGACAGCTGTTCCCTACCATCTCAGATCGTCCCCAAACCAAAACCTCATCTTTTCTAACCTCATTAACACTCACCCCACTCCAATCCCTCCTCCATCCAAATTTCCAGTTTTTTCTCTTTGGAATTTCCTTCTGTGACCATTTTGTCCACTCCATGCATACTTTCCTGCCCCTCCCTCCTCCCCCCCCCCCCCCCCATTCCGCCCCACACCCGTTATTTGTTCAAGTCTCCCTCGATCTTGGCCTTTAACTGTTGGTGTCCCCCTCTCTACTGTTCATTTTATGTCCTGTAATGTCCTGGTCCGTTCAATGTACAAACTCGTCCATGAGCCTCGACTACATATACAAAACAAATACAAATATATATATGATGTTTCAGATATAGCTCAGTGGTTAATTAGGAAAATATTATACTATTTATTTCAATAGACAGGGTCAAGTTTGTGTTATCCATCACCCTCATCTGCCCTCCCAAAATGTTTGTGTCTGAGCTCCGATTCTCCCCAATATATATCTACTAGCAGGGACCCATAGAAATTCCACATAATCTAAAATATGACTTCAAGAACTTCAAGAATATGACTTCAACACAGAGAACTGTCTGGAGCTATACAACAACAATAACAACAACCTGGTGCTATTGCTTCATAAAAGTTGTGGTCTATCCAGCACCACATTTATCGAAGTGCTCAAAGTGACCTGTGCTGTACATTCAATGGTAAGTTTGATTTATTGTCTCATAAAGTGGCAGCATTTATCTTGCGTGGACTCATTGCAGCGTGCGCTTGTTTTCTTTTTCTCCACATATTGTGTGTACCTCTGTTTGAATTTCGTGCCTGAAAAAGGCCTGGTTATCTCCAAGTTTATGAAAAGGCATAATAAGTGCATAGCCGCATACAATGTGCTTGTATCGCATCCTTTATACTGGTCTGTTTGGGATCTGGTGCCTGCAAAAGGCCCAGTTCGCTCCGACTTGGATCCATTGTGCATGAAACTGGCGTCATTGTATTTCCTCTTGTAATCGTTTATTTGATAAACTACAGCTGGCATAGTTTGCTTTATTTCATATTATTTAGGACGGGCGATTTAGAGGCATAAAAGTTGTCTTCACCTGTGTAGTGTGTTCTTGATGTGCAGGAAAACTGTTTTTTCACCGTTCATCAATACTGCAATCAGACTTGGTAAATGATTCATTGAAACACCTGGAACATCCAGAATTGCTTCAATTAACGCCCACAATCGTTTCGATTTTCTATTGATCGTTTCTTGCTCATATCTGTCATACCGATGTTCGTCTATGTCTTGGTGAAGTCAGCCGCTGGTTGCCACCTGGATAAAGCAGAGCACTACTACTAGGAATTGGTGAAACTTACACAATTGGCTCATTTAAACATTAAAGCAAAACATTAACATTAACATTAACATTATTAACATTAACATTAATTAACATTATTAACATTAACATTAATTAACATTAACATTCAAAACATTAACATTAACATTAATTAAGATTATTAACATTCACATTCAAAACATTAACATTAACATTAATTAACATTATTAACATTAACATTAATTAACATTAATTAACATTAACATTCAAAACATTAACATTAACATTAATTAAGATTATTAACATTCACATTCAAAACATTAACATTAACATTATTAACATTAACATTAATTAACATTATTAACATTAACATTAACATTAATTAACATTATTAACATTAACATTAATTAACATTATTAACATTCACATTCAAAACATTAACATTAATAGTATAGGCTCTGGGGGGCTGCTTGTGTACATCTCTCTTCTACGGCAAAACTTTTGATTTTCCTGTTCTATATGTTGAGACCCTTGGAAAAAATCTGGGTAACACTCCCAGATCAAGTACGTTTTTTCTGCACACCCCAATACGTGATTATGACTTGAGGCCAATTAGCCGAAATAGCAAAATTCAGTTTTCATGGAATAATTCAAGAGTAGGCAGCTTTAGATTCAAATGTAACATTTATTTATCATGTTTAGACATAACTAACACATTTTTAGCATGGTTCAATACTATAAACTGTCTTTTTTAGGAAAAAAACACGTCATTTAGCTTCTTTTTCTCCAAAAATCACTTTCAGTTTGAAAGGCGCTCAAAATCCGATCACCTCTCATACACCCAATTATGTAGATAAAGCAACCAAAATTTGTCAGAAGCTTCCTTATGAAGCCCTTTAATAATTCCATGCATCATATTTATGATTCATTATATTGTATAGTGACAGTGGGGTCAAATGTTAACAAAGGTTACCCCTACCCCAAAAAGCGGTATAAACCAAAATTGGTTAAATTGGTCTAACTTTAGAAGTAAGTGTGATATTCGGCTGATTTTGGTGTCTATGTATGGGTTTTTGATAGCAAGCTATTCATTGGAACCATAATCAACCCCTTTTGAATATACCTAATTTGCATAATTTCAAAATGGCCGCCAAACACCTCCTGGCAATGATGTTGACTAAATTTCGCTCAAAATTCAGCTTAAGCAAAACTATTACACTTACATAGCTTAAGGATTCATGAATTAAAATCATAACATGTCCACAAACCCAATATAACTGTCATAACAAGGAAGCGCGTGCTGTCAATTACCACCATTTACCACCCGTGCAACTTCAATACATGTACTCTTTATCAAGCGACAGGATTCTTGCAGGCATCAGGGGAAGCCTTTTTGCAATGACCAAAATTTACACATTTGACTATGGCGGTCCTACAGGGGCATGTTGACCTGGCACACTTAGTGCATGAACAGACAACTGTCCAATGTGATTCTAGAGTTTTCCACGTTGTCTCAGGTATCAGCTGTTCCTTGTCATGCGTATAACCACAATCCTCTGGCTTAAGTGCGATCACATTTTCAGAATCTTGATGAAGCTCCAAAGCATGCATGATATTGTAGGCATTGAAAAAGCTACGCTTCATATGTGGCAGGAGACCTTGGCTGGTTGGTGGCAGGTTGTGATGAGAACTCCCTTTGACATGATGGAAGATCTCCGCACGCAAGTTGGAAAATTTCTTCGCATCGCTTTTTGGTTTCAGTACTTTGACCAAGTTTGTTTTATGTGTCTGTTTGTCTTTCTGTGTGATTAATGTTCGCTCTTTCACGAGCCTCGATCTTGTATACAAAAAAAAAAAAAAAAAAAAAGAAAAAAGTAGGATTCTGCATTCTTGATCAAAGGCTGAGAAAGGGTCGGCAACCCTCCAAAGTGCTTCAATAACTTTTCTGGCTCGGCATTCAAGGCGGCTTTCTTGGTCCCAACTTTGCTAGTGATATCACATCCTGTAAGACTGTGTACGGCAGGAAGAACAGCACAGAGTTGACATCCGATGCGCTCGAACAAGGTATGAAGGGGCACATACCGAGTGCTATCTCCAACTCCAGCTCGTACCCACAGCTCCTCTAGGTCATGTTGGAGAAAGACAGGCATGTGGTGGAGCAAGGCAACAACTACATCAGTAACATTGGAGATGACAACACATATTTTGTGTCCTTCTTTGAGCGCGTCCAAAACATGAAGGAGTATGCGAAGATCCGCCTCTTCAAATGTGGATTGAAGGTGTACCAGTGCGCTCTCATCTCCGTTGTGCATTTTCATACATTTCCAATCCTCGTTCTCTCTGGTCACCTGTCCGAGTACAGTTGGGTACTGACCGGTATTTGCAATATTTGAACGAACATGGCTGTAGATCAGTTTTTCAAGGAGAAGTTTGTTGTTGTTGGAAGGCCAGAATGTGTTCATATCCTTAGGTAGTGGTGTTGATGGCTCTATTGAAGTATATTCGATGGGTAGAGTGTCACTTCGCCTTTTCCTCTCGCTGTCCTTCACTGATGGGTCATCAGAATACATGTCAAAGACATAGTCAGTCCGCCCAAACCGATGATATATGGCCGAAAATGACATGAAATTTGATAGAAGGTCATTGAATTTGGAGAGTTTCGTAACATTAACCTTTCGGATTGTGGCCATGATGTCAACTACAAATGATGCGTCTTTCCGATGACTATATGTAAATTCTTCCGGTTTTAGGTGCGTCTCCAACTCCTTCAGTAGCTGGCTCTTTGCTGGTTTAGTCATCATTCCTGCATCATCAAACAACACTGGGGAGGGAACAACATCGTACTTTAAGAGATCATCAGTGGTGAGGCCATGCTCCCGAGCTATTTCTATGTTTCTCTCAGCGATGTTCATCTCCTTCACTGTCGTCTTGGTAGTCTTCTGTGGCTTTCTGAGAGATCCTGAGAGAGAGTCGGGCGGTCCTGAGATCGGGCGGTCCTGAGATCGGGCGGTCCTGAGAGAGTAACAGACTCCATCGTCAGCGGCCACGCCTGAAAAACAAAAAATGGATATTAGTTACGTTTGTACGGCTGTAAAAATCGGCAAGGTCGGACCATATGCTGAAAATATAAAATGTGAAAGACTGATAAGCCACAAAGAAACCCATGTTTATCCCTATTAAAGGGCTTCATAAGGAAGCTTCTGACAAATTTTGGTTGCTTTATCTACATAATTGGGTGTATGAGAGGTGATCGGATTTTGAGCGCCTTTCAAACTGAAAGTGATTTTTGGAGAAAGAAAAGCTAAATGACGGTTTTTTTTTAAGAAAAGACAGTTTATAGTATTGAACCATGCTAAAAATGTGTTAGTTATGTCTAAACATGATAAATAAATGTTACATTTGAATCTAAAGCTGCCTACTCTTGAATTATTCGATGAAAACTGAATTTTGCTATTTCGGCTAATTGGCCTGAAGTCATAATCACGTATTGGGGTGTGCAGAAAAAACGTACTTGATCTGGGAGTGTTACCCAGATTTTTTCCAAGGGTCTCAGCATATAGAACAGGAAAATCAAAAGTTTGGCCGTAGAAGAGAGATGTACACAAGCAACCCCCCAGACCCAGGAGTATAACATTAATTAACATTATTAACATAAACATTAACATTAATTAACATTATTAACATTAACATTAATTAACATTATTAGCATTAATTAACATTATTAACATTCACATTCAAAACATTAACATTTACATTAATTAACATTATTAACATTAACATTAATTAACATTATTAGCATTAATTACCATTATTAACATTCACATTCAAAACATTAACATTAACATTAATTAACATTATTAACATTAACATTAATTAACATTATTAACATTAATTAACATTATTAAGATTCACATTCAAAACATTAACATTTACATTAATTAACATTATTAACATTAACATTAATTAACATTATTAACAGTAACATTAATTAACATTATTAACATTAACATTAACATTAATATTAACATTAATTAACATTATTAACATTAACATTAACATTAATATTAACATTAATTAACATTATTAACATTAACATTAATATTAACATTAATTAACATTATTAACATTAACATTAATTAACATTATTAACATTAACATTAATTAACATTATTAACATTAACATTAATTAACATTATTAACATTAACATTAATTAACATTAATTAACATTATTAACATTAACATTAACATTAACATTAATTAACATTATTAACATTAACATTAACATTAATTAACATTATTAACATTAACATTAATAAACATTAACATTAACATTAACATTAATTAACATTATTAACATTAACATTAATTAACATTATTAACATTAACATTAATTGACATTATTAACATTAACATTAATTAACATTATTAACATTAACATTAACATTAATTAACATTATTAACATGAACATTAACATTAATTAACATTATTAACATTAACATTATTACCATTAACATTAACATTATTAACATTCACATTCAAAACATTAACATTAACATTGATGAACATTATTAACATTAACATTAATTAACATTATTAACATTAACATTAATGAACATTATTAACATTAACATTAATTAACATTATTAACAGTAACATTAATTAACATTAATTAACATTATTAACATTAACATTAATATTAACATTAATTAACATTATTAACATAAACATTAATTAACATTATTAACATTAACATTAATTAACATTATTAACATTAACATTAATTAACATTATTAACATTAACATTAATTAACATTATTAACATTAACATTAATTAACATTATTAACATTAACATTAATTAACATTATTAACATTAACATTAATTAACATTATTAACATTAACATTTATTAACATTATTAACATTAACATTAATTAACATTATTAACATGAACATTAACATTAATTAACATTATTAACATTAACATTATTACCATTAACATTAACATTATTAACATTCACATTCAAAACATTAACATTAACATTAATGAACATTATTAACATTAACAGTAATTAACATTATTAACATTAACATTAATGAACATTATTAACATTAACATTAATTAACATTATTAACAGTAACATTAATTAACATTAATTAACATTATTAACATTAACATTAATATTAACATTAATTAACATTATTAACATAAACATTAATTAACATTATTAACATTAACATTAATTAACATTATTAACATTAACATTAATTAACATTATTAACATTAACATTAATTAACATTATTAACATTAACATTAATTAACATTATTAACATTAACATTAATTAACATTATTAACATTAACATTCATTAACATTATTAACATTAACATTAATTAACATTATTAACATTAACATTAACATTTATTCACATTAATTAACATTATTAACATTAACATTAACATTAATTAACATTTTTTACATTAACATTAATTAACATTAACATGAACATTAATTCACATTAATTAACATTATTAACATTAACATTAACATTTATTCACATTAATTAACATTATTAACATTAACATTAACATTAATTAACATGATTAACATTAACACTAATTAGCATTATTAACATTAACATTAACATTAATTAACATTATTAACATTAACATTATTACCATTAACATTAACATTATTAACATTAACATTAACATTATTAACATTAACATTAACTAACATTATTAACATTAACATTAATTAACATTAACATTAACATTAATTCACATTAAATAACATTATTAACATTAACATTAACATTAATTAACATTATTAACATTAACATTAATTAACATGATTAACATTAACATTAATTAACATTATTAACATTAACATTAACATTAATTGACATTATTAACACTAGGGCATGCCCGTACTATATATATATCTAAAATTATATCCCCCCCCTCTATTTACATGAAATGGTTTGGTCCATTCGCAAAGCCAAAGCGAACGGCTTGCGAGTACGGTGACAATCCCCCCCCCTCTATTTACATGAAATGGTTTGGTCCAAAGCGAACGGCTTGCGAGTACGGTGACAATCCCCCCCCTCTATTTACATGAAATGGTTTGGTCCAAAGCGAACGGCTTGCGAGTACGGTGACAATCCTCCCCCTCTATTTACATGAAATGGTTTGGTCCAAAACGAACGGCTTGCGGAGTTTGGTAAAGAAATCGCCATAGCTTGGTAACTACTTGTCCGATTAATATGAAACCTTGAAAAGGCACATCCTCGGGTCCCCAGCAATATACCTGGCAAGTTTCAAGTATATCGGACCCGTGGTTGTCGAGAAACAGCGGTCACAGACAAACACACAAACACACAAACACACAGACACACAGACACACAGAGATTACTGGAATTATAGATAGATTAACATTATTACCATTAACATTAACATTATTAACTTTCACATTAACATTATTAACATTAACATTAACATTGATGAACATTATTAACATCAACATTAATTAACATTATTAACATTAACTTTATTACCATTAACATTAACATTATTAACATTCACATTAACATTTATTCACATTAATTAACATTATTAACATTAACATTAACATTTATTCACATTAATTAACATTATTAACATTAACATTAACATTAATTAACATTATTAACATTAACATTAATTAACATGATTAACATTAACACTAATTAACATTATTAACATTAACATTAACATTAATTAACATTATTAACATTAACATTATTACCATTAACATCAACATTATTAACATTAACATTAACATTATTAACATTAACATTAACTAACATTATTAACATTAACATTAATTAACATTAACATTAACATTAATTCACATTAAATAACATCATTAACATTAACATTAACATTAATTAACGTTATTAACATTAACATTAATTAACATGATTAACATTAACATTAATTAACATTATTAACATTAACATTAACATTAATTGACATTATTAACATTAACATTATTACCATTAACATTAACATTATTAACTTTCACATGAACATTATTAACATTAACATTAACATTGATGAACATTATTAACATTAACATTAATTAACATTATTAACATTAACTTTATTACCATTAACATTAACCTTATTAACATTAACATTAACATTAATAACATTAGTAACATTAACATTATTAACATTATTAACATTAACATTAATTAACATTATTAACATCAATATTTACTAACATTAACATTATTAACATTAACTTCAACATTATTAACATTAACATTAACATTATTAACATTAACATTAACATTATTAACATTAACATTATTAACATTAACATTATTAACATTAACATTAACATTAATTAACATTAACATTAATTAACATTAATTAACATTATTAACATTAAAATTAACATTAATCAACATTATTAACATTAACATTAACATTAATTAACATTATTAACATTAACATTAATTAACATTATTAACATTAATTAACATTATTAACATTAACATTAATTAACATTATTAACATTAACATTAATTAACATTATTAACATTAACATTAATTAACATTATTAACATTAACATTAACATTAATTAACATTATTAACATAAACATTAATTAACATTATTAACATTAACATTAACATAAATTAACATTATTAACATTAACATTAACATTAATTAACATTATTAACATTAACATTAACATTAATTAACATAATTAACATAAACATTATTAACATTATTAACATTAACATTTATTAACATTATTAACATTAACATTAACATTAATTAACTTAATTAACATTAACATTATTAACATTAACATTAACATTAATTAACATTAACATTAACATTAACATTAATTAACATTATTAACATTCACATTAAAATTATGAACATTATTAACATTAACATTAATTAACATTATTAACATTCACATTAAAATTATGAACATTATTAACATTAACATTAATTAACATTATTAACATTCACATTAAAATTATGAACATTATTAACATTAACATTTATTAACATTATTAACATTAACATTAATTAACTTAATTAACATTAACATTATTAACATTAACATTAACATTAATTAACATTAACATTAACATTAATTAACATTATTAACATTCACATTAAAATTATGAACATTATTAACATTAACATTAATTAACATTATTAACATTCACATTAAAATTATGAACATTATTAACATTAACATTAATTAACATTATTAACATTAACATTAACATTAATTAAGATTATTAACATTCACATTCAAAACATTAACATTATTAACATTAACATTATTACCATTAACATTAACATTAATTAACATTAACATTAACATTAACATTAATTAACATTATTAACACTAACATTAACATTAATTAACATTAACATTAACATTAACATTAATTAACATTATTAACATTCACATTAAAATTATGAACATTATTAACATTAACATTAATTAACATTATTAACATTAACATTAATTAACATTATTAACATTAACATTAACATTAATTAACATTAACATTAACATTAACATTAATTAACATTATTAACATTCACATTAAAATTATGAACATTATTAACATTAACATTATTAACATTCACATTCAAAACATTAACATTATTAACATTAGTAACATTAGAGACATAATATTTCAAAAAGTTGTGGACGGATTATGACAAAACCTGGTGGACATCTAGGACATCTTGTTAATATAGTTAACATAAATATGTAAGATGCCACATACCAGGGTCAGTGAGAGAACATCTGGTTATTATAGCGGACATGATAGGGGCTTCTGGTGAGCAGCTCTTTGCTGCCCACTGATGGAGGCGACAAGGAAATGACAATATAACCTGGAACTGACAGTTCTGTGATGAGCTGACTCTATCCTGCTGTGTTTATACACAAACATGGCCAATTTATGAAACAGCTTTAATGGAGCTCTCTCCATACAGGAATCCACACTGAAAGTGACAAAGAGCTCAACTACTCACAGACAGGTGTTGTGAAATCCATAAGGGTGCTAAATCCAGAGAGATCCAGATTGCAATTAAAAATAAAGAATAAATACTGCCACGGCTGAATCACAATAAGAAGACAATTTCACTAAAATTACTGGAACATCTGAGCTACAGTCGTTCATGAATGTCATTATGGATAGTCATGGAAACCAGATTGAAGGGCCTTATTAAAATTGTCAAATATACCATGAGCGATAAACTTCGTAGCAAAGAGTGAATGATCCTGCTTTCATTTTTCAAATTTATCTCTGGCAGACACAGACACATAATTATTTTTATTCCGTCATAATGTGTGACAGCACTTTGAACTTCGTTAACTCACTTTGTCGGTGACTTTCAACGAAAAGTTCCTGGAATACTGGAAAAAGCATGGAGATTTGAAAGTGACTTTCTTCACTTAATCGATCAGGCCGAGGATTTTCAAGGACAACACGTGATCCACCAGTCCTCGTGCCACCATGTACGAGAAGCTGTAACCCCAGCTGGCCCTCTGTGTAGTGATTCCTAAAAAAATCGATCACGTGTTCAGTTTCCACTAAAGAACGAGACCTCCATTAAGGAAGGACATGTCTCCAACGAGGAAGACACATAACTGTCCCGGTCATGGCTGCATTCCGAGCACAGGTGTTAATACCTTTTGTAAAACCAAGGCCCAGCTGCATTCAGTCACTATTCCACAAATGGATGCCACAGTTTTTATTATATACACCATCTGAAAGTTTAATGAATTTATACAGGTTATACAAACCTTCCATGTATCTCCTTATAAACAATAACATGTGTGTTTGAAGCAAACTATTTATTCATTAAAGCAAGCCATACCTGAGCACGTAACCCATATACTATATAAGAGAGAGGTGTGTGTGTGTGTGTGTGTGTGTGTCGCCATTTTTCTCAGAGATGGCTGAACGGATCTTCGTCAAACTTTCAGAGGTCCATCAGTGATTGCTGGGAGTGTTTTAGGCAAAATATATATGCAAAAAAAAAAGGTCGTTTTTTTTGGAGTTAAAAAAAAAAATCGCTCGATAGTGCCCGAGCCCTAAGCCTTTTTAAATTAATGACAGTTATATACAAGTACACATTCGCATAAATAAATACAAAACAATCACCAGACATTTTAATACAAATAAATCAAACTATTCCGGAAGTGTGCAAAGTTGGTAGTACGGCTTCTTCTTCTTCCTGATCAGCATCACACTTAACTCAGAAACGTGATGAATGCCACATTCACCCACCAGCATATATATGAACCCCCTGCCTGTCCTGCCTCCCCCCCCCTCCCTCCCCTACCCCTCATATCCCCCTTCCCCTCCCCTTCCCCCCCTCCCTCCCCCTTACTCCCCCCTCACCCTCCCTTCCCCCCTTCCCCTTCCCCCCTCACCCCCCCTTCCTGCCCCCTCCCCCCTTCCTCCCCCCCCTTCCTCCCCCCCTTCCTCCCCCCCAATCCCCTGCTCCCCCACCCGGCAACGCCGGATACTTCTGCTCGTATATCATAAATCAAGGAAAGCAGTCTTTTATTTGACTCAAACACAATGGAGACAAAAGCTCAATCATTAAAGCGGTGTCAACAACAAGCTGATAAAGAGCAATGGAATGGATTACACCTGTAAATAATACCTAACAACACCAGGTATACCTAACAATGAAAGGGAATTACACCTGTAAATAATACCCAACAAAACCAGGTATACCGAACAATGAAAGGGATTACACCTGTAAATAATATCCAACAACACCAGTTATACCAAACAATGAAATGGATTACACTGTAAATAATATCCAACAAAGCCAGGTAAACCTAACAATGAAACTAATTACACCTGTAAACTAGAAGGTATTCATAGAATATTTACCCTGCACAGTCAACTTGGTACGAGCCAACTCTTCTGTTTTTGAAGGGTTTTTTATTTGATCCAATATGGCTGCCAGACCACGTGAGCGATGACATCATAGATGTATATTCTCTAATATAATTGTTGTGTAGATCATGCTCAATACATTTCAAACTAATCAGACTAAGCATTGTCTGTCGAATTATGACGTCATACTTAGGGCAACAATGACGTCATCATTACCAACACGTATTCCCATGCAGAGTTCTTTACAATGAGCCACGTTTCATTTTTTTTCAATGGAGCGGTTTCGGACGTTTTTTTCGGATGTCAACGTTTTTCAGTTTTCCAAGATGGCGCCTGTACCACGTGACCTATGACGTCATAATTATTTAAAATTCTAAAGGAGGAGGCACGCCTATGGTCGAAATTTCGTGTCCATCAGACTAATAGTTGGAGAGAAAAATATGTTTTTCAAACTGATCAGATCAAGCATTGTACTTGTCGAATTATGACGTCATAATGAAGGCACAGATGACGTCATCATGAACATTTCTTATTCCCCATGGGGAGTTCTTGACAATGAGTCTTGATTAAAATTTTTCCATTTGAGTGGTTTTGGAGATATAGGGGTGCAAAGTTTTTCCAAGATGGCGTCCATGCCACGTGAGCTATGACGTCATAATTATGTAAAAATTATAATATGACAGGCGGAGGCGCTCCTCTGGTAAAATTTCGCGTCAATCGGACCAATGTTTGCCGAAAAAATGAGTTTCAAAAATGAAGACACGCACGTACGCACCCAAATGCCTAACCCTGCTTTTCACTTCATGAACCGCAGAGTGATAATGAAAGGAAAACCTCAAGATAAAGATTGACACTTGGCTCCAGTGCAAACACCCTTCCTCTGCGAACCATCAAACAGACGTATGGCAGTCGCTGGAAGACTCACACCCAACCAACCAGAGCAGGATTCACACCAAACCAACAAGAGCAAGATTCACACCCAATCAACAAGAGCAAGACTCACACCCAACCGACAAGAGCAGGATTCACACCAAACCAACAAGAGCAAGATTCACACCCAATCAACAAGAGCAAGACTCATGTCACACCCAAAGAACAAGAGCAAGACTCGCACCCAATCAACAAGAGCAAGATTCACACCCAATCAAAAAGAGCAAGACTCACAACCAACCAACAAGAGCAAGACTCACACCCAACCAACCAGAGCAGGCTCACACCCAATCAAAAAGGGCAAGATTCACAACCAACCAACAAGAGCAAGATTCACACCCAATCAACAAGAGCAAGATTCACACGCAACCAACAAGAGCAAGATTCACACCCAATCAAAAAGAGCAAGACTCACAACCAACCAACAAGAGCAAGATTCACACCCAATCAAAAAGAGCAAGACTCACAACCAACCAACAAGAGCAAGACTCACACCCAACCAACCAGAGCAGGCTCACACCCAATCAAAAAGGGCAAGATTCACAACCAACCAACAAGAGCAAGATTCACACCCAATCAACAAGAGCAAGATTCACACGCAACCAACAAGAGCAAGATTCACACCCAATCAAAAAGAGCAAGACTCACAACCAACCAACAAGAGCAAGACTCACACCCAACCAACCAGAGCAAGATTCACACCCAACCAACAAGAGCAATATTCACACCCAATCAACAAGAGCAAGATTCACACCCAAACAACAAGAGCAGAAATTCACACCCAATCAAAAAGAGCAAGACTCACAACCAACCAAAAAGAGCAAGACTCACACCCAACCAACAAGAGCAAGACTCACACCCAACCAATCAGAGCAAGACTCACAACCAACCAACAATAGCAAGACTCACACCCAACCAACAAGAGCAAGACTCACACCCAATCAACAAGAGCAAGACTCACACCCAACCGACAAGAGCAGGATTCACACCAAACCAACAAGAGCAAGATTCACACCCAATCAACAAGAGCAAGACTCATGTCACACCCAAAGAACAAGAGCAAGACTCGCACCCAATCAACAAGAGCAAGATTCACACCCAATCAAAAAGAGCAAGACTCACAACCAACCAACAAGAGCAAGACTCACACCCAACCAACCAGAGCAGGCTCACACCCAATCAAAAAGGGCAAGATTCACAACCAACCAACAAGAGCAAGATTCACACCCAATCAACAAGAGCAAGATTCACACGCAACCAACAAGAGCAAGATTCACACCCAATCAAAAAGAGCAAGACTCACAACCAACCAACAAGAGCAAGATTCACACCCAATCAAAAAGAGCAAGACTCACAACCAACCAACAAGAGCAAGACTCACACCCAACCAACCAGAGCAGGCTCACACCCAATCAAAAAGGGCAAGATTCACAACCAACCAACAAGAGCAAGATTCACACCCAATCAACAAGAGCAAGATTCACACGCAACCAACAAGAGCAAGATTCACACCCAATCAAAAAGAGCAAGACTCACAACCAACCAACAAGAGCAAGATTCACACCCAATCAACAAGAGCAAGATTCACACGCAACCAACAAGAGCAAGATTCACACCCAATCAAAAAGAGCAAGACTCACAACCAACCAACAAGAGCAAGACTCACACCCAACCAACCAGAGCAAGATTCACACCCAACCAACAAGAGCAAGATTCACACCCAATCAACAAGAGCAAGATTCACACCCAAACAACAAGAGCAGAAATTCACACCCAATCAAAAAGAGCAAGACTCACAACCAACCAAAAAGAGCAAGACTCACACCCAACCAACAAGAGCAAGACTCACACCCAACCAATCAGAGCAAGACTCACAACCAACCAACAATAGCAAGACTCACACCCAACCAACAAGAGCAAGACTCACACCCAACCAACCAGAGCAGGATTCACAACCAACCAACAAGAGCAAGACTCGCACCCAGTCAACAAGAGCAAGATTCACACCCAAACAACAAGAGCAAGACTCACAACCAACCAACAAGAGCAAGACTCACACCCAACCAACAAGAGCAAGACTCACACCCAACCAACAAGAGCAAGACTCACACCCAACCAACCAGAGCAGGATTCACACCCAATCAAAAAGAGCAAGACTCACAACCAACCAATCAGAGCAAGACTAACACCCAACCAATCAGAGCAAGACTCACACCCAATCAAAAAGAGCAAGATTCACAACCAAGCAACAAGAGCAAGATTCACACCCAATCAACAAGAGCAAGATTCACACCCAACCAACAAGAGCAGAAATTCACACCCAATCAAAAAGCGCAAGTCTCACAACCAACCAATCAGAGCAAGACTCACACCCAATCAAAAAGCGCAAGTCTCACAACCAACCAACAAGAGCAAGATTCACACCCAATCAACAAGAGCAAGACTCACACCCAACCAACCAGAGCAGGATTCACAACCAACCAACAAGAGCAAGATTCACACCCAATCAACAAGAGCAAGACTCACACCCAACCAACCAGAGCAGGATTCACAACCAACCAACAAGAGCAAGATTCACACCCAATCAACAAGAGCAAGATTCACACCCAACCAACAAGAGCAGAAATTCACACCCAATCAAAAAGAGCAAGACTCACACCCAACCAACCAGAGCAGGACTAACACCCAACCAATCAGAGCAAGACTCGCACCCAATCAAAAAGAGCAAGACTCACAACCAACCAACAAGAGCAAGATTCACACCCAATCAACAAGAGCAAGACTCACACCCAATCAAAAAGAGCAAGACTCACACCCAACCAACAAGAGCAAGATTCACACCCAATCAACAAGAGCAAGATTCACACCCAACCAACAAGAGCAGAAATTCACACCCAATCAAAAAGAGCAAGACTCACACCCAACCAACCAGAGCAGGATTCACACCAAACCAACAAGAGCAAGATTCACACCCAATCAACAAGAGCAAGACTCACACCCAACCGACAAGAGCAGGATTCACACCAAACCAACAAGAGCAAGATTCACACCCAATCAACAAGAGCAAGACTCATGTCACACCCAAAGAACAAGAGCAAGACTCGCACCCAATCAACAAGAGCAAGATTCACACCCAATCAAAAAGAGCAAGACTCACAACCAACCAACAAGAGCAAGACTCACACCCAACCAACCAGAGCAGGCTCACACCCAATCAAAAAGGGCAAGATTCACAACCAACCAACAAGAGCAAGATTCACACCCAATCAACAAGAGCAAGATTCACACGCAACCAACAAGAGCAAGATTCACACCCAATCAAAAAGAGCAAGACTCACAACCAACCAACAAGAGCAAGATTCACACCCAATCAAAAAGAGCAAGACTCACAACCAACCAACAAGAGCAAGACTCACACCCAACCAACCAGAGCAGGCTCACACCCAATCAAAAAGGGCAAGATTCACAACCAACCAACAAGAGCAAGATTCACACCCAATCAACAAGAGCAAGATTCACACGCAACCAACAAGAGCAAGATTCACACCCAATCAAAAAGAGCAAGACTCACAACCAACCAACAAGAGCAAGATTCACACCCAATCAACAAGAGCAAGATTCACACGCAACCAACAAGAGCAAGATTCACACCCAATCAAAAAGAGCAAGACTCACAACCAACCAACAAGAGCAAGACTCACACCCAACCAACCAGAGCAAGATTCACACCCAACCAACAAGAGCAATATTCACACCCAATCAACAAGAGCAAGATTCACACCCAAACAACAAGAGCAGAAATTCACACCCAATCAAAAAGAGCAAGACTCACAACCAACCAAAAAGAGCAAGACTCACACCCAACCAACAAGAGCAAGACTCACACCCAACCAATCAGAGCAAGACTCACAACCAACCAACAATAGCAAGACTCACACCCAACCAACAAGAGCAAGACTCACACCCAACCAACCAGAGCAGGATTCACAACCAACCAACAAGAGCAAGACTCGCACCCAGTCAACAAGAGCAAGATTCACACCCAAACAACAAGAGCAAGACTCACAACCAACCAACAAGAGCAAGACTCACACCCAACCAACAAGAGCAAGACTCACACCCAACCAACAAGAGCAAGACTCACACCCAACCAACCAGAGCAGGATTCACACCCAATCAAAAAGAGCAAGACTCACAACCAACCAATCAGAGCAAGACTAACACCCAACCAATCAGAGCAAGACTCACACCCAATCAAAAAGAGCAAGATTCACAACCAAGCAACAAGAGCAAGATTCACACCCAATCAACAAGAGCAAGATTCACACCCAACCAACAAGAGCAGAAATTCACACCCAATCAAAAAGCGCAAGTCTCACAACCAACCAATCAGAGCAAGACTCACACCCAATCAAAAAGCGCAAGTCTCACAACCAACCAACAAGAGCAAGATTCACACCCAATCAACAAGAGCAAGACTCACACCCAACCAACCAGAGCAGGATTCACAACCAACCAACAAGAGCAAGATTCACACCCAATCAACAAGAGCAAGATTCACACCCAATCAACAAGAGCAAGATTCACACCCAACCAACAAGAGCAGAAATTCACACCCAATCAAAAAGAGCAAGACTCACACCCAACCAACCAGAGCAGGACTAACACCCAACCAATCAGAGCAAGACTCGCACCCAATCAAAAAGAGCAAGACTCACAACCAACCAACAAGAGCAAGATTCACACCCAATCAACAAGAGCAAGACTCACACCCAATCAAAAAGAGCAAGACTCACACCCAACCAACAAGAGCAAGATTCACACCCAATCAACAAGAGCAAGATTCACACCCAACCAACAAGAGCAGAAATTCACACCCAATCAAAAAGAGCAAGACTCACACCCAACCAACCAGAGCAGGACTAACACCCAACCAATCAGAGCAAGACTCGCACCCAATCAAAAAGAGCAAGACTCACAACCAACCAACAAGAGCAAGATTCACACCCAATCAACAAGAGCAAGACTCACACCCAATCAAAAAGAGCAAGACTCACACCCAACCAACAAGAGCAAGGTTCACACCCAACCAATCAGAGCAAGACTCACACCCAATCAAAAAGAGCAAGACTCACAACCAACCAACAAGAGCAAGATTCACACCCAATCAACAAGAGCAAGACTCACACCCAACCAACCAGAGCAGGATTCACAACCAACCAACAAGAGCAAGATTCACACCCAATCAACAAGAGCAAGACTCACACCCAACCAACCAGAGCAGGATTCACAACCAATCAACAAGAGCAAGATTCACACCCAATCAACAAGAGCAAGACTCACACCCAACCAACCAGAGCAGGATTCACACCCAATCAAAAAGAGCAAGACTCACAACCAACCAATCAGAGCAAGACTAACACCCAACCAATCAGAGCAACACTCACACCCAATCAAAAAGAGCAAGATTCACAACCAACCAACAAGAGCAAGATTCACACCAAATCAACAAGAGCAAGATTCACACCCAACCAACAAGAGCAAGATTCACACCCAATCAAAAAGAGCAAGACTCACAACCAACCAATCAGAGCAAGACTAACACCCAACCAATCAGTGCAAGACTCACACCCAATCAAAAAGAGCAAGATTCACAACCAACCAACAAGAGCAAGATTCACACCCAATCAACAAGAGCAAGATTCACACCCAACCAACAAGAGCATAAATTCACACCCAATCAAAAAGAGCAAGACTCACAACCAACCAATCAGAGCAAGACTAACACCCAACCAATCAGAGCAAGTCTCACAACCAACCAATCAGAGCAAGACTCACACCCAATCAAAAAGAGCAAGACTCACAACCAATCAACAAGAGCAAGATTCACACCCAATCAACAAGAGCAAGATTCACACCCAAACAACAAGAGCAAGACTCACACCCAACCAACCAGAGCAGGATTCACAACCAACCAACAAGAGCAAGATTCACACCCAATCAACAAGAGCAAGACTCACACCCAACCAACCAGAGCAGGATTCACAACCAACCAACAAGAGCAAGATTCACACCCAATCAACAAGAGCAAGACTCACACCCAACCAACCAGAGCAGGATTCACAACCAACCAACAAGAGCAAGATTCACACTCAATCAACAAGAGCAAGATTCACACCCAACCAACAAGAGCAGAAATTCACACCCAATCAAAAAGAGCAAGACTCACACCCAACCAACCAGAGCAGGACTAACACCCAACCAATCAGAGCAAGACTCGCACCCAATCAAAAAGAGCAAGACTCACAACCAACCAACAAGAGCAAGACTCACACCCAACCAACAAGAGCAAGATTCACACCCAATCAACAAGAGCAAGACTCACACCCAATCAAAAAGAGCAAGACTCACACCCAACCAACAAGAGCAAGGTTCACACCCAACCAATCAGAGCAAGACTCACACCCAATCAAAAAGAGCAAGACTCACAACCAACCAACAAGAGCAAGATTCACACCCAATCAACAAGAGCAAGACTCACACCCAACCAACCAGAGCAGGATTCACAACCAACCAACAAGAGCAAGATTCACACCCAATCAACAAGAGCAAGACTCACACCCAACCAACCAGAGCAGGATTCACAACCAATCAACAAGAGCAAGATTCACACCCAATCAACAAGAGCAAGACTCACACCCAACCAACCAGAGCAGGATTCACAACCAACCAACAAGAGCAAGATTCACACCCAATCAACAAGAGCAAGATTCACACCCAACCAACAAGAGCAGAAATTCACACCCAATCAAAAAGAGCAAGTCTCACAACCAACCAATCAGAGCAAGACTCACACCCAATCAAAAAGAGCAAGACTCACAACCAATCAACAAGAGCAAGATTCACACCCAATCAACAAGAGCAAGATTCACACCCAAACAACAAGAGCAAGATTCACACCCAATCAAAAAGAGCAAGACTCACAACCAAGCAATCAGAGCAAGATTAACACCCAACCAATCAGAGCAAGACTAACACCCAACCAATCAGAGCAAGACTCACACCCAAAGATCAAGAGCAAGACTCACAACCAACCAACAAGAGCAAGATTCACACCCAATCAACAAGAGCCAGTTTCACACCCAACCGACAAGAGCAGAAATTCATACCCAATCAACAAGAGCAAGTTTCACACCCAACCAACAAGAGCAGAAATTCACACCCAATCAAAAAGAGCAAGACTCACAACCAACCAATCAGAACAAGACTAACACCCAACCAATCAGAGCAACACTCACACCCAATCAAAAAGAGCAAGATTCACAACCAACCAACAAGAGCAAGATTCACACCAAATCAACAAGAGCAAGATTCACACCCAACCAACAAGAGCAAGATTCACACCCAATCAAAAAGAGCAAGACTCACAACCAACCAATCAGAGCAAGACTAACACCCAACCAATCAGAGCAAGACTCACACCCAATCAAAAAGAGCAAGATTCACAACCAACCAACAAGAGCAAGATTCACACCCAATCAACAAGAGCAAGATTCACACCCAACCAACAAGAGCATAAATTCACACCCAATCAAAAAGAGCAAGACTCACAACCAACCAATCAGAGCAAGACTAACACCCAACCAATCAGAGCAAGACTCGCACCCAAAGAACAAGAGCAAGACTCTCACCCAGTCAACAAGAGCAAGATTCACACCCAATCAAAAAGAGCAAGACTCACAACCAACCAACAAGAGCAAGACTCACACCCAATCAAAAAGAGCAAGACTCACAACCAACCAACAAGAGCAAGACTCACAAGTCACAACCAACCAACAAGAGCAGGATTCACACCCAACCAACAAGAGCAAGATTCACACCCAATAAACAAGAGCAAGACTCATGTCACACCCAAAGAACAAGAGCAAGATTCACACCCAATCAAAAAGAGCAAGACTCACAACCAACCAATGAGAGCAAGACTAACACCCAACCAATCAGAGCAAGACTCACACCCAATCAACCAGAGTAAGACCACACCCAACCAGAGCAAGACTCACACCGAACCAACTAGAGCAAGACCACACCCAATCAGAGCAAGACTCGCACCCAACCAACAAGAGCAAGACTCACACCCAACCAACCAGAGTAAGACCACACCCAACCAGAGCAAGACTCACACCGAACCAGAGTAAGACCACACCCAATCAGAGCAAGACTCGCACCCAACCAACAAGAGCAAGACTCACACCCAACCAACCAGAGTAAGACCACACCCAACCAGAGTAAGACTCACACCGAACCAACTAGAGCAAGACCACACCCAATCAGAGCAAGACTCGCACCCAACCAACAAGAGCAAGACTCACACCCAACCAACCAGAGTAAGACCACACCCAACCAGAGCAAGACTCACACCGAACCAGAGTAAGACCACACCCAATCAGAGCAAGACTCGCACCCAACCAACAAGAGCAAGACTCACACCCAACCAACCAGAGTAAGACCACACCCAACCAGAGTAAGACCACACCCAACCAGAGTAAGACCACACCCAACCAGAGTAAGACCACACCCAACCAGAGTAAGGCCACACCCAACCAGAGTAAGACCACACCCAACCAGAGTAAGACCACACCCAATCAGAGCAAGACTCGCACCCAACCAACAAGAGCAAGACTCACACCCAACCAACCAGAGTAAGACCACACCCAACCAGAGCAAGACTCACACCGAACCAACTAGAGCAAGACTCACACCCAAACAACCAGAGCAACACTCACACCCAACAAACCAGAGCAAGACTCACACCCAACCAACCAGAGCAAGACTCACACCCAACCAACCAGAGCAAGACTCGAACTCAACCAACCAGAGCAAGACTCAAACTCAACCAACCAGAGGAAGACTCACACCCAAACAACCAGAGCAACACTCACACCCAACCAATCAGAGCAAGACTCACACCCAACCAATCAGAGCAAGACTCGCACCCAACCAACCAGAGGAAGACTCACACCCAAACAACCAGAGCAAGACTCACACCCAACCAATCAGAGCAAGACTCGCACCCAACCAACCAGAGCAAGACTCACACCAAACCAACAAGAGCAAGATTCACACCCAATCAACAAGAGCAAGACTCACACCCAACCAACAAGAGCAAGATTCACAACGAACCAACAAGAGCAAGACTCACACCCAACCAACAAGAGCAGGATTCACACCCAATAAACAAGAGCAAGATTCACACCCAATCAACAAGAGCAAGACTCACACCCAATCAACAAGAGCAAGACTCACACCCAATCAACAAGAGCAAGATTCACACCCAATAAACAAGAGCAAGATTCACACCCAACCAACAAGAGCAAGACTCACACCCAACCAACAAGAGCAAGATTCACACCCAATAAACAAGAGCAGGATTCACACCCAACCAACCAGAGCAAGACTCACACCCAACCAACAAGAGCAAGATTCACAACGAATCAACAAGAGCAAGATTCACACCCAATAAACAAGAGCAAGACTCATGTCACACCCAAAGAACAAGAGCAAGACTCGCACCCAATCAACAAGAGCAAGACTCGCACCCAATCAACAAGAGCAAGACTCACACCCAACCAACCAGAGCAAGACTCACACCCAACCAACCAGAGGAAGTCTCATACCCAAACAACCAGAGCAAGACTCACACCCAACCAATCAGAGCAAGACCCACACGCAACCAATCAGAGCAAGACTCGCACCCAACCAACCAGAGGAAGACTCACACCCAAACAACCAGAGCAAGACTCACACCCAACCAATCAGAGCAAGACACACACCCAACCAACGAGAGCAAGACTCACACCCAACCAACCAGAGCAAGACTCACACCCAACCAATCAGAGCAAGACTCACACCCAACCAATCAGAGCAAGACTCGCACCCAACCAACCAGAGGAAGACTCACACCCAACCAACCAGAGGAAGACTCACACCCAAACAACCAGAGCAAGACTCACACCCAACCAATCAGAGCAAGACTCACAACCAACCAATCAGAGCAAGACTAATACCCACCAATCAGAGCAAGACTCGCACCCAACCAACAAGAGCAAGACTCGCACCCAACCAGCCAGAGGAAGACTCACACCCAACCAACCAGAGGAAGACTCACACCCAACCAATCAGAGCAAGACTCACACCCAACCAATCAGAGCAAGACTCACACCCAACCAACCAGAGGAAGACTCACACCCAAACAACCAGAGCAAGACTCACACCCAACCAATCAGAGCAAGACTCACACCCAACCAATCAGACCAAGACTCACACCCAACCAACCAGAGGAAGACTCACACCCAAATAACCAGAGCAAGACTCAAACCCAACCAATCAGAGCAAGACTCACACCCAACCAATCAGAGCAAGACTCGCACCCAACCAACCAGAGCACGACTCACACCCAACCATCCAGAGCAAGACTCACACCAAACCAACCAGAGCAAGACTCACACCCAACCAACCAGAGCAAGACTCTCACTCAACCAACCAGAGCAAGACTCACACCCAACCAATCAGAGCAAGACTCTCACCCAACCAACCAGAGCAAGACTCACACCCAACCAACCAGAGCAAGACTCACACCCAACCAACCAGAGCAAGACTCACACCCAACAAACCAGAGCAAGACTCACACCCAACCAACCAGAGCAAGACTCACACCCAACAAACCAGAGCAAGACTCACACCCAACCAACCAGAGCAAGACTCAAACCCAACCAATCAGAGCAAGACTCACACCCAACCAATCAGAGCAAGACTCGCACCCAACCAACCAGAGCACGACTCACACCCAACCATCCAGAGCAAGACTCGCACCCAACCAACCAGAGCAAGACTCACACCCAACCAACCAGAGCAAGACTCACACCCAACCAATCAGAGCAAGACTCACACCCAACAAACCAGAGCAAGACTCACACCCAACCAACCAGAGCAAGAATCGCACCCAACCAACCAGAGCAAGACTCACACCCAACCAACCAGAGCAAGACTCACACCCAACCAACCAGAGCAAGACTCACACCCAACAAACCAGAGCAAGACTCACACCCAACCAACCAGAGCAAGACTCACACCCAACCAACCAGAGCAAGACTCATACCCAACCAACCAGAGCAAGACTCGCACCCAACCAACCAGAGCAAGACTCACACCCAACCAACCAGAGCAAGACTCACACCCAACCAATCAGAGCAAGAGTACACCCAACCAATCAGAGCAAGACTCGCACCGAACCAACCAGAGGAAGACTCACACCCAACCATCCAGAGGAAGACTCACACCCAAACAACCAGAGCAAGACTCACACCCAACCAATCAGAGCAAGACTCACACCCAATCAAAAAGAGCAAGACTCACAACCAAGCAACCAGAGCAAGACTCACACCCAACCAATCAGAGCAAGACTCACACCAAACCAACAAGAGCAAGACTCGCACCCAACCAACCAGAGCAAGACTCACACCAAACCAACAAGAGCAAGACTCACACCCAACCAACCAGAGCAAGCTTCACACCCAACCAACAAGAGCAAGATTCACACCGAATCAACAAGAGCAAGATTCACACCCAATAAACAAGAGCAAGACTCATGTCACACCCAAAGAACAAGAGCAAGACTCGCACCCAATCAACAAGAGCAAGACTCGCACCCAATCAACAAGAGCAAGACTCACACCCAACCAACCAGAGCAAGACTCACACCCAACCAACCAGAGGAAGTCTCATACCCAAACAACCAGAGCAAGACTCACACCCAACCAATCAGAGCAAGACTCACACGCAACCAATCAGAGCAAGACTCGCACCCAACCAACCAGAGGAAGACTCACACCCAAACAACCAGAGCAAGACTCACACCCAACCAATCAGAGCAAGACACACACCCAACCAACGAGAGCAAGACTCACACCCAACCAACCAGAGCAAGACTCACACCCAACCAATCAGAGCAAGACTCACACCCAACCAATCAGAGCAAGACTCGCACCCAACCAACCAGAGGAAGACTCACACCCAACCAACCAGAGGAAGACTCACACCCAAACAACCAGAGCAAGACTCACACCCAACCAATCAGAGCAAGACTCACAACCAACCAATCAGAGCAAGACTAATACCCACCAATCAGAGCAAGACTCGCACCCAACCAACAAGAGCAAGACTCGCACCCAGCCAGCCAGAGGAAGACTCACACCCAACCAACCAGAGGAAGACTCACACCCAACCAATCAGAGCAAGACTCACACCCAACCAATCAGAGCAAGACTCACACCCAACCAACCAGAGGAAGACTCACACCCAAACAACCAGAGCAAGACTCACACCCAACCAATCAGAGCAAGACTCACACCCAACCAATCAGACCAAGACTCACACCCAACCAACCAGAGGAAGACTCACACCCAAATAACCAGAGCAAGACTCAAACCCAACCAATCAGAGCAAGACTCACACCCAACCAATCAGAGCAAGACTCGCACCCAACCAACCAGAGCACGACTCACACCCAACCATCCAGAGCAAGACTCACACCAAACCAACCAGAGCAAGACTCACACCCAACCAACCAGAGCAAGACTCTCACTCAACCAACCAGAGCAAGACTCACACCCAACCAATCAGAGCAAGACTCTCACCCAACCAACCAGAGCAAGACTCACACCCAACCAACCAGAGCAAGACTCACACCCAACCAACCAGAGCAAGACTCACACCCAACAAACCAGAGCAAGACTCACACCCAACCAACCAGAGCAAGACTCACACCCAACAAACCAGAGCAAGACTCACACCCAACCAACGAGAGCAAGACTCAAACCCAACCAATCAGAGCAAGACTCACACCCAACCAATCAGAGCAAGACTCGCACCCAACCAACCAGAGCACGACTCACACCCAACCATCCAGAGCAAGACTCGCACCCAACCAACCAGAGCAAGACTCACACCCAACCAACCAGAGCAAGACTCACACCCAACCAATCAGAGCAAGACTCACACCCAACAAACCAGAGCAAGACTCACACCCAACCAACCAGAGCAAGAATCGCACCCAACCAACCAGAGCAAGACTCACACCCAACCAACCAGAGCAAGACTCACACCCAACCATCCAGAGCAAGACTCACACCCAACAAACCAGAGCAAGACTCACACCCAACCAACCAGAGCAAGACTCACACCCAACCAACCAGAGCAAGACTCATACCCAACCAACCAGAGCAAGACTCGCACCCAACCAACCAGAGCAAGACTCACACCCAACCAACCAGAGCAAGACTCACACCCAACCAATCAGAGCAAGAGTACACCCAACCAATCAGAGCAAGACTCGCACCCAACCAACCAGAGGAAGACTCACACCCAACCATCCAGAGGAAGACTCACACCCAAACAACCAGAGCAAGACTCACACCCAACCAATCAGAGCAAGACTCACACCCAATCAAAAAGAGCAAGACTCACAACCAAGCAACCAGAGCAAGACTCACACCCAACCAATCAGAGCAAGACTCACACCAAACCAACAAGAGCAAGACTCGCACCCAACCAACCAGAGCAAGACTCACACCAAACCAACAAGAGCAAGACTCACACCCAACCAACCAGAGCAAGCTTCACACCCAACCAACCAGAGCAAGACTCACACCAATCAGTTTTAGCCCGATTAATCCGTTTTAGCCCGAATCATCAGTTTTAGCCCGAATCATCAGTTTTAGCCCGAATCATCAGTTTTAGCCCGATTAATCCGTTTTAGCCCGATTAATCCGTTTTAGCCCGAATCATCAGTTTTAGCCCGAATCATCAGTTTTAGCCCGAATCATCCGTTTTAGCCCGAATCATCAGTTTTATCCCGAATCATCAGTTTTAGCCCGAATCATCCGTTTTAGCCCGAATCATCCGTTTTAGCCCGAATCATCAGTTTTATCCCAATTAATCCGTTTAACGCGAATCATCAGTTTTAGCCCGAATCATCAGTTTTAGCCCGATTAATCCGTTTTAGGCCGAATCATCAGTTTTAGCCCGAATCATCAGTTTTAGCCCGATAATCCGTTTTAGCCCGAATCATCAGTTTTAGCCCGAATCATCAGTTTTAGCCTGATTAATCAGTTTTAGCCCGAATCATCAGTTTTAGCCCGAATCATCAGTTTAGCCCGAATCATCAGTTTAGCCCGAATCATCAGTTTTAGCCCGAATCATCAGTTTTAGCCCGAATCATCAGTTTTTTTTTTTTTTTTTTTTTTTTTTTTTTTTTTTTTTTTTTTTTTTTTTTTTTTTTTTTTTTTTTTTTTTTTTTTTTTTTTTTTTTTTTTTTTTTTTTTTTTTTTTTTTTTTTGTATACAAGATCGAGGCTCGTGAAAGAGCAAACATTAATCACACAAAAAGACAAACCGACACACAAAACACAAAAAACAAGGGGAGCGGCAGACAAGATGGGGAGAGAGGGGGGAGGACACAAAAGAGAGGGGGAAGAAGGGGAGAATTCACTAACACTCCACTCACACAGCTACCCTCGCTACCGCCATTCACTAACACTCCACTCACACAGCTACCCTCTCTACCGCCACTCACACAGCTACCCTCTCTACCGCCACTCACACAGCTACCCTCGCTACCGCCATTCACTACCACTCCACTCACACAGCTACCCTCTCTACCGCCATTCACTACCACTCCACTCACACAGCTACCCTCTCTACCGCCATTCACTAACACTCCACTCACACAGCTACCCTCTCTACCGCCATTCAAAAACACTCCAATCATACAGCTACCCTCGCTACCGCCATTCACGAATACTCCACTCATACAGCTACCCTCTCTACCGCCATTCACTACCACTCCACTCACACAGCTACCCTCTCTACCGCCATTCACTAACACTCCACTCACACAGCTACCCTCACTACCGCCATTCACGAATACTCCACTCATAGAGGTACCCTCTCTACCGCCATTCACTAACACTCCACTCACACAGCTACCCTCCCTACCACCATTCACTAACACTCCACTCATACAGCTACCCTCCCTACCGCCATTCACTAACACTCAACTCACACAGCTACCATCGCTACCGCCATTCGCTAACACTCCACTCATACAACTACCCTCTCCACTGCCATTCACTAACACTCCACTCATAGATACCCTCGCTACCGCCATTCACTAACACTCCACTCACACAGCTACCCCCTCTACCGCCACTCACACAGCTACCCTCTCTACCGCCACTCACACAGCTACCCTCCCTACCGCCATTCACTACCACTCCACTCACACAGCTACCCTCGCTACCGCCATTCACTAACACTCCACTCATACAGTTACCCTCTCTACCGCCATTCAATAACACTCCAATCATACAGCTACCCTCGCTACCGCCATTCACGAATACTCCACTCATACAGCTACCCTCGCTACCGCCATTCACTAACACTCCACTCATACAGCTACCCTCGCTACCGCCATTCACGAACACTCCACTCATACAGCTACCCTCGCTACCGCCATTCACTAACATTCCACTCATACAGCTACCCTCGCTACCGCCATTCACGAATACTCCACTCATACAGCTATCCTCCCTACCGCCATTCACTAACACTCCACTCATACAGCTACCCTCACTACCGCCATTCACTAACTCCACTCACACAGCTCCCCTCTACCGCCAGTCACTAACACTCCACTCACACAGCTACCCTCCCTACCACCATTCACTAACACTCCACTCACACAGCTACGCTCTCTACCGACATTCACGAATACTCCACTCATACAGCTACCCTCTCTACCACCACTCACACAGCTACCCTCGCTACCGCCACTCACACAGCTACCCTCGCTACCGCCACTCACACAGCTACCCTCTCTACCGCCATTCACGAATACTCCACTCATACAGCTACCCTCCCTACCGCCACTCACACAGCTACCCTCCCTACCGCCACTCACACAGCTACCCTCGCTACCGCCACTCACACAGCTACCCTCGCTACCGCCACTCACACAGCTACCCTCGCTACCGTCACTCACACAGCTACCCTCGCTACCACCATTCACGAATACTCCACTCATACAGCTACCCTCTCTACCGCCACTCACACAGCTACCCTCGCTACCGCCACTCACACAGCTACCCTCGCTACCGTCACTCACACAGCTACCCTCGCTACCACCATTCACGAATACTCCACTCATACAGCTACCCTCTCTACCGCCACTCACACAGCTACCCTCCCTACCGCCACTCACACAGCTACCCTCGCTACCGCCACTCACACAGCTACCCTCACTACCGCCACTCACACAGCTACCCTCACTACCGCCACTCACACAGCTACCCTCTCTACCGCCACTCACACAGCTACCCTCACTACCGCCACTCACACAGCTACCCTCGCTACCGCCACTCACACAGCTACCCTCACAACCAACACTCACACAGCTACCCTCGCTACCGCCACTCACACAGCTACCCTCGCTACCGCCACTCACACAGCTACCCTCGCTACCGTCACTCACACAGCTACCCTCTCTACCGCCATTCACGAATACTCCACTCATACAGCTACCCTCCCTACCGCCACTCACACAGCTACCCTCCCTACCGCCACTCACACAGCTACCCTCACTACCGCCACTCACACAGCTACCCTCGCTACCGCCACTCACACAGCTACCCTCTCTACCGCCACTCACACAGCTACCCTCACTACCGCCACTCAGACAGCTACCCTCACTACCGCCACTCACACAGCTACCCTCTCTACCGCCATTCACTACCACTCCACTCACACAGCTACCCTCACTACCGCCACTCACACAGCTACCCTCACTACCGCCACTCACACAGCTACCCTCGCTACCGCCACTCACACAGCTACCATCACTACCGCCACTCACACAGCTACCCTCGCTACCGCCACTCACACAGCTACCCTCACTACCGCCACCCACACAGCTACCCTTGCTACCGCCATTCACTACCACTCCACTCACACAGCTACCCTCGCTACCGCCATTCACTAACACTCCACTCACACAGCTACCCTCGCTACCGCCATTCACTAACACTCCACTCATAGATACCCTCGCTACCGCCATTCACAGCACTCTCACCCTCATCCCAACCTCGTCTCCATTGTGTCTGTCCTGCAACAATAACCACAGCCGACCTCGAGAAAATAGGGAAAATAATTTTTCAATCTCCATAAATAAAGGAATACAAACTTTCTTCCTTGCTTCTTTCCTAGATCGTCATTGGGAACAACAATTCCTTTTCTCAATCCCACAAAAGAATTTTTTAAACTTTAGAAACCGACACAATCTTTTAAAATCATCTCGTGACAATGCGAGGTCGAAATGGAGCAAGAGAACTGGCAAGATAACGAGCTAAATATCAACTCTATTTTAAAATAATACTCATAAAACAAATATTACAATAAATATGAATACAATACAATCAAATACTTAATCAAACACTAAAATACAGTGGTCCTGTGATGGAGATCTACAGGTGTTTTTTGGGGAAGCGCTTCATTGGGCGATGTAAACAATGGCTCTCAACACCATGTTGTGCATCCCAGCATAATTTGCAGAAGTACTTGAGGCATACCGTGTTTCGACAGAACTTGGTTCCAAGCTCGATGTTGCAGGTCTGGCACAACACCTTGCCTTCCAAATATGGGTCGATCTGGATCTTTCTGATGAATTTTGGAGTCGTTATTTGAACAAATTCAGCCTCAACTGCCTTCATGTAGCTCATGCGGTTTCCAAACATCGCACGACCCGAGCCTGCAACACAACAACAACAAAACGAGAGAGTTCATCGAATCAACGAGAGAGTTTTAGCCCGAATCATCAGTTTTAGCCCGATTAATCCGTCTTATCCCGATGAATCCGTTTTAACCCGAATCATCAGTTTTAGCCCGAATCATCAGTTTTAGCCCGAATCATCAGTTTTAGCCCGAATCATCAGTTTTAGCCCGAATCATCCGTTTTATCCCGATTAATCAGTTTTAGCCCGATTAATCAGTTTTAGCCCGATTAATCCGTTTTAGCCCGAATCATCAGTTTTAGACCGAATCATAAGTTTTAGCCCGAATCATCAGTTTTAGCCCGAATCATCAGTTTTAGCCCGATTAATCCGTTTTAGCCCGAATCATCAGTTTTAGCCCGAATCATCAGTTTTAGCCCGATTAATCCGTTTTAGCCCGAATCATCAGTTTTATCCCGAATCATCAGTTTTAGCCCGAATTATCAGTTTTAGCCCGAATCATCAGTTTTAGCCCGAATCATCAGTTTTAGCCCGATTAATCCATTTAAGCCCGATTAAACAGTTATAGACCGAATCATCAGTTTTAGCCCGATTAATCCGTTTTAGCCCGAATCATCAGTTTTAGCACGATTAATCCATTTTAGCCCGATTAATCCGTTTTAGCCCGAATCATCAGTTTCAGCCCGAATCATCAGTTTTAGCCCGCATCATCAGTTTTAGCCCGTTTAATCAGTTTTAGCCCGTATCATCAGTTTTAGCCCGATTAATCCGTTTTAGCCCGAATCATCAGTTTTAGCCCGAATCATCAGTTTTAGCCAGATTAAGCAGTTTTAGCCCGAATCATCAGTTTTAGCCCGAATCATCAGTTTTAGCCCGAATCATCAGATTTAGCCCGAATCATCAGTTTTAGCCCGAATCATCAGTTTTAGCCCGAATCATCAGTTTTAGCCCGAATCATCAGTTTTAGCCCGAATCATCAGTTTTAGCCCGATTAATCCATTTTAGCCCGAATCATCAGTTTTAGCACGAATCATCAGTTTTAGCCCGAATCATCAGTTTTAGCCCGAATCATCAGTTTTAGCCCGATTAAATCCGCTTTAGCCCGAATCATCAGTTTTAGCACGAATCATCAGTTTTAGCCCGAATCATTAGTTTTAGCCCGAATCATCAGTTTTAGCCCGAATCATCAGTTTTAGCCCGATTAATCCGTTTTAGCCCGAATCATCAGTTTTAGCCCGAATCAGCAGTTTTAGCCCGAATCATCAGTTTTAGCACGAATCATCAGTTTTAGCCCGAATCATCAGTTTTAGGCCGAATCATCAGTTTTAGCCCGAATCATCAGTTTTAGCCCGATTAATCCGTTTTAGCCCGAATCATCAGTTTCAGCCCGAATCATCAGTTTTAGCCCGCATCATCAGTTTTAGCCCGTTTAATCAGTTTTAGCCCGTATCATCAGTTTTAGCCCGATTAATCCGTTTTAGCCCGAATCATCAGTTTTAGCCCGAATCATCAGTTTTAGCCAGATTAAGCAGTTTTAGCCCGAATCATCAGTTTTAGCCCGAATCATCAGTTTTAGCCCGAATCATCAGATTTAGCCCGAATCATCAGTTTTAGCCCGAATCATCAGTTTTAGCCCGAATCATCAGTTTTAGCCCGAATCATCAGTTTTAGCCCGAATCATCAGTTTTAGCCCGATTAATCCATTTTAGCCTGAATCATCAGTTTTAGCACGAATCATCAGTTTTAGCCCGAATCATCAGTTTTAGCCCGAATCATCAGTTTTAGCCCGATTAAACCGCTTTAGCCCGAATCATCAGTTTTAGCACGAATCATCAGTTTTAGCCCGAATCATTAGTTTTAGCCCGAATCATCAGTTTTAGCCCGAATCATCAGTTTTAACCCGATTAATCAGTTTTAGCCCGATTAATCAGTTTTAGCCCGAATCAGCAGTTTTAGCCCGAATCATTAGTTTTAGCCAGAATCATCAGTTTTAGCCCGAATCATCAGTTTTAGCCCGAATCATCAGTTTTAGGCCGAATCATCAGTTTTAGCCCGAATCATCAGTTTTAGCCCGAATCAGCAGTTTTAGCCCGAATCATTAGTTTTAGCCAGAATCATCAGTTTTAGCCCGAATCATCAGTTTTAGCCCGAATCATCAGTTTTAGCCCGATTAATCCGTTTTAGGCCGAATCATCAGTTTTAGCCCGAATCATCAGTTTTAGCCCGATAATCCGTTTTAGCCCGAATCATCAGTTTTAGCCCGAATCATCAGTTTTAGCCTGATTAATCAGTTTTAGCCCGAATCATCAGTTTTAGCCCGAATCATCAGTTTAGCCCGAATCATCATTTTAGCCCGAATCATCAGTTTTAGCCCGAATCATCAGTTTTAGCCCGAATCATCAGTTTTAGCCCGAATCATCAGTTTTAGCCCGAATCATCAGTTTTAGCCCGATTAATCCGTCTTATCCCGATGAATCCGTTTTAACCCGAATCATCAGTTTTAGCCCGAATCATCAGTTTTAGCCCGAATCATCAGTTTTAGCCCGAATCATCAGTTTTAGCCCGAATCATCCGTTTTATCCCGATTAATCAGTTTTAGCCCGATTAATCAGTTTTAGCCCGATTAATCCGTTTTAGCCCGAATCATCAGTTTTAGACCGAATCATAAGTTTTAGCCCGAATCATCAGTTTTAGCCCGAATCATCAGTTTTAGCCCGATTAATCCGTTTTAGCCCGAATCATCAGTTTTAGCCCGAATCATCAGTTTTAGCCCGATTAATCCGTTTTAGCCCGAATCATCAGTTTTATCCCGAATCATCAGTTTTAGCCCGAATCATCAGTTTTAGCCCGAATCGTCAGTTTTAGCCCGAATCATCAGTTTTAGCCCGATTAATCCATTTAAGCCCGATTAAACAGTTATAGACCGAATCATCAGTTTTAGCCCGATTAATCCGTTTTAGCCCGAATCATCAGTTTTAGCACGATTAATCCATTTTAGCCCGATTAATCCGTTTTAGCCCGAATCATCAGTTTCAGCCCGAATCATCAGTTTTAGCCCGCATCATCAGTTTTAGCCCGTTTAATCAGTTTTAGCCCGTATCATCAGTTTTAGCCCGATTAATCCGTTTTAGCCCGAATCATCAGTTTTAGCCCGAATCATCAGTTTTAGCCAGATTAAGCAGTTTTAGCCCGAATCATCAGTTTTAGCCCGAATCATCAGTTTTAGCCCGAATCATCAGATTTAGCCCGAATCATCAGTTTTAGCCCGAATCATCAGTTTTAGCCCGAATCATTAGTTTTAGCCCGAATCATCAGTTTTAGCCCGAATCATCAGTTTTAGCCCGATTAATCCGTTTTAGCCCGAATCATCAGTTTTAGCCCGAATCAGCAGTTTTAGCCCGAATCATCAGTTTTAGCACGAATCATCAGTTTTAGCCCGATTAAATCCGCTTTAGCCCGAATCATCAGTTTTAGCCCGAATCATCAGTTTTAGCCCGATTAATCCGTTTTAGCCCGAATCATCAGTTTCAGCCCGAATCATCAGTTTTAGCCCGCATCATCAGTTTTAGCCCGTTTAATCAGTTTTAGCCCGTATCATCAGTTTTAGCCCGATTAATCCGTTTTAGCCCGAATCATCAGTTTTAGCCCGAATCATCAGTTTTAGCCAGATTAAGCAGTTTTAGCCCGAATCATCAGTTTTAGCTCGAATCATCAGTTTTAGCCCGAATCATCAGATTTAGCCCGAATCATCAGTTTTAGCCCGAATCATCAGTTTTAGCCCGAATCATCAGTTTTAGCCCGAATCATCAGTTTTAGCCCGAATCATCAGTTTTAGCCCGATTAATCCATTTTAGTCTGAATCATCAGTTTTAGCACGAATCATCAGTTTTAGCCCGAATCATCAGTTTTAGCCCGAATCATCAGTTTTAGCCCGATTAAACCGCTTTAGCCCGAATCATCAGTTTTAGCACGAATCATCAGTTTTAGCCCGAATCATTAGTTTTAGCCCGAATCATCAGTTTTAGCCCGAATCATCAGTTTTAACCCGATTAATCAGTTTTAGCCCGATTAATCAGTTTTAGCCCGAATCAGCAGTTTTAGCCCGAATCATTAGTTTTAGCCAGAATCATCAGTTTTAGCCCGAATCATCAGTTTTAGCCCGAATCATCAGTTTTAGGCCGAATCATCAGTTTTAGCCCGAATCATCAGTTTTAGCCCGATTAATCCGTTTTAGCCCGAATCATCCGTTTTAGCCCGAATCATCAGTTTTAGCCCGAATCATCAGTTTTAGCCTGAATCATCAGTTTTAGCCCGAATCATCACTTTTAGCCTGATTAATCCGTTTTAGCACGAATCATCAGTTTTAGCCCGAATCATCAGTTTTAGCCCGAATCATCAGTTTTAGCCCGATTAATCCGTTTTAGCCCGAATCATCAGTTTTAGCACGAATCATCAGTTTTAGCCCGAATCATCAGTTTTAGCCTGAATCATCAGTTTTAGCCCGATTAATCCGTTTTAGCCCGAATCATCAGTTTTAGCCCGAATCATCAGTTTTAGCCCGAATCATCAGTTTTAGCACGAATCATCAGTTTTAGCCCGAATCTTCAGTTTTAGCCCGAATCATCAGTTTTAGCCCGATTAATCCGTTTTAGCCCGAATCATCAGTTTTAGCCCGAATCATCAGTTTTAGCCCGAATCATCAGTTTTAGCCCGAATCATCAGTTTTAGCCCGAATCATCAGTTTTAGCCCGAATCATCAGTTTTAGCCCGAATCATCAGTTTTAGACCGATTAATCCATTTTAGCCCGAATCATCAGTTTTAGCCCGAATCATCAGTTTTAGCCCGAATCATCAGTTTTAGCCCGAATCATCAGTTTTAGCCCGATTAATCCGTTTTAGCCCGAAACATCAGTTTTAGCCCGAATCATCAGTTTTAGCCCGAATCATCAGTTTTAGCCAGAATCATCAGTTTTAGCCCGATTAATCCGTTTTAGCCCGAATCATCAGTTTTAGCCCGAATCATCAGTTTTAGCCCGATTAATCCGTTTTAGCCCGAATCATCAGTTTTAGCCCGAATCATCAGTTTTAGCCCGAATCATCAGTTTTAACCCGAATCATCAGTTTTAGCCCGAATCATCAGTTTTAGCCCGAATCATCAGTTTTAGCCTGAATCATCCGTTTTAGCCCGAATCATCAGTTTTAGCCCGAATCATCAGTTTTAGCCCGAATCATCCGTTTTAGCCCGAATCATCAGTTTTATCCCGAATCATCAGTTTTAGCCCGAATCATCCGTTTTAGCCCGAATCATCCGTTTTAGCCCGAATCATCAGTTTTATCCCGATTAATCCGTTTAACCCGAATCATCAGTTTTAGTCCGAATCATCAGTTTTAGCCCGATTAATCCGTTTTAGGCCGAATCATCAGTTTTAGCCCGAATCATCAGTTTTAGCCCGATAATCCGTTTTAGCCCGAATCATCAGTTTTAGCCCGAATCATCAGTTTTAGCCTGATTAATCAGTTTTAGCCCGAATCATCAGTTTTAGCCCGAATCATCAGTTTAGCCCGAATCATCAGATTAGCCCGAATCATCAGTTTTAGCCCGAATCATCAGTTTTAGCCCGAATCATCAGTTTTATCCCGAATCATCAGTTTTAGCCCGAATCATCAGTTTTAGCCCGATTAATCCGTTTTAGCCCGATGAATCCGTTTTAGCCCGAATCATCAGTTTTAGCCCGAATCATCAGTTTTAGCCCGAATCATCAGTTTTAGCCCGAATCATCAGTTTTAGCCCGAATCATCCGTTTTATCCCGATTAATCAGTTTTAGCCCGATTAATCAGTTTTAGCCCGATTAATCCGTTTTAGCCTGAATCATCAGTTTTAGACCGAATCATAAGTTTTAGCCCGAATCATCAGTTTTAGCCCGAATCATCAGTTTTAGCCCGATTAATCCGTTTTAGCCCGAATCATCAGTTTTAGCCCGAATCATCCGTTTTAGCCCGATTAATCCGTTTAAGCCCGAATCATCAGTTTGAGCCCGAATCATCAGTTTTAGCCCGATTAATCCGTTTTAGCCTGAATCATCAGTTTTAGCCCGAATCATCAGTTTTAGCCCGAATCATCAGTTTTAGCCCGAATCATCAGTTTTAGCCCGAATCATCCGTTTTAGCCCGAATCATCAGTTTTAGCCCGATTAATCAGTTTTAGCCCGAATCATCCGTTTTAGCCCGAATCATCCGTTTTAGCCCGAATCATAAGTTTTAGCCCGAATCATCAGTTTTAGCCCGAATCATCCGTTTTAGCCCGTATCATCAGTTTTAGCCCGATTAATCAGTTTTAGCCCGATTAATCCGTTTTAGACCGAATCATCAGTTTTAGCCCGAATCATCAGTTTCAGCCCGAATCATCAGTTTTAGCCCGAATCATCTGTTTTAGCCCGAATCATCAGTTTTGGCACGATTAATCAGTTTTAGCCCGATTAATCCGTTTTAGCCCGAATCATCAGTTTTAGCCCGAATCATCAGTTTTAGCCCGATTAATCCGTTTTAGCCCGAATCATCAGTTTTAGCCCGAATCATCAGTTTTAGGCTGAATCATCAGTTTTAGCCCGGTTAATCAGTTTTAGCCCGAATCATCAGTTTTAGCCCGAATCATCAGTTTTAGCCCGAATCATCAGTTTTAGCCCGATTAATCCGTTTTAGCCCGAATCATCAGTTTTAGCCCGATTAATCCGTTTTATGCCGAATCATCAGTTTTAGCCCGAATCATCAGTTTTAGCGCGAATCATCAGTTTTAGCCCGAATCATCAGTTTTAGCCCGATTAATCCATTTTAGCCCGAATCATCAGTTTTAGCCCGAATCATCAGTTTTAGCCCGAATCATCAGATTTAGCCCGAATCATCAGTTTTAGCCCGAATCATCAGTTTTAGCCCGAATCATCAGTTTTAGCCCGAATCATCAGTTTTAGCCCGAATCATCAGTTTTAGCCCGATTAATCCATTTTAGTCTGAATCATCAGTTTTAGCACGAATCATCAGTTTTAGCCAGATTAAGCAGTTTTAGCCCGAATCATCAGTTTTAGCCCGAATCATCAGTTTTAGCCCGATTAATCCGTTTTAGCCCGAATCATCAGTTTTAGCCCGAATCATCAGTTTTAGCCCGAATCATCAGTTTTAGCCCGAATCATCAGTTTTAGCCCGATTAATCCATTTTAGCCCGAATCATCAGTTTTAGCACGAATCATCAGTTTTAGCCCGAATCATCAGTTTTAGCCCGAATCATCAGTTTTAGCCCGATTAATCCATTTTAGCCCGAATCATCAGTTTTAGCCCGAATCATCAGTTTTATCCCGAATCATCAGTTTTAGCCCGAATCATCAGTTTTAGCCAGATTAAGCAGTTTTAGCCCGAATCATCAGTTTTAGCCCGAATCATCAGTTTTAGCCCGATTAATCCGTTTTAGCCCGAATCATCAGTTTTAGCCCGAATCATTAGTTTTAGCCCGAATCATCAGTTTTAGCCCGAATCATCAGTTTTAGCCCGATTAATCCATTTTAGCCCGAATCATCAGTTTTAGCACGAATCATCAGTTTTAGCCCGAATCATCAGTTTTAGCCCGAATCATCAGTTTTAGCCCGAATCATCAGTTTTAGCCCGATTAAGCCGCTTTAGCCCGAATCATCAGTTTTAGCCCGAATCATCAGTTTTAGCCCGAATCATTAGTTTTAGCCCGAATCATCAGTTTTAGCCCGAATCATCAGTTTTAGCCCGATTAATCCGTTTTAGCCCGAATCATCAGTTTTAGCCCGAATCAGCAGTTTTAGCCCGAATCATTAGTTTTAGCCCGAATCATCAGTTTTAGCCCGAATCATCAGTTTTAGCCCGAATCATCAGTTTTAGGCCGAATCATCAGTTTTAGCCCGAATCATCAGTTTTAGCCCGATTAATCCGTTTTAGCCCGAATCATCAGTTTTAGCCCGAATCATCAGTTTTAGCCTGAATCATCAGTTTTAGCCCGAATCATCAGTTTTAGCCTGATTAATCCGTTTTAGCACGAATCATCAGTTTTAGCCCGAATCATCAGTTTTAGCCCGAATCATCAGTTTTAGCCCGATTAATCCGTTTTCGCCCGAATCATCAGTTTTAGCACGAATCATCAGTTTTAGCCCGAATCATCAGTTTTAGCCCGAATCATCAGTTTTAGCCCGATTAATCCGTTTTAGCCCGAATCATCAGTTTTAGCCCGAATCATCAGTTTTAGCCCGAATCATCAGTTTTAGCACGAATCATCAGTTTTAGCCCGAATCATCAGTTTTAGCCCGAATCATCAGTTTTAGCCCGATTAATCCGTTTTAGCCCGAATCATCAGTTTTAGCCCGAATCATCAGTTTTAGCCCGAATCATCAGTTTTAGCCCGAATCATCAGTTTTAGCCCGAATCATCAGTTTTAGCCCGAATCATCAGTTTTAGCCCGAATCATCAGTTTTAGACCGATTAATCCATTTTATCCCGAATCATCAGTTTTAGCCCGAATCATCAGTTTTAGCCCGAATCATCAGTTTTAGCCCGAATCATCAGTTTTAGCCCGATTAATCCGTTTTAGCCCGAATCATCAGTTTTAGCCCGAATCATCAGTTTTAGCCCGAATCATCAGTTTTAGCCAGAATCATCAGTTTTAGCCCGATTAATCCGTTTTAGCCCGAATCATCAGTTTTAGCCCGAATCATCAGTTTTAGCCCGATTAATCCGTTTTAGCCCGAATCATCAGTTTTAGCCCGAATCATCAGTTTTAGCCCGAATCATCAGTTTTAGCCCGAATCATCAGTTTTACCCCGATTAATCCATTTTAGCCCGATTAATCCGTTTTAGCCCGTATCATCAGTTTTAGCCCAAATCATCAGTTTTAGCCCGAATCATCAGTTTTAGCCCGAATCATCAGTTTTAGCCCGAATCATCAGTTTTAGCCCGAATCATCAGTTTTAGCCCGAATCATCAGTTTTAGCCCGAATCATCCGTTTTAGCCCGAATCATCAGTTTTAGCCCGAATCATCAGTTTTAGCCCGATTAATCAGTTTTAGCCCGAATCATCCGTTTTAGCCCGAATCATCAGTTTTAGCCCGAATCATCAGTTTTAGCCCGAATCATCCGTTTTAGCCCGAATCATCAGTTTTAGCCCGATTAATCAGTTTTAGCCCGATTAATCCGTTTTAGCCCGAGTCATCAGTTTTAGCCCGAATCATCAGTTTTACCCCGAATCATCAGTTTTAGCCCGAATCATCCGTTTTAGCCCGAATCATCAGTTTTAGCCCGATTAATCAGTTTTAGCCCGATTAATCCGTTTTAGCCCCAATCATCAGTTTTAGCCCGAATCATCAGTTTTAGCCCGATTAATCCATTTTAGCCCAAATCATCAGTTTTAGCCTGAATCATCAGTTTTAGCCCGAATCATCAGTTTTAGCCCGATTAATCCGTTTTAGCCCGAATCATCAGTTTTAGCCCGAATCATCAGTTTTAGCCGGATTAATCCGTTTTAGCCCGATTAATCCGTTTTAGCCCGAATCATCAGTTTTAGCCCGATTAATCCATTTTAGCCCGAATCATCAGTTTTAGCCCGAATCATCAGTTTTAGCCCGATTAATCCGTTTTAGCCCGAATCATCAGTTTTAGCCCGAATCATCAGTTTCAGCCCGAATCATCAGTTTTACTATTTTTTTTTCCGAATTAGAAGGGTTTTTCAACACTATCACAAGTGCAAAAAGTGTTTTTTCCACACTAATACAAGTGCAAAAGTGGTTTCCTGCACCAACACAAGTGCAAAAGTGGTTTCCTGCACCAACACAAGTGCGAAAAGTGGTTTTTCAACACTAACACAAGTGCGAAAAGTGGTTTTTCAACACTAACACAAGTGCGAAAAGTGGTTTTTCAACACTACCACAAGTGCAAAAAGTGTTTTTTCCACACTAATACAAGTGCAAAAGTGGTTTCCTGCACCAACACAAGTGCGAAAAGTGGTTTTTCAACACTAACACAAGTGCGAAAAGTGGTTTTTCAACACTAACACAAGTGCGAAAAGTGGTTTTTCAACACTATCACAAGTGCAAAAAGTGTTTTTTCCACACTAATACAAGTGCAAAAGTGGTTTCATGCACCAACACAAGTGCGAAAAGTGGTTTTTCAACGCTAACACAAGTGCGAAAAGTGGTTTTTCAACACTATCACAAGTGCAAAAAGTGTTTTTTCCAAACTAATACAAGTGCAAAAGTGGCTTCCTGCACCAACACAAGTGCAAAAGTGGTTTCCTGCACCAACACAAGTGCGAAAAGTGGTTATTCAACACTAACACAAGTGCGAAAGTGGTTTTTCAACACTACCACAAGTGCAAAAAGTGTTTTTTCCACACTAATACAAGTGCAAAAGTGGTTTCCTGCACCAACACAAGTGCGAAAAGTGGTTTTTCAACACTAACACAAGTGCGAAAAGTGGTTTTTCAACACTAACACAAGTGCGAAAAGTGGTTTTTCAACACTATCACAAGTGCAAAAAGTGTTTTTTCCACACTAATACAAGTGCAAAAGTGGTTTCATGCACCAACACAAGTGCGAAAAGTGGTTTTTCAACGCTAACACAAGTGCAAAAAGTGTTTTTTCCAAACTAATACAAGTGCAAAAGTGGTTTCCTGCACCAACATAAGTGTGAAAAGTGGTTTTTCAACACTAACACAAGTGCGAAAAGTGGTTTTTCAACACTATCACAAGTGCAAAAAGTGTTTTTTCCAAACTAATACAAGTGCAAAAGTGGGTTCCTGCACCAACACAAGTGTGAAAATTGGTTTTTCAACACTAACACAAGTGCGAAAAGTGGTTTTTCAACACTATCACAAGTGCAAAAAGTGTTTTTTCCACACTAATACAAGTGCAAAAGTGGTTTCCTGCACCAACACAAGTGCGAAAAGTGGTTTTTCAACACTAACACAAGTGCGAAAAGTGGTTTTTCAACACTATCACAAGTGCAAAAAGTGTTTTTTCCACACTAATACAAGTGCAAAAGTGGTTTCCTGCACCAACACAAGTGCGAAAAGTGGTTTTTCAACACTAACACAAGTGCGAAAAGTGGTTTTTCAACACTAACACAAGTGCGAAAAGTGGTTTTTCAACACTATCACAAGTGCAAAAAGTGTTTTTTCCACACTAATACAAGTGCAAAAGTGGTTTCCTGCACCAACACAAGTGCAAAAGTGGTTTCCTGCACCAACACAAGTGCGAAAAGTGGTTTTTCAACACTAACACAAGTGCGAAAAGTGGTTTTTCAACATTATCACAAGTGCAAAAAGTGGTTTTTCAACACTATCACAAGTGCAAAAAGTGTTTTTTCCACACTAATACAAGTGCAAAAGTGGTTTCCTGCACCAACACAAGTGCGAAAAGTGGTTTTTCAACACTAACACAAGTGCGAAAAGTGGTTTTTCAACACTATCACAAGTGCAAAAAGTGTTTTTTCCACACTAATACAAGTGCAAAAGTGGTTTCCTGCACCAACACAAGTGCGAAAAGTGGTTTTTCAACACTAACACAAGTGCGAAAAGTGGTTTTTCAACACTAACACAAGTGCGAAAAGTGGTTTTTCAACACTATCACAAGTGCAAAAAGTGTTTTTTCCACACTAATACAAGTGCAAAAGTGGTTTCCTGCACCAACACAAGTGCGAAAAGTGGTTTTTCAACACTAACACAAGTGCGAAAAGTGGTTTTTCAACACTAACACAAGTGCGAAAAGTGGTTTTTCAACACTATCACAAGTGCAAAAAGTGTTTTTTCCACACTAATACAAGTGCAAAAGTGGTTTCATGCACCAACACAAGTGCGAAAAGTGGTTTTTCAACGCTAACACAAGTGCAAAAAGTGTTTTTTCCAAACTAATACAAGTGCAAAAGTGGTTTCCTGCACCAACATAAGTGTGAAAAGTGGTTTTTCAACACTAACACAAGTGCGAAAAGTGGTTTTTCAACACTATCACAAGTGCAAAAAGTGTTTTTTCCAAACTAATACAAGTGCAAAAGTGGGTTCCTGCACCAACACAAGTGTGAAAAGTGGTTTTTCAACACTAACACAAGTGCGAAAAGTGGTTTTTCAACACTATCACAAGTGCAAAAAGTGTTTTTTCCACACTAATACAAGTGCAAAAGTGGTTTCCTGCACCAACGCAAGTGCGAAAAGTGGTTTTTCAACACTAACACAAGTGCGAAAAGTGGTTTTTCAACACTATCACAAGTGCAAAAAGTGTTTTTTCCACACTAATACAAGTGCAAAAGTGGTTTCCTGCACCAACACAAGTGCGAAAAGTGGTTTTTCAACACTAACACAAGTGCGAAAAGTGGTTTTTCAACACTAACACAAGTGCGAAAAGTGGTTTTTCAACACTATCACAAGTGCAAAAAGTGTTTTTTCCACACTAATACAAGTGCAAAAGTGGTTTCCTGCACCAACACAAGTGCAAAATTGGTTTCCTGCACCAACACAAGTGCGAAAAGTGGTTTTTCAACACTAACACAAGTGCGAAAAGTGGTTTTTCAACATTATCACAAGTGCAAAAAGTGGTTTTTCAACACTATCACAAGTGCAAAAAGTGTTTTTTCCACACTAATACAAGTGCAAAAGTGGTTTCCTGCACCAACACAAGTGCGAAAAGTGGTTTTTCAACACTAACACAAGTGCGAAAAGTGGTTTTTCAACACTAACACAAGTGCGAAAAGTGGTTTTTCAACACTATCACAAGTGCAAAAAGTGTTTTTTCCACACTAATACAAGTGCAAAAGTGGTTTCCTGCACCAACACAAGTGCAAAAGTGGTTTCCTGCACCAACACAAGTGCGAAAAGTGGTTTTTCAACACTATCACAAGTGCAAAAAGTGTTTTTTCCACACTAATACAAGTGCAAAAGTGGTTTCCTGCACCAACACAAGTGCGAAAAGTGATTTTTCAACACTAACACAAGTGCGAAAAGTGGTTTTTCAACACTAACACCAGTGCGAAAAGTGGTTTTTCAACACTATCACAAGTGCAAAAAGTGTTTTTTCCACACTAATACAAGTGCAAAAGTGGTTTCCTGCACCAACACAAGTGCGAAAAGTGGTTTTTCAACACTAACACAAGTGCGAAAAGTGGTTTTTCAACACTAACACAACTGCGAAAAGTGGTTTTTCAACACTATCACAAGTGCAAAAAGTGTTTTTTCCACACTATTACAAGTGCAAAAGTGGTTTCCTGCACCAACACAAGTGCGAAAAGTGGTTTTTCAACACTATCACAAGTGCAAAAAGTGTTTTTTCCACACTAATACAAGTGCAAAAGTGGTTTCCTGCACCAACACAAGTGCAAAAAGTGGTTTTTCAACACTAACACAAGTGCGAAAAGTGGTTGTTCAACACTATCACAAGTGCAAAAAGTGTTTTTTCCACACTAATACAAGTGCAAAAGTGGTTTCCTGCACCAACACAAGTGCGAAAAGTGGTTTTTCAACACTAACACAAGTGCGAAAAGTGGTTTTTCAACACTAACACAAGTGCGAAAAGTGGTTTTTCAACACTATCACCAGTGCAAAAAGTGTTTTTTCCACACTAATACAAGTGCAAAAGTGGTTTCCTGCACCAACACAAGTGCAAAAGTGGTTTCCTGCACCAACACAAGTGCGAAAAGTGGTTTTTCAACACTATCACAAGTGCAAAAAGTGTTTTTGTCCACACTAATACAAGTGCAAAAGTGGTTTCCTGCACCAACACAAGTGCGAAAAGTGGTTTTTCAACACTAACACAAGTGCGAAAAGTGGTTTTTCAACACTAACACAAGTGCGAAAAGTGGTTTTTCAACACTATCACCAGTGCAAAAAGTGTTTTTTCCACACTAATACAAGTGCAAAAGTGGTTTCCTGCACCAACACAAGTGCAAAAGTGGTTTCCTGCACCAACACAAGTGCGAAAAGTGGTTTTTCAACACTAACACAAGTGCGAAAAGTGGTTTTTCAACACTACCACAAGTGCAAAAAGTGTTTTTTCCACACTAATACAAGTGCAAAAGTGGTTTCCTGCACCAACACAAGTGCGAAAAGTGGTTTTTCAACACTAACACAAGTGCGAAAAGTGGTTTTTCAACACTAACACAAGTGCGAAAAGTGGTTTTTCAACACTATCACAAGTGCAAAAAGTGTTTTTTCCACACTAATACAAGTGCAAAAGTGGTTTCATGCACCAACACAAGTGCGAAAAGTGGTTTTTCAACGCTAACACAAGTGCAAAAAGTGTTTTTTCCAAACTAATACAAGTGCAAAAGTGGTTTCCTGCACCAACATAAGTGTGAAAAGTGGTTTTTCAACACTAACACAAGTGCGAAAAGTGGTTTTTCAACACTATCACAAGTGCAAAAAGTGTTTTTTCCAAACTAATACAAGTGCAAAAGTGGGTTCCTGCACCAACACAAGTGTGAAAAGTGGTTTTTCAACACTATCACAAGTGCAAAAAGTGTTTTTTCCACACTAATACAAGTGCAAAAGTGGTTTCCTGCACCAACACAAGTGCGAAAAGTGGTTTTTCAACACTAACACAAGTGCGAAAAGTGGTTTTTCAACACTAACACAAGTGCGAAAAGTGGTTTTTCAACACTATCACAAGTGCAAAAAGTGTTTTTTCCACACTAATACAAGTGCAAAAGTGGTTTCATGCACCAACACAAGTGCGAAAAGTGGTTTTTCAACGCTAACACAAGTGCGAAAAGTGGTTTTTCAACACTATCACAAGTGCAAAAAGTGTTTTTTCCAAACTAATACAAGTGCAAAAGTGGCTTCCTGCACCAACACAAGTGCAAAAGTGGTTTCCTGCACCAACACAAGTGCGAAAAGTGGTTATTCAACACTAACACAAGTGCGAAAAGTGGTTTTTCAACACTACCACAAGTGCAAAAAGTGTTTTTTCCACACTAATACAAGTGCAAAAGTGGTTTCCTGCACCAACACAAGTGCGAAAAGTGGTTTTTCAACACTAACACAAGTGCGAAAAGTGGTTTTTCAACACTAACACAAGTGCGAAAAGTGGTTTTTCAACACTATCACAAGTGCAAAAAGTGTTTTTTCCACACTAATACAAGTGCAAAAGTGGTTTCATGCACCAACACAAGTGCGAAAAGTGGTTTTTCAACGCTAACACAAGTGCAAAAAGTGTTTTTTCCAAACTAATACAAGTGCAAAAGTGGTTTCCTGCACCAACATAAGTGTGAAAAGTGGTTTTTCAACACTAACACAAGTGCGAAAAGTGGTTTTTCAACACTATCACAAGTGCAAAAAGTGTTTTTTCCAAACTAATACAAGTGCAAAAGTGGGTTCCTGCACCAACACAAGTGTGAAAATTGGTTTTTCAACACTAACACAAGTGCGAAAAGTGGTTTTTCAACACTATCACAAGTGCAAAAAGTGTTTTTTCCACACTAATACAAGTGCAAAAGTGGTTTCCTGCACCAACACAAGTGCGAAAAGTGGTTTTTCAACACTAACACAAGTGCGAAAAGTGGTTTTTCAACACTATCACAAGTGCAAAAAGTGTTTTTTCCACACTAATACAAGTGCAAAAGTGGTTTCCTGCACCAACACAAGTGCGAAAAGTGGTTTTTCAACACTAACACAAGTGCGAAAAGTGGTTTTTCAACACTAACACAAGTGCGAAAAGTGGTTTTTCAACACTATCACAAGTGCAAAAAGTGTTTTTTCCACACTAATACAAGTGCAAAAGTGGTTTCCTGCACCAACACAAGTGCAAAAGTGGTTTCCTGCACCAACACAAGTGCGAAAAGTGGTTTTTCAACACTAACACAAGTGCGAAAAGTGGTTTTTCAACATTATCACAAGTGCAAAAAGTGGTTTTTCAACACTATCACAAGTGCAAAAAGTGTTTTTTCCACACTAATACAAGTGCAAAAGTGGTTTCCTGCACCAACACAAGTGCGAAAAGTGGTTTTTCAACACTAACACAAGTGCGAAAAGTGGTTTTTCAACACTATCACAAGTGCAAAAAGTGTTTTTTCCACACTAATACAAGTGCAAAAGTGGTTTCCTGCACCAACACAAGTGCGAAAAGTGGTTTTTCAACACTAACACAAGTGCGAAAAGTGGTTTTTCAACACTAACACAAGTGCGAAAAGTGGTTTTTCAACACTATCACAAGTGCAAAAAGTGTTTTTTCCACACTAATACAAGTGCAAAAGTGGTTTCCTGCACCAACACAAGTGCGAAAAGTGGTTTTTCAACACTAACACAAGTGCGAAAAGTGGTTTTTCAACACTAACACAAGTGCGAAAAGTGGTTTTTCAACACTATCACAAGTGCAAAAAGTGTTTTTTCCACACTAATACAAGTGCAAAAGTGGTTTCATGCACCAACACAAGTGCGAAAAGTGGTTTTTCAACGCTAACACAAGTGCAAAAAGTGTTTCTTCCAAACTAATACAAGTGCAAAAGTGGTTTCCTGCACCAACATAAGTGTGAAAAGTGGTTTTTCAACACTAACACAAGTGCGAAAAGTGGTTTTTCAACACTATCACAAGTGCAAAAAGTGTTTTTTCCAAACTAATACAAGTGCAAAAGTGGGTTCCTGCACCAACACAAGTGTGAAAAGTGGTTTTTCAACACTAACACAAGTGCGAAAAGTGGTTTTTCAACACTATCACAAGTGCAAAAAGTGTTTTTTCCACACTAATACAAGTGCAAAAGTGGTTTCCTGCACCAACGCAAGTGCGAAAAGTGGTTTTTCAACACTAACACAAGTGCGAAAAGTGGTTTTTCAACACTATCACAAGTGCAAAAAGTGTTTTTTCCACACTAATACAAGTGCAAAAGTGGTTTCCTGCACCAACACAAGTGCGAAAAGTGGTTTTTCAACACTAACACAAGTGCGAAAAGTGGTTTTTCAACACTAACACAAGTGCGAAAAGTGGTTTTTCAACACTATCACAAGTGCAAAAAGTGTTTTTTCCACACTAATACAAGTGCAAAAGTGGTTTCCTGCACCAACACAAGTGCAAAAGTGGTTTCCTGCACCAACACAAGTGCGAAAAGTGGTTTTTCAACACTAACACAAGTGCGAAAAGTGGTTTTTCAACATTATCACAAGTGCAAAAAGTGGTTTTTCAACACTATCACAAGTGCAAAAAGTGTTTTTTCCACACTAATACAAGTGCAAAAGTGGTTTCCTGCACCAACACAAGTGCGAAAAGTGGTTTTTCAACACTAACACAAGTGCGAAAAGTGGTTTTTCAACACTAACACAAGTGCGAAAAGTGGTTTTTCAACACTATCACAAGTGCAAAAAGTGTTTTTTCCACACTAATACAAGTGCAAAAGTGGTTTCCTGCACCAACACAAGTGCAAAAGTGGTTTCCTGCACCAACACAAGTGCGAAAAGTGGTTTTTCAACACTATCACAAGTGCAAAAAGTGTTTTTTCCACACTAATACAAGTGCAAAAGTGGTTTCCTGCACCAACACAAGTGCGAAAAGTGATTTTTCAACACTAACACAAGTGCGAAAAGTGGTTTTTCAACACTAACACCAGTGCGAAAAGTGGTTTTTCAACACTATCACAAGTGCAAAAAGTGTTTTTTCCACACTAATACAAGTGCAAAAGTGGTTTCCTGCACCAACACAAGTGCGAAAAGTGGTTTTTCAACACTAACACAAGTGCGAAAAGTGGTTTTTCAACACTAACACAACTGCGAAAAGTGGTTTTTCAACACTATCACAAGTGCAAAAAGTGTTTTTTCCACACTATTACAAGTGCAAAAGTGGTTTCCTGCACCAACACAAGTGCGAAAAGTGGTTTTTCAACACTATCACAAGTGCAAAAAGTGTTTTTTCCACACTAATACAAGTGCAAAAGTGGTTTCCTGCACCAACACAAGTGCAAAAAGTGGTTTTTCAACACTAACACAAGTGCGAAAAGTGGTTGTTCAACACTATCACAAGTGCAAAAAGTGTTTTTTCCACACTAATACAAGTGCAAAAGTGGTTTCCTGCACCAACACAAGTGCGAAAAGTGGTTTTTCAACACTAACACAAGTGCGAAAAGTGGTTTTTCAACACTAACACAAGTGCGAAAAGTGGTTTTTCAACACTATCACCAGTGCAAAAAGTGTTTTTTCCACACTAATACAAGTGCAAAAGTGGTTTCCTGCACCAACACAAGTGCAAAAGTGGTTTCCTGCACCAACACAAGTGCGAAAAGTGGTTTTTCAACACTATCACAAGTGCAAAAAGTGTTTTTGTCCACACTAATACAAGTGCAAAAGTGGTTTCCTGCACCAACACAAGTGCGAAAAGTGGTTTTTCAACACTAACACAAGTGCGAAAAGTGGTTTTTCAACACTAACACAAGTGCGAAAAGTGGTTTTTCAACACTATCACCAGTGCAAAAAGTGTTTTTTCCACACTAATACAAGTGCAAAAGTGGTTTCCTGCACCAACACAAGTGCAAAAGTGGTTTCCTGCACCAACACAAGTGCGAAAAGTGGTTTTTCAACACTAACACAAGTGCGAAAAGTGGTTTTTCAACACTACCACAAGTGCAAAAAGTGTTTTTTCCACACTAATACAAGTGCAAAAGTGGTTTCCTGCACCAACACAAGTGCGAAAAGTGGTTTTTCAACACTAACACAAGTGCGAAAAGTGGTTTTTCAACACTAACACAAGTGCGAAAAGTGGTTTTTCAACACTATCACAAGTGCAAAAAGTGTTTTTTCCACACTAATACAAGTGCAAAAGTGGTTTCATGCACCAACACAAGTGCGAAAAGTGGTTTTTCAACGCTAACACAAGTGCAAAAAGTGTTTTTTCCAAACTAATACAAGTGCAAAAGTGGTTTCCTGCACCAACATAAGTGTGAAAAGTGGTTTTTCAACACTAACACAAGTGCGAAAAGTGGTTTTTCAACACTATCACAAGTGCAAAAAGTGTTTTTTCCACACTAATACAAGTGCAAAAGTGGTTTCATGCACCAACACAAGTGCGAAAAGTGGTTTTTCAACGCTAACACAAGTGCGAAAAGTGGTTTTTCAACACTATCACAAGTGCAAAAAGTGTTTTTTCCAAACTAATACAAGTGCAAAAGTGGTTTCCTGCACCAACACAAGTGTGAAAAGTGGTTTTTCAACACTAACACAAGTGCGAAAAGTGGTTTTTCAACACTATCACAAGTGCAAAAAGTGTTTTTTCCACACTAATACAAGTGCAAAAGTGGTTTCCTGCACCAACACAAGTGCGAAAAGTGGTTTTTCAACACTAACACAAGTGCGAAAAGTGGATTTTCAACACTATCACAAGTGCAAAAAGTGTTTTTTCCACACTAATACAAGTGCAAAAGTGGTTTCCTGCACCAACACAAGTGCGAAAAGTGGTTTTTCAACACTAACACAAGTGCGAAAAGTGGTTTTTCAACACTAACACAAGTGCGAAAAGTGGTTTTTCAACACTATCACAAGTGCAAAAAGTGTTTTTTCCACACTAATACAAGTGCAAAAGTGGTTTCCTGCACCAACACAAGTGCAAAAGTGGTTTCCTGCACCAACACAAGTGCGAAAAGTGGTTTTTCAACACTAACACAAGTGCGAAAAGTGGTTTTTCAACATTATCACAAGTGCAAAAAGTGTTTTTTCCACACTAATACAAGTGCAAAAGTGGTTTCCTGCACCAACACAAGTGCAAAAGTGGTTTCCTGCACCAACACAAGTGCGAAAAGTGGTTTTTCAACACCAACACAAGTGCGAAAAGTGGTTTTTCAACACTAACACAAGTGCGAAAAGTGGTTTTTCAACACTATCACAAGTGCAAAAAGTGTTTTTTCCACACTAATACAAGTGCAAAAGTGGTTTCCTGCACCAACACAAGTGCGAAAAGTGGTTTTTCAACACTAACACAAGTGCGAAAAGTGGTTTTTCAACACTAACACAAGTGCGAAAAGTGGTTTTTCAACACTATCACAAGTGCAAAAAGTGTTTTTTCCACACTAATACAAGTGCAAAAGTGGTTTCCTGCACCAACACAAGTGCAAAAGTGGTTTCCTGCACCAACACAAGTGCGAAAAGTGGTTTTTCAACACTAACACAAGTGCGAAAAGTGGTTTTTCAACATTATCACAAGTGCAAAAAGTGGTTTTTCAACACTATCACAAGTGCAAAAAGTGTTTTTTCCACACTAATACAAGTGCAAAAGTGGTTTCCTGCACCAACACAAGTGCGAAAAGTGGTTTTTCAACACTAACACAAGTGCGAAAAGTGGTTTTTCAACACTAACACAAGTGCGAAAAGTGGTTTTTCAACACTATCACAAGTGCAAAAAGTGTTTTTTCCACACTAATACAAGTGCAAAAGTGGTTTCCTGCACCAACACAAGTGCAAAAGTGGTTTCCTGCACCAACACAAGTGCGAAAAGTGGTTTTTCAACACTATCACAAGTGCAAAAAGTGTTTTTTCCACACTAATACAAGTGCAAAAGTGGTTTCCTGCACCAACACAAGTGCAAAAGTGGTTTCCTGCACCAACACAAGTGCGAAAAGTGGTTTTTCAACACTAACACAAGTGCGAAAAGTGGTTTTTCAACACTACCACAAGTGCAAAAAGTGTTTTTTCCACACTAATACAAGTGCAAAAGTGGTTTCCTGCACCAACACAAGTGCGAAAAGTGGTTTTTCAACACTAACACAAGTGCGAAAAGTGGTTTTTCAACACTAACACAAGTGCGAAAAGTGGTTTTTCAACACTATCACAAGTGCAAAAAGTGTTTTTTCCACACTAATACAAGTGCAAAAGTGGTTTCATGCACCAACACAAGTGCGAAAAGTGGTTTTTCAACGCTAACACAAGTGCAAAAAGTGTTTTTTCCAAACTAATACAAGTGCAAAAGTGGTTTCCTGCACCAACATAAGTGTGAAAAGTGGTTTTTCAACACTAACACAAGTGCGAAAAGTGGTTTTTCAACACTATCACAAGTGCAAAAAGTGTTTTTTCCACACTAATACAAGTGCAAAAGTGGTTTCATGCACCAACACAAGTGCGAAAAGTGGTTTTTCAACGCTAACACAAGTGCGAAAAGTGGTTTTTCAACACTATCACAAGTGCAAAAAGTGTTTTTTCCAAACTAATACAAGTGCAAAAGTGGTTTCCTGCACCAACACAAGTGTGAAAAGTGGTTTTTCAACACTAACACAAGTGCGAAAAGTGGTTTTTCAACACTATCACAAGTGCAAAAAGTGTTTTTTCCACACTAATACAAGTGCAAAAGTGGTTTCCTGCACCAACACAAGTGCGAAAAGTGGTTTTTCAACACTAACACAAGTGCGAAAAGTGGATTTTCAACACTATCACAAGTGCAAAAAGTGTTTTTTCCACACTAATACAAGTGCAAAAGTGGTTTCCTGCACCAACACAAGTGCGAAAAGTGGTTTTTCAACACTAACACAAGTGCGAAAAGTGGTTTTTCAACACTAACACAAGTGCGAAAAGTGGTTTTTCAACACTATCACAAGTGCAAAAAGTGTTTTTTCCACACTAATACAAGTGCAAAAGTGGTTTCCTGCACCAACACAAGTGCAAAAGTGGTTTCCTGCACCAACACAAGTGCGAAAAGTGGTTTTTCAACACTAACACAAGTGCGAAAAGTGGTTTTTCAACATTATCACAAGTGCAAAAAGTGTTTTTTCCACACTAATACAAGTGCAAAAGTGGTTTCCTGCACCAACACAAGTGCAAAAGTGGTTTCCTGCACCAACACAAGTGCGAAAAGTGGTTTTTCAACACCAACACAAGTGCGAAAAGTGGTTTTTCAACACTAACACAAGTGCGAAAAGTGGTTTTTCAACACTATCACAAGTGCAAAAAGTGTTTTTTCCACACTAATACAAGTGCAAAAGTGGTTTCCTGCACCAACACAAGTGCGAAAAGTGGTTTTTCAACACTAACACAAGTGCGAAAAGTGGTTTTTCAACACTAACACAAGTGCGAAAAGTGGTTTTTCAACACTATCACAAGTGCAAAAAGTGTTTTTTCCACACTAATACAAGTGCAAAAGTGGTTTCCTGCACCAACACAAGTGCAAAAGTGGTTTCCTGCACCAACACAAGTGCGAAAAGTGGTTTTTCAACACTAACACAAGTGCGAAAAGTGGTTTTTCAACATTATCACAAGTGCAAAAAGTGGTTTTTCAACACTATCACAAGTGCAAAAAGTGTTTTTTCCACACTAATACAAGTGCAAAAGTGGTTTCCTGCACCAACACAAGTGCGAAAAGTGGTTTTTCAACACTAACACAAGTGCGAAAAGTGGTTTTTCAACACTAACACAAGTGCGAAAAGTGGTTTTTCAACACTATCACAAGTGCAAAAAGTGTTTTTTCCACACTAATACAAGTGCAAAAGTGGTTTCCTGCACCAACACAAGTGCAAAAGTGGTTTCCTGCACCAACACAAGTGCGAAAAGTGGTTTTTCAACACTATCACAAGTGCAAAAAGTGTTTTTTCCACACTAATACAAGTGCAAAAGTGGTTTCCTGCACCAACACAAGTGCGAAAAGTGATTTTTCAACACTAACACAAGTGCGAAAAGTGGTTTTTCAACACTAACACCAGTGCGAAAAGTGGTTTTTCAACACTATCACAAGTGCAAAAAGTGTTTTTTCCACACTAATACAAGTGCAAAAGTGGTTTCCTGCACCAACACAAGTGCGAAAAGTGGTTTTTCAACACTAACACAAGTGCGAAAAGTGGTTTTTCAACACTAACACAAGTGCGAAAAGTGGTTTTTCAACACTATCACAAGTGCAAAAAGTGTTTTTTCCACACTAATACAAGTGCAAAAGTGGTTTCCTGCACCAACACAAGTGCGAAAAGTGGTTTTTCAACACTATCACAAGTGCAAAAAGTGTTTTTTCCACACTAATACAAGTGCAAAAGTGGTTTCCTGCACCAACACAAGTGCAAAAAGTGGTTTTTCAACACTAACACAAGTGCGAAAAGTGGTTTTTTAACACTATCACAAGTGCAAAAAGTGTTTTTTCCACACTAATACAAGTGCAAAAGTGGTTTCTTGCACCAACACAAGTGCGAAAAGTGGTTTTTCAACACTAACACAAGTGCGAAAAGTGGTTTTTCAACACTAACACAAGTGCGAAAAGTGGTTTTTCAACACTATCACCAGTGCAAAAAGTGTTTTTTCCACACTAATACAAGTGCAAAAGTGGTTTCCTGCACCAACACAAGTGCAAAAGTGGTTTCCTGCACCAACACAAGTGCGAAAAGTGGTTTTTCAACACTATCACAAGTGCAAAAAGTGTTTTTGTCCACACTAATACAAGTGCAAAAGTGAAAAGTGGTTTTTCAACACTAACACAAGTGCGAAAAGTGGTTTTTCAACACTATCACAAGTGCAAAAAGTGTTTTTTCCACACTAATACAAGTGCAAAAGTGGTTTCCTGCACCAACACAAGTGCGAAAAGTGGTTTTTCAACACTAACACAAGTGCGAAAAGTGGTTTTTCAACACTAACACAAGTGCGAAAAGTGGTTTTTCAACACAATCACAAGTGCAAAAAGTGTTTTTTCCACACTAATACAAGTGCAAAAGTGGTTTCCTGCACCAACACAGGTGCGAAAAGTGGTTTTTCAACACTAACACAAGTGCGAAAAGGGGTTTTTCAACACTATCACAAGTGCAAAAAGTGTTTTTTCCACACTAATACAAGTGCAAAAGTGGTTTCCTGCACCAACACAAGTGCGAAAAGTGGTTTTTCAACACTAACACAAGTGCAAAAAGTGGTTTTTCAACACTATCACAAGTGCAAAAAGTGTCTTTCCACACTAATACAAGCGCAAAAATGGTTTCCTGCACCAACACAAGTGCGAAAAGTGGTTTTTCAACACTAACACAAGTGCGAAAAGTGTTTTTTCAACACTATCACAAGTGCAAAAAGTGTTTTTTCCACACTAATACAAGTGCAAAAGTGGTTTCCTGCACCAACACAAGTGCGAAAAGTGGTTTTTCAACACTAACACAAGTGCGAAAAGTGGTTTTTCAACACTAACACAAGTGCGAAAAGTGGTTTTTCAACACTATCACAAGTGCAAAAAGTGTTTTTTCCACACTAATACAAGTGCAAAAGTGGTTTCCTGCACCTACACAAGTGCGAAAAGTGGTTTTTCAACACTATCACAAGTGCAAAAAGTGTTTTTTCCACACTAATACAAGTGCAAAAGTGATTTCCTGCACCAACACAAGTGCAAAAAGTGGTTTTTCAACACTAACACAAGTGCGAAAAGTGGTTTTTCAACATTATCACAAGTGCAAAAAGTGGTTTTTCAACACTATCACAAGTGCAAAAAGTGTTTTTTCCACACTAATACAAGTGCAAAAGTGGTTTCCTGCACCAACACAAGTGCGAAAAGTGGTTTTTCAACACTAACACAAGTGCGAAAAGTGGTTTTTCAACACTATCACAAGTGCAAAAAGTGTTTTTTCCACACTAATACAAGTGCAAAAGTGGTTTCCTGCACCAACACAAGTGCGAAAAGTGGTTTTTCAACACTAACACAAGTGCGAAAAGTGGTTTTTCAACACTAACACAAGTGCGAAAAGTGGTTTTTCAACACTATCACAAGTGCAAAAAGTGTTTTTTCCACACTAATACAAGTGCAAAAGTGGTTTCCTGCACCAACACAAGTGCGAAAAGTGGTTTTTCAACACTAACACAAGTGCGAAAAGTGGTTTTTCAACACTAACACAAGTGCGAAAAGTGGTTTTTCAACACTATCACAAGTGCAAAAAGTGTTTTTTCCACACTAATACAAGTGCAAAAGTGGTTTCATGCACCAACACAAGTGCGAAAAGTGGTTTTTCAACGCTAACACAAGTGCAAAAAGTGTTTTTTCCAAACTAATACAAGTGCAAAAGTGGTTTCCTGCACCAACATAAGTGTGAAAAGTGGTTTTTCAACACTAACACAAGTGCGAAAAGTGGTTTTTCAACACTATCACAAGTGCAAAAAGTGTTTTTTCCAAACTAATACAAGTGCAAAAGTGGGTTCCTGCACCAACACAAGTGTGAAAAGTGGTTTTTCAACACTAACACAAGTGCGAAAAGTGGTTTTTCAACACTATCACAAGTGCAAAAAGTGTTTTTTCCACACTAATACAAGTGCAAAAGTGGTTTCCTGCACCAACGCAAGTGCGAAAAGTGGTTTTTCAACACTAACACAAGTGCGAAAAGTGGTTTTTCAACACTATCACAAGTGCAAAAAGTGTTTTTTCCACACTAATACAAGTGCAAAAGTGGTTTCCTGCACCAACACAAGTGCGAAAAGTGGTTTTTCAACACTAACACAAGTGCGAAAAGTGGTTTTTCAACACTAACACAAGTGCGAAAAGTGGTTTTTCAACACTATCACAAGTGCAAAAAGTGTTTTTTACCACACTAATACAAGTGCAAAAGTGGTTTCCTGCACCAACACAAGTGCAAAAGTGGTTTCCTGCACCAACACAAGTGCGAAAAGTGGTTTTTCAACACTAACACAAGTGCGAAAAGTGGTTTTTCAACATTATCACAAGTGCAAAAAGTGGTTTTTCAACACTATCACAAGTGCAAAAAGTGTTTTTTCCACACTAATACAAGTGCAAAAGTGGTTTCCTGCACCAACACAAGTGCGAAAAGTGGTTTTTCAACACTAACACAAGTGCGAAAAGTGGTTTTTCAACACTAACACAAGTGCGAAAAGTGGTTTTTCAACACTATCACAAGTGCAAAAAGTGTTTTTTCCACACTAATACAAGTGCAAAAGTGGTTTCCTGCACCAACACAAGTGCAAAAGTGGTTTCCTGCACCAACACAAGTGCGAAAAGTGGTTTTTCAACACTATCACAAGTGCAAAAAGTGTTTTTTCCACACTAATACAAGTGCAAAAGTGGTTTCCTGCACCAACACAAGTGCGAAAAGTGATTTTTCAACACTAACACAAGTGCGAAAAGTGGTTTTTCAACACTAACACCAGTGCGAAAAGTGGTTTTTCAACACTATCACAAGTGCAAAAAGTGTTTTTTCCACACTAATACAAGTGCAAAAGTGGTTTCCTGCACCAACACAAGTGCGAAAAGTGGTTTTTCAACACTAACACAAGTGCGAAAAGTGGTTTTTCAACACTAACACAACTGCGAAAAGTGGTTTTTCAACACTATCACAAGTGCAAAAAGTGTTTTTTCCACACTATTACAAGTGCAAAAGTGGTTTCCTGCACCAACACAAGTGCGAAAAGTGGTTTTTCAACACTATCACAAGTGCAAAAAGTGTTTTTTCCACACTAATACAAGTGCAAAAGTGGTTTCCTGCACCAACACAAGTGCAAAAGTGGTTTCCTGCACCAACACAAGTGCGAAAAGTGGTTTTTCAACACTAACACAAGTGCGAAAAGTGGTTTTTCAACATTATCACAAGTGCAAAAAGTGTTTTTTCCACACTAATACAAGTGCAAAAGTGGTTTCCTGCACCAACACAAGTGCAAAAGTGGTTTCCTGCACCAACACAAGTGCGAAAAGTGGTTTTTCAACACCAACACAAGTGCGAAAAGTGGTTTTTCAACACTAACACAAGTGCGAAAAGTGGTTTTTCAACACTATCACAAGTGCAAAAAGTGTTTTTTCCACACTAATACAAGTGCAAAAGTGGTTTCCTGCACCAACACAAGTGCGAAAAGTGGTTTTTCAACACTAACACAAGTGCGAAAAGTGGTTTTTCAACACTAACACAAGTGCGAAAAGTGGTTTTTCAACACTATCACAAGTGCAAAAAGTGTTTTTTCCACACTAATACAAGTGCAAAAGTGGTTTCCTGCACCAACACAAGTGCAAAAGTGGTTTCCTGCACCAACACAAGTGCGAAAAGTGGTTTTTCAACACTAACACAAGTGCGAAAAGTGGTTTTTCAACATTATCACAAGTGCAAAAAGTGGTTTTTCAACACTATCACAAGTGCAAAAAGTGTTTTTTCCACACTAATACAAGTGCAAAAGTGGTTTCCTGCACCAACACAAGTGCGAAAAGTGGTTTTTCAACACTAACACAAGTGCGAAAAGTGGTTTTTCAACACTAACACAAGTGCGAAAAGTGGTTTTTCAACACTATCACAAGTGCAAAAAGTGTTTTTTCCACACTAATACAAGTGCAAAAGTGGTTTCCTGCACCAACACAAGTGCAAAAGTGGTTTCCTGCACCAACACAAGTGCGAAAAGTGGTTTTTCAACACTATCACAAGTGCAAAAAGTGTTTTTTCCACACTAATACAAGTGCAAAAGTGGTTTCCTGCACCAACACAAGTGCGAAAAGTGATTTTTCAACACTAACACAAGTGCGAAAAGTGGTTTTTCAACACTAACACCAGTGCGAAAAGTGGTTTTTCAACACTATCACAAGTGCAAAAAGTGTTTTTTCCACACTAATACAAGTGCAAAAGTGGTTTCCTGCACCAACACAAGTGCGAAAAGTGGTTTTTCAACACTAACACAAGTGCGAAAAGTGGTTTTTCAACACTAACACAAGTGCGAAAAGTGGTTTTTCAACACTATCACAAGTGCAAAAAGTGTTTTTTCCACACTAATACAAGTGCAAAAGTGGTTTCCTGCACCAACACAAGTGCGAAAAGTGGTTTTTCAACACTATCACAAGTGCAAAAAGTGTTTTTTCCACACTAATACAAGTGCAAAAGTGGTTTCCTGCACCAACACAAGTGCAAAAAGTGGTTTTTCAACACTAACACAAGTGCGAAAAGTGGTTTTTTAACACTATCACAAGTGCAAAAAGTGTTTTTTCCACACTAATACAAGTGCAAAAGTGGTTTCTTGCACCAACACAAGTGCGAAAAGTGGTTTTTCAACACTAACACAAGTGCGAAAAGTGGTTTTTCAACACTAACACAAGTGCGAAAAGTGGTTTTTCAACACTATCACCAGTGCAAAAAGTGTTTTTTCCACACTAATACAAGTGCAAAAGTGGTTTCCTGCACCAACACAAGTGCAAAAGTGGTTTCCTGCACCAACACAAGTGCGAAAAGTGGTTTTTCAACACTATCACAAGTGCAAAAAGTGTTTTTGTCCACACTAATACAAGTGCAAAAGTGAAAAGTGGTTTTTCAACACTAACACAAGTGCGAAAAGTGGTTTTTCAACACTATCACAAGTGCAAAAAGTGTTTTTTCCACACTAATACAAGTGCAAAAGTGGTTTCCTGCACCAACACAAGTGCGAAAAGTGGTTTTTCAACACTAACACAAGTGCGAAAAGTGGTTTTTCAACACTAACACAAGTGCGAAAAGTGGTTTTTCAACACAATCACAAGTGCAAAAAGTGTTTTTTCCACACTAATACAAGTGCAAAAGTGGTTTCCTGCACCAACACAGGTGCGAAAAGTGGTTTTTCAACACTAACACAAGTGCGAAAAGGGGTTTTTCAACACTATCACAAGTGCAAAAAGTGTTTTTTCCACACTAATACAAGTGCAAAAGTGGTTTCCTGCACCAACACAAGTGCGAAAAGTGGTTTTTCAACACTAACACAAGTGCAAAAAGTGGTTTTTCAACACTATCACAAGTGCAAAAAGTGTCTTTCCACACTAATACAAGCGCAAAAATGGTTTCCTGCACCAACACAAGTGCGAAAAGTGGTTTTTCAACACTAACACAAGTGCGAAAAGTGTTTTTTCAACACTATAACAAGTGCAAAAAGTGTTTTTTCCACACTAATACAAGTGCAAAAGTGGTTTCCTGCACCAACACAAGTGCGAAAAGTGGTTTTTCAACACTAACACAAGTGCGAAAAGTGGTTTTTCAACACTAACACAAGTGCGAAAAGTGGTTTTTCAACACTATCACAAGTGCAAAAAGTGTTTTTTCCACACTAATACAAGTGCAAAAGTGGTTTCCTGCACCTACACAAGTGCGAAAAGTGGTTTTTCAACACTATCACAAGTGCAAAAAGTGTTTTTTCCACACTAATACAAGTGCAAAAGTGATTTCCTGCACCAACACAAGTGCAAAAAGTGGTTTTTCAACACTAACACAAGTGCGAAAAGTGGTTTTTCAACATTATCACAAGTGCAAAAAGTGGTTTTTCAACACTATCACAAGTGCAAAAAGTGTTTTTTCCACACTAATACAAGTGCAAAAGTGGTTTCCTGCACCAACACAAGTGCGAAAAGTGGTTTTCAACACTAACACAAGTGCGAAAAGTGGTTTTTCAACACTATCACAAGTGCAAAAAGTGTTTTTTCCACACTAATACAAGTGCAAAAGTGGTTTCCTGCACCAACACAAGTGCGAAAAGTGGTTTTTCAACACTAACACAAGTGCGAAAAGTGGTTTTTCAACACTAACACAAGTGCGAAAAGTGGTTTTTCAACACTATCACAAGTGCAAAAAGTGTTTTTTCCACACTAATACAAGTGCAAAAGTGGTTTCCTGCACCAACACAAGTGCGAAAAGTGGTTTTTCAACACTAACACAAGTGCGAAAAGTGGTTTTTCAACATTAACACAAGTGCGAAAAGTGGTTTTTCAACACTATCACAAGTGCAAAAAGTGTTTTTTCCACACTAATACAAGTGCAAAAGTGGTTTCATGCACCAACACAAGTGCGAAAAGTGGTTTTTCAACGCTAACACAAGTGCAAAAAGTGTTTTTTCCAAACTAATACAAGTGCAAAAGTGGTTTCCTGCACCAACATAAGTGTGAAAAGTGGTTTTTCAACACTAACACAAGTGCGAAAAGTGGTTTTTCAACACTATCACAAGTGCAAAAAGTGTTTTTTCCAAACTAATACAAGTGCAAAAGTGGGTTCCTGCACCAACACAAGTGTGAAAAGTGGTTTTTCAACACTAACACAAGTGCGAAAAGTGGTTTTTCAACACTATCACAAGTGCAAAAAGTGTTTTTTCCACACTAATACAAGTGCAAAAGTGGTTTCCTGCACCAACGCAAGTGCGAAAAGTGGTTTTTCAACACTAACACAAGTGCGAAAAGTGGTTTTTCAACACTATCACAAGTGCAAAAAGTGTTTTTTCCACACTAATACAAGTGCAAAAGTGGTTTCCTGCACCAACACAAGTGCGAAAAGTGGTTTTTCAACACTAACACAAGTGCGAAAAGTGGTTTTTCAACACTAACACAAGTGCGAAAAGTGGTTTTTCAACACTATCACAAGTGCAAAAAGTGTTTTTTACCACACTAATACAAGTGCAAAAGTGGTTTCCTGCACCAACACAAGTGCAAAAGTGGTTTCCTGCACCAACACAAGTGCGAAAAGTGGTTTTTCAACACTAACACAAGTGCGAAAAGTGGTTTTTCAACATTATCACAAGTGCAAAAAGTGGTTTTTCAACACTATCACAAGTGCAAAAAGTGTTTTTTCCACACTAATACAAGTGCAAAAGTGGTTTCCTGCACCAACACAAGTGCGAAAAGTGGTTTTTCAACACTAACACAAGTGCGAAAAGTGGTTTTTCAACACTAACACAAGTGCGAAAAGTGGTTTTTCAACACTATCACAAGTGCAAAAAGTGTTTTTTCCACACTAATACAAGTGCAAAAGTGGTTTCCTGCACCAACACAAGTGCAAAAGTGGTTTCCTGCACCAACACAAGTGCGAAAAGTGGTTTTTCAACACTATCACAAGTGCAAAAAGTGTTTTTTCCACACTAATACAAGTGCAAAAGTGGTTTCCTGCACCAACACAAGTGCGAAAAGTGATTTTTCAACACTAACACAAGTGCGAAAAGTGGTTTTTCAACACTAACACCAGTGCGAAAAGTGGTTTTTCAACACTATCACAAGTGCAAAAAGTGTTTTTTCCACACTAATACAAGTGCAAAAGTGGTTTCCTGCACCAACACAAGTGCGAAAAGTGGTTTTTCAACACTAACACAAGTGCGAAAAGTGGTTTTTCAACACTAACACAACTGCGAAAAGTGGTTTTTCAACACTATCACAAGTGCAAAAAGTGTTTTTTCCACACTATTACAAGTGCAAAAGTGGTTTCCTGCACCAACACAAGTGCGAAAAGTGGTTTTTCAACACTATCACAAGTGCAAAAAGTGTTTTTTCCACACTAATACAAGTGCAAAAGTGGTTTCCTGCACCAACACAAGTGCAAAAAGTGGTTTTTCAACACTAACACAAGTGCGAAAAGTGGTTGTTCAACACTATCACAAGTGCAAAAAGTGTTTTTTCCACACTAATACAAGTGCAAAAGTGGTTTCCTGCACCAACACAAGTGCGAAAAGTGGTTTTTCAACACTAACACAAGTGCGAAAAGTGGTTTTTCAACACTAACACAAGTGTGAAAAGTGGTTTTTCAACACTATCACCAGTGCAAAAAGTGTTTTTTCCACACTAATACAAGTGCAAAAGTGGTTTCCTGCACCAACACAAGTGCAAAAGTGGTTTCCTGCACCAACACAAGTGCGAAAAGTGGTTTTTCAACACTATCACAAGTGCAAAAAGTGTTTTTGTCCACACTAATACAAGTGCAAAAGTGGTTTCCTGCACCAACACAAGTGCGAAAAGTGGTTTTTCAACACTAACACAAGTGCGAAAAGTGGTTTTTCAACACTAACACAAGTGCGAAAAGTGGTTTTTCAACACTATCACCAGTGCAAAAAGTGTTTTTTCCACACTAATACAAGTGCAAAAGTGGTTTCCTGCACCAACACAAGTGCAAAAGTGGTTTCCTGCACCACACAAGTGCGAAAAGTGGTTTTTCAACACTAACACAAGTGCGAAAAGTGGTTTTTCAACACTACCACAAGTGCAAAAAGTGTTTTTTCCACACTAATACAAGTGCAAAAGTGGTTTCCTGCACCAACACAAGTGCAAAAGTGGTTTCCTGCACCAACACAAGTGCGAAAAGTGATTTTTCAACACTAACACAAGTGCGAAAAGTGGTTTTTCAACACTAACACCAGTGCGAAAAGTGGTTTTTCAACACTATCACAAGTGCAAAAAGTGTTTTTTCCACACTAATACAAGTGCAAAAGTGGTTTCCTGCACCAACACAAGTGCGAAAAGTGGTTTTTCAACACTAACACAAGTGCGAAAAGTGGTTTTTCAACACTAACACAAGTGCGAAAAGTGGTTTTTCAACACTATCACAAGTGCAAAAAGTGTTTTTTCCACACTAATACAAGTGCAAAAGTGGTTTCCTGCACCAACACAAGTGCGAAAAGTGGTTTTTCAACACTATCACAAGTGCAAAAAGTGTTTTTTCCACACTAATACAAGTGCAAAAGTGGTTTCCTGCACCAACACAAGTGCAAAAAGTGGTTTTTCAACACTAACACAAGTGCGAAAAGTGGTTTTTTAACACTATCACAAGTGCAAAAAGTGTTTTTTCCACACTAATACAAGTGCAAAAGTGGTTTCTTGCACCAACACAAGTGCGAAAAGTGGTTTTTCAACACTAACACAAGTGCGAAAAGTGGTTTTTCAACACTAACACAAGTGCGAAAAGTGGTTTTTCAACACTATCACCAGTGCAAAAAGTGTTTTTTCCACACTAATACAAGTGCAAAAGTGGTTTCCTGCACCAACACAAGTGCAAAAGTGGTTTCCTGCACCAACACAAGTGCGAAAAGTGGTTTTTCAACACTATCACAAGTGCAAAAAGTGTTTTTGTCCACACTAATACAAGTGCAAAAGTGAAAAGTGGTTTTTCAACACTAACACAAGTGCGAAAAGTGGTTTTTCAACACTATCACAAGTGCAAAAAGTGTTTTTTCCACACTAATACAAGTGCAAAAGTGGTTTCCTGCACCAACACAAGTGCGAAAAGTGGTTTTTCAACACTAACACAAGTGCGAAAAGTGGTTTTTCAACACTAACACAAGTGCGAAAAGTGGTTTTTCAACACAATCACAAGTGCAAAAAGTGTTTTTTCCACACTAATACAAGTGCAAAAGTGGTTTCCTGCACCAACACAGGTGCGAAAAGTGGTTTTTCAACACTAACACAAGTGCGAAAAGGGGTTTTTCAACACTATCACAAGTGCAAAAAGTGTTTTTTCCACACTAATACAAGTGCAAAAGTGGTTTCCTGCACCAACACAAGTGCGAAAAGTGGTTTTTCAACACTAACACAAGTGCAAAAAGTGGTTTTTCAACACTATCACAAGTGCAAAAAGTGTCTTTCCACACTAATACAAGCGCAAAAATGGTTTCCTGCACCAACACAAGTGCGAAAAGTGGTTTTTCAACACTAACACAAGTGCGAAAAGTGTTTTTTCAACACTATCACAAGTGCAAAAAGTGTTTTTTCCACACTAATACAAGTGCAAAAGTGGTTTCCTGCACCAACACAAGTGCGAAAAGTGGTTTTTCAACACTAACACAAGTGCGAAAAGTGGTTTTTCAACACTAACACAAGTGCGAAAAGTGGTTTTTCAACACTATCACAAGTGCAAAAAGTGTTTTTTCCACACTAATACAAGTGCAAAAGTGGTTTCCTGCACCTACACAAGTGCGAAAAGTGGTTTTTCAACACTATCACAAGTGCAAAAAGTGTTTTTTCCACACTAATACAAGTGCAAAAGTGATTTCCTGCACCAACACAAGTGCAAAAAGTGGTTTTTCAACACTAACACAAGTGCGAAAAGTGGTTTTTCAACATTATCACAAGTGCAAAAAGTGGTTTTTCAACACTATCACAAGTGCAAAAAGTGTTTTTTCCACACTAATACAAGTGCAAAAGTGGTTTCCTGCACCAACACAAGTGCGAAAAGTGGTTTTTCAACACTAACACAAGTGCGAAAAGTGGTTTTTCAACACTATCACAAGTGCAAAAAGTGTTTTTTCCACACTAATACAAGTGCAAAAGTGGTTTCCTGCACCAACACAAGTGCGAAAAGTGGTTTTTCAACACTAACACAAGTGCGAAAAGTGTTTTTCAACACTAACACAAGTGCGAAAAGTGGTTTTTCAACACTATCACAAGTGCAAAAAGTGTTTTTTCCACACTAATACAAGTGCAAAAGTGGTTTCCTGCACCAACACAAGTGCGAAAAGTGGTTTTTCAACACTAACACAAGTGCGAAAAGTGGTTTTTCAACACTAACACAAGTGCGAAAAGTGGTTTTTCAACACTATCACAAGTGCAAAAAGTGTTTTTTCCACACTAATACAAGTGCAAAAGTGGTTTCATGCACCAACACAAGTGCGAAAAGTGGTTTTTCAACGCTAACACAAGTGCAAAAAGTGTTTTTTCCAAACTAATACAAGTGCAAAAGTGGTTTCCTGCACCAACATAAGTGTGAAAAGTGGTTTTTCAACACTAACACAAGTGCGAAAAGTGGTTTTTCAACACTATCACAAGTGCAAAAAGTGTTTTTTCCAAACTAATACAAGTGCAAAAGTGGGTTCCTGCACCAACACAAGTGTGAAAAGTGGTTTTTCAACACTAACACAAGTGCGAAAAGTGGTTTTTCAACACTATCACAAGTGCAAAAAGTGTTTTTTCCACACTAATACAAGTGCAAAAGTGGTTTCCTGCACCAACGCAAGTGCGAAAAGTGGTTTTTCAACACTAACACAAGTGCGAAAAGTGGTTTTTCAACACTATCACAAGTGCAAAAAGTGTTTTTTCCACACTAATACAAGTGCAAAAGTGGTTTCCTGCACCAACACAAGTGCGAAAAGTGGTTTTTCAACACTAACACAAGTGCGAAAAGTGGTTTTTCAACACTAACACAAGTGCGAAAAGTGGTTTTTCAACACTATCACAAGTGCAAAAAGTGTTTTTTACCACACTAATACAAGTGCAAAAGTGGTTTCCTGCACCAACACAAGTGCAAAAGTGGTTTCCTGCACCAACACAAGTGCGAAAAGTGGTTTTTCAACACTAACACAAGTGCGAAAAGTGGTTTTTCAACATTATCACAAGTGCAAAAAGTGGTTTTTCAACACTATCACAAGTGCAAAAAGTGTTTTTTTCCACACTAATACAAGTGCAAAAGTGGTTTCCTGCACCAACACAAGTGCGAAAAGTGGTTTTTCAACACTAACACAAGTGCGAAAAGTGGTTTTTCAACACTAACACAAGTGCGAAAAGTGGTTTTTCAACACTATCACAAGTGCAAAAAGTGTTTTTTCCACACTAATACAAGTGCAAAAGTGGTTTCCTGCACCAACACAAGTGCAAAAGTGGTTTCCTGCACCAACACAAGTGCGAAAAGTGGTTTTTCAACACTATCACAAGTGCAAAAAGTGTTTTTTCCACACTAATACAAGTGCAAAAGTGGTTTCCTGCACCAACACAAGTGCGAAAAGTGATTTTTCAACACTAACACAAGTGCGAAAAGTGGTTTTTCAACACTAACACCAGTGCGAAAAGTGGTTTTTCAACACTATCACAAGTGCAAAAAGTGTTTTTTTCCACACTAATACAAGTGCAAAAGTGGTTTCCTGCACCAACACAAGTGCGAAAAGTGGTTTTTCAACACTAACACAAGTGCGAAAAGTGGTTTTTCAACACTAACACAACTGCGAAAAGTGGTTTTTCAACACTATCACAAGTGCAAAAAGTGTTTTTTCCACACTATTACAAGTGCAAAAGTGGTTTCCTGCACCAACACAAGTGCGAAAAGTGGTTTTTCAACACTATCACAAGTGCAAAAAGTGTTTTTTCCACACTAATACAAGTGCAAAAGTGGTTTCCTGCACCAACACAAGTGCAAAAAGTGGTTTTTCAACACTAACACAAGTGCGAAAAGTGGTTGTTCAACACTATCACAAGTGCAAAAAGTGTTTTTTCCACACTAATACAAGTGCAAAAGTGGTTTCCTGCACCAACACAAGTGCGAAAAGTGGTTTTTCAACACTAACACAAGTGCGAAAAGTGGTTTTTCAACACTAACACAAGTGTGAAAAGTGGTTTTTCAACACTATCACCAGTGCAAAAAGTGTTTTTTCCACACTAATACAAGTGCAAAAGTGGTTTCCTGCACCAACACAAGTGCAAAAGTGGTTTCCTGCACCAACACAAGTGCGAAAAGTGGTTTTTCAACACTATCACAAGTGCAAAAAGTGTTTTTGTCCACACTAATACAAGTGCAAAAGTGGTTTCCTGCACCAACACAAGTGCGAAAAGTGGTTTTTCAACACTAACACAAGTGCGAAAAGTGGTTTTTCAACACTAACACAAGTGCGAAAAGTGGTTTTTCAACACTATCACCAGTGCAAAAAGTGTTTTTTCCACACTAATACAAGTGCAAAAGTGGTTTCCTGCACCAACACAAGTGCAAAAGTGGTTTCCTGCACCAACACAAGTGCGAAAAGTGGTTTTTCAACACTAACACAAGTGCGAAAAGTGGTTTTTCAACACTACCACAAGTGCAAAAAGTGTTTTTTCCACACTAATACAAGTGCAAAAGTGGTTTCCTGCACCAACACAAGTGCGAAAAGTGGTTTTTCAACACTAACACAAGTGCGAAAAGTGGTTTTTCAACACTAACACAAGTGCGAAAAGTGGTTTTTCAACACTATCACAAGTGCAAAAAGTGTTTTTTCCACACTAATACAAGTGCAAAAGTGGTTTCATGCACCAACACAAGTGCGAAAAGTGGTTTTTCAACGCTAACACAAGTGCAAAAAGTGTTTTTTCCAAACTAATACAAGTGCAAAAGTGGTTTCCTGCACCAACATAAGTGTGAAAAGTGGTTTTTCAACACTAACACAAGTGCGAAAAGTGGTTTTTCAACACTAATACAAGTGCAAAAGTGGTTTCATGCACCAACACAAGTGCGAAAAGTGGTTTTTCAACGCTAACACAAGTGCGAAAAGTGGTTTTTCAACACTATCACAAGTGCAAAAAGTGTTTTTTCCAAACTAATACAAGTGCAAAAAGTGGTTTCCTGCACCAACACAAGTGCGAAAAGTGGTTTTTCAACACTAACACAAGTGCGAAAAGTGGTTTTTCAACACTAACACAAGTGCGAAAAGTGGTTTTTCAACACTATCACAAGTGCAAAAAGTGTTTTTTACACACTAATACAAGTGCAAAAGTGGTT